>NC_081527.1:31119699-31428270 GCF_030273125.1 Centropristis striata
TTCAGATAATATGAGGACATTTCTTAGAATTCGATAGGAATGAATGAGTATAATAAGTAATGAGACTGACACACAATTACTCATATTCATAGTAAAAAAAAGTTTAGGGAAAACCCAGGACATAACAGTTTTAGTTTCTCTTAGTTCCACAGATAGTATAAAATAATTGGACTTAGCCTCTGTGATGTCACCCATTGGTTTGTTTACTACTGTTTTGAAGCCTTAGGTTTGGCATTTTGGCAGCTAACATCGTGATACTTGGAGCCAGAAACGGCCATATTTGGATGGGAGGGTAGATCTGACTGAGAACCCAAGGACACTATGCATGGCTGCCCATACCTGCACCTGCCTTCATAATATGAGGTAAACCAAAAACTAATTTCACAGCCAGCACTCTAAATTTACAGTGCCATGGATATGCATTGACAGATCCTGTGGTAGTGACTTGTCAATCACAAGGTAGTTATGCCCTGGAGCATATGTATTATGCATATCCTGCTTATCAAACAGGATATGCTTTGGGCCATTGTATGGTTTCACTAGTGATTGAGAACATAAACTCAATATGAGAATGTTTAATGAAGTAATAAATCAAGTGACAAGTCGGATCATTTTCTCATAGACTTCAATACAACAGGGCTTCTTTTTGCAGCCAGTGGAGTAGTCCCCTACTGGTTGTTAGAAAGAATGCAGGTTCAAAGCACTTTTGAATTAGTGTCACTTTTCATACCCCGAGGCTACGTCCACTTCTTTCATACAGTTTATGCTTAGTTCAAGTACTTGCTTTACAGGGTCATATAAATGCAAATAATGTAGAACTACCTAAACTCTCTTACATGACCTTCTCTGCTGCGAGTAAACAGAGAAGGCGGGAAAAATAGTCAAGAAAAGATTAAAATTCCAGAGGACAAGACCAGACAAGTGATTACTGTGAGACTGTCTGTTAACAGAGGGATAATAACAGCTCAGTTGCTTCACCTGCATTCCATCCATTTCTCTCTCTGCCGGGCCTATCAATTTCTACATTCTTAATAAACTAGAAGAATCTTCCACACTGCTTTTTCACTTGTGTATGTGTGTTTCTCCACCACTTTGACACACAGGATGCCACTATAGTTAAGCCTTCTTTTAGCTTCATTCCAAAGCATATTTTGCGTCTTTTTAAGCCCAAGAGGTTGAAAAGTATCCTTAACCCAAAAAAGGACCATGCACCCATTCAACTAAAGCAAAAACAATGTGTGTGCTGAGCAACATATGATCCAACTTTGTTCATGCGCAGCGCTGAAGGCCTTGTAATTCTGAAAGCAATGAAAAGGTCAACTTTGTGGGTCCTTG
This sequence comes from Centropristis striata, assembly GCF_030273125.1. Lineage (NCBI taxonomy): Eukaryota > Metazoa > Chordata > Actinopteri > Perciformes > Serranidae > Centropristis > Centropristis striata. Next base: position 31,121,035 of record NC_081527.1, read on the forward strand.
TTGGGCTTTAGCTAACAATGCCCCCCTCAGTGTGTGCTTGTTAACGCACAGACACACTCATACAATCCACAAGGCTCAACAAAGATGGCATTGTAAAAGATACTGCATGTGTGTATGCACAAGTACACACACACACACACACACACACACACACACACACACACAGATGCATGTATGTGCACGTTCAAAAACACACACTCAGAATCCACCCAGAGGAAGAATTTGAACTTGACAGAAAGAGTTTATTTAATAAAAAAAAAAAAAAGAACAACAATGCTATTCTGGGTTTTTGTTGTCATTTGAATACTCATGCCTATAAAGTTTTATTTAGTCCACCACAGACTTTTCCTTTTCCTGTCATAAAAGGCAAGGCAAGGCACGTTTGTTTGTATAGCACCTCTTAAATACAGAGGCAGTTTAAAGTTGTTGCATAAGGAAAATAAGTGCATTATACCAACATTTAACAACACAGTAAATAAAAAAGATCAATAAATAAAAATAGACATACATACAATAAGTTTCCCTTAATTCAAAAAAGTACATAAAAGACATAGGAGAAACTGAATTGAAGTAACGCCACAGGAGAAAAGGGGAATTTTTCACTTAGATTTTAAAGTGACTTAAGTGCAGGTGCCTTTAAGATCATCAGGAAGTTGTTTTTTATCCGTGTGCAGCGTCGCAGCTAAAAGCAGCTTCACTGTGTTTGGTTCTGACTCAACACATTACACTGTGACTGCTTGATAAAGATTGAAGGCACATACTGGGTTTATGTTTCTTAAACATATCAGAAATGTTTTATAGTTTCAAGGCTGTTAACTGATTTCTGCACTTTAAAGTGCAGCATTTCACTTTAATAAGCTCAAATTGTCTTTGTGGTTTAAAAAAAAGAAGAAAAAGAGAAGTTATAAACTGGTGGGAAAGTAATTTTGAATTCACACCAGACAATTTCAACACAAGAGTTCAAAGGAGACCAAAAAGGTTCTTAAAATCCAATGACTTAACATGTTACTGCTGTCAAAAGGCTTTTACATGTTATAATGCATTCGGGGGAAAAACACTGTTTTGATTGCATTTAAAGCTTGCAAGGTCAGAAGATGAATTACTTAATGCGTGTGATGACATAATTAAGTTTTGTTTACGTTATATAATGCTTTCAGCTTGCCAAAAATTGAATAAATCCTTATTGTTACATTCCTCAACTTGTTTAAGGTTTCATATATGACTCACAAAAATATGTTGTTTATAAAAACTTTTTGAAGGTTTCTGTACAAGTCACAGTGGTACAATAAAATGTTGCTTCAGGACCACAGAGTCATATGTAAGGCGATTACACAGCATCATGCTTTTCCCATTTATTCAGGCCAATCATTGACTGGAAATATCTAAAAAAAAAAAAAATAACCTGATTGCTCATAGCTGTGTCCTGTTCCCTTGTGACAGAAAGGGTCCTCCTCACTTTTTGCCTCCAGGCAGCTGCTGCAGCTCTAACAGGAGCTGGCAGTTTAGAAAATCCATTGTTTAATAGGCTCTATGTTTGACACAGTTTCGAGCCAACCCCAAAGGAAACAGGTCACAACCACAGACTCATGAGCCAGTGAGAGAAGCAAAAGGCAGATGTAGAGGCAGACAGAAATATTATATATATATATATATATAATAACTAAAAGTGGCACATGGTCAAAGAAATGACTAATATGATGTGTTAGGTCATTTTTGTGAAAATTATGAGGATTTACTTTCTATTTATTATTAGTAGCTATTGAGTGACTAAACTCTTAAGCCTTAAAATAAGCCTACTGTGAATTTATCAAAGCAAGCTCATTCAAAATTATTACCGGCTTCTTATTGTTGAATCTGTTACAATGAATTGATACATAACAGGTCATTTGGATAAGACCTTTCAACATGCTAAAAGAAAATCACTACCAATAATCAGTTTCTTACACCATCACGTTTTATATAGCACCAGACGTAATGTAAAAATGCAATAATCCAAGTAGAACAAGTTGAAAATAATCAGATTATTTTAGCTTGCTTTGTTTTAGAAGCTACATTAATATGGCTTTTAGGCGGGTTACTGATGGTTCTTTCCCATTGAACAGGCTAAATCCAGCTGAAAACTTTCAGTGACCCCTTTGGTTATAAAAAAGTTAGTCAATTATTAGATTACCAACCTGAGTATGTGTTGATGGCAAAGCCGGTTCATTAGTTGGACCTCTCTCAACATGTTGGCTCTGTTGCTGCTGAGCTTGTTCATCTTCAGAGCCATAACTTGATCTGAAGCTCGATGGCGTACCTGTAAAACAGTCAAATGATGCCACATGTCAACATGCAGTCAAGTACAACTAAACAAAGCCTTTATCCTAATAACTGCACTACTTTAACTATAGTCTGTTTGCTGGTATTGTATAAAACTTGAAATCAGTGTATCATTTTCAATAATTTTCAGCTTGGGTCACTACGGGCAAGTCTTGAAAAGCTTGAAACACTGTGAGCAAGAAAACAAAGGAAGCAGAAAAGGAAGGCAGCTCATAAAGGAGAACTGAAATGAGGTCAGCCACTGTTTACCAGCCATGACAAAGTAGATGTGTCAATCAAGGGCTGCACAATCAATTTTGTATTATTGTGCACTGGGATTCTAGTTTCCATCTAATTGTTAGATGGTGGTAGCACCACTACCCAACCATCCATCCATCCAGCCATGGCTGGCTGGCTGGCTGGCTGGCTGGAGCTTTATCTCTCTTGGATGGAAAGCAAGCAAATACTATAGACAGGGCATGAAGAAAACACCGAAGCCCTTGCTGCTGAAGCTTAAAACAGTACACATGTGGCTACAGCAAAATAAGTAAAATAGCTATGTTTCTTGTGTTAAAATAACTGAATTATAATTGTGATCACAATTTAGTGCAAAACATTTAAAAAACATTCCTGGCATGTTCATTACATTCCTCTTGAGTAAGACAAACCAGTGTTATGTGTTCAAGAGCAAATTCAGAATTTTAATTTGGAGTAGTTCCAAACAAAATGACATTTGCTTCTCAAAAATGAATGCAGTCCATTAAACAGAGTGCAAAGCCTGAAAGAGCACTTAACACATTTAATCTCTATAATGAAGCACTTTTTTGGGGGTATAAATGTTGGCTATTATTAAAGACAGGTACCATGTTGCATGTCTATTTATTGCCCCTATCACTTCACAGCCTTTTAAATTGTGAAGACTTGAGTCTTCACACTGCAGGTTTCACAGACACCACGACTAAGTCAATTTAATACCAAGAATTTCACTTCTTCTGAATACACTCATATGCATAGAAATAGGAAATATCGACCTGCAAACCACAGAAGCCAGCACATCACATGACTGAGCTGCTGCACACATTTGCTCACTCACTTCCTGGCAGCTGAAACACAATTAGATCATGATGCAGGTTTTCATACAGTAGGTTGATAATGCTGAATCTATACCGATGTGTCTGTAGGTAGAGAGCCATCAGCACAAAGAGAGCTCCATATTGCAGGAAAGCTTTTGCAAGTCTCATACACACATACAAAACAGAGCTGCTTACTGTCACATAAATATGGCAGCTACAGCTGGGTGATATGTCCAACATCTTCTATCCCAATACAGTTAATTTATATAATATTATATAAATAACAGCCCCTCTATAGTTCTTAATGCAAGGATCAAAACATAAAGTGTCATCATAATTAGGTAAATATTGTTATAATACAGGCTGGTTACTGGTTTTTCAACCCTGCGATAGAAACAATAAAGAAAAATATATACGATAGACATCTTACATTGTTTTGATGATTATATATATATATATATATATACATATATTATATTGCCTGGCCCTAATGACAGCTACAGTCACACTTATGCTACTGCATTTCTGACATAATGCATCAACACTTCCAGTCCAGACATGATATTTAAAATGGGACGTGTAAAGCAATATTCAATTCTGAATCAAAGATCTGATTGAAAGAAGCTTTACATTTTTAATTATCGAATCAAAAGAGAGATTGAGATCAAAAGGGATTGGCAATAGTTGACCTAATGGCCTTAGTTGGTACGTTCCAGAAAAATATTATAGTTATATCACACTTGAAATAGCCTATATTTTTAAAGAAAAACTAAAAATGTGAATGAAAGTTGTCAAAGCATAAAACCAAACTATTGATCTTTACAAATCAAACCAGTCTAACACTGGCTTATCTTACACTTAATCATCGATTTGGAGAATCGTGACACCCCTGAGTAAATTACGTGATTTATTATTATTCCCCTTAACAAAAAAAGCTGTAAAACAATTTGGAGAGCCCCCTCATTTTTCTTGTTATCATTACAGGGAGCTCTCCTTTAGAAGACAGCAGTTTGTGCAAGAAAAATCCGTAAGGTTTATATCTATGGAAATATGTTACCAGAGAAACTGTAAGTGATATTCACTACAACAGTGGGTGCTTTATATCATCTTCTAACAATGGGTGTCTTCCATCATCATGACCATGGTACACTGGTGACACAATGGATGGGCAGTATTGCTTTACAGCAGGAAAAGGAATTGACAGATGGAACAAAGTCTATATGGATTATATAGGACGCATTACCAATGAAAGTCAATGAACTGATGCTATACTGTCCTTTCAGTATTTGGAGACATCTCTGCAAAGTTGTAGACATTCTCTGTATATACTAGTAGAAAAGAGCAGAACAGATCACAGATTACAGGAGTTTTCTGTGTAGGCTTCTCTCTCTCTCCGTCTCATACATACAGACACAAAAATCGCTCTGTTCAAGTTCAAAGGAAGGGGCCTGGCTATAAGAGCCGACAGTCTCCACCACAGGACAGCAGAAACAACAGATGGCCACTCCTCTGAAGGCCTCCTCCCCCACATCCGTCTATCCTCCTCCGACCCCCCACTTCTCACTCTTCACATCCCCCCATCTGCATGTATTCCTGATCGCCCTCTTTCTCCTCCTCGCTGTGGCCTCCAACAAACCGTCATCCCTAATCCTCATCTTCCCCAGTAGTAAACCCCAAGTTCTGCTTTTTCTCAACTCTTCCCCAAGCTCACTTCTCTGATGTCTACTCTTTTCAACAGTGCCCATTTTTGTAAAATAAACTCCTTGTGTCCTTGTCCTCCAAACCCTTTTTCCCTTTTCTCCTCCTCTCCCTAACCCAAGCATTAGAAGACCTCTAAATCACCTTCTTATCCAGAACTATTCTCCATAAACTCCTTCATCAACCCCCATTTTTCATCCCCTTCAATAGTCCTGCCACCCTGGGCTCTCCAACATCAGAAGCTTTTTTCCCTCCAGTTACTCCTCCTTTTAGCCTCAACCTCTGTCACCATTAATTTCACCGCCTTTTTGTTCCCGTCTCTGTCTGTCATCCTCCTTGACTTTAAGCTTTTCATCATTCTGCTCCATTTCCTCTTCTCTCTCTGTTTACCTATGCATTCCTCTCTCTCACAGAAAAAGTATTAACAGATATTTCCATTACTCAACTAGAGGCTAAGGTGGTATTTATAATAAATTGCACAGGAAGCAGGGTCCTCGAAATTGTGTTGTTTCGCTTCATTATGTGGGTTTTGAAGTTTAAATCTGTTTAAACCGTAAGCATGTTTACTGGCAATTCCATAAATAAATTGTATTTAATAACCACAGGGTAAAGCCTATTTTTGTAAATCCTTAAGTGGGAAATAAAGTGTCTGGGACCGAGTCACACGACACTATTCCATTCATGCTTGTGCACAGGACAGGCAAAAGGTGGTGGAGGTATAAAAAGAAATGCAGTGGGAGTTAGAGGGACAGTAAATCCTGCAAATGTTAACATTCTGAAGGACCACTTATGGGAGGTGCGTCTTTCTTTAGGTGATCAAATTAAGACTGCCAAGGTGAGGAAGACAGTGAGCTCAGAGGCAGTATATTTTTAGGTTCATAAAATGTAACCCAATTAACGAATATTAAGGCGAGTAAAGACATTCCTGTAATGTTACCTCACAATGTTTCAATGCTTATCTGAATTGTCCCTGCTTGCTTCTGGCAGAGCTCTGTGCTGCTGCAGTACGGAGCGGACACTTTCCAATTATAAATATAGCTGAAACATCTGAAGTATTGATAACATACCTAGTATTTCAATTGATCATAGTCTTATAGTGTTTTATATATAATCTATGGCGAGATGGGTCAGAATGTAATTGCTGTGACTGATACTGATAGAATTTGAGTGACTAGGCTTCACCCAAGCACCAACACAATACTAAAGTAAAAAAGTAAAAGTAAAGTAAAGTAAAAAACTAAAGTAAAAAAAAAAACAGTTTTCAAACACAGCAGCACAATAGCGAAGTGACTGCTGTTTTAAACGGCAGTGCTTTTTCACTCACTATATGCTGTAAATGTGGATATCATTAATTGAAACTGCTGGCTGCAGTTTATTTGTGCCAGTCTGGAGTTCACACATTGCATTGCTGTGCGTTATGAATAAGCTTCACTGTTTAGATCACCCACACTGGGGTTTTTTTGACAGCTGGCATACACAGACTGTCTGTGACTTTATGCACAACACTCAAATATCACCAATAACCAACAGCCACCATCATCAACAGATCAATCACTCAAGGTGTAGCATGAAAGAGAGACACAATGGAAACTGAATTTTAAACCAGTTCATCAATCAAATAAAGAACATATTGAAATCCCATTGAGTGAAGTGACAAGAAAAATTGAAATCCTTCTAAATTAAAAAAACAATCTGATACAAGAAATTATGTGAAATGAAACTGAGCCTGGATTAATGTCATCCAAACCTTGAGGGCCATTATTTTAATTAATCAGATTATTTGCCGTCATGAAAAAGAGAACTGAACCCTGCCCCCCTACTTGTTAATTTAATTCCGAGAGTTAACCCTTCACAAAACAAGTCACTATTGCATTAACACAGTGGTGTGCATCCAGAGTCACAACAAACCAACTTAAAATCAAATGTTATCAGCCTATCGAGGCCATGATTGTTTATTTTAGTGCAACTCAACTAGTTCTTTCACGCTGCTTATCTACACCAAACTGAGTAGTGACAAAATTTCACACAGTCAGGTGGCCTTGTTAATACAACAGACAAGACGGAATAAAGGAACTATAATGTATCTGCTGATGGTCGTTTAAAAAGAGGCTTTACTTAACCTTACCAACCAGACTAATAAAGTCAAATATGCTTGTGTGGCTCCCATTCACATGCCTGGAGGGGGAGGAAACAAATAAACAGGTGATGTCCTTGAAGTGATTGCTGTCTAACTTGACCTAAAACTGTCTGGAAAAGATGAGCAAGTGAAGACCAAGATAGATCAGAATCAGTCAAGAGATCAGACAAGATCAAATGGAAAATTACTTGAGGTATAACAGTTTCAAGACCTTTAAATGTCATTTTCTTGTTAGGGCCATGCACAGCAAGTTCCCTTTTTTTCTCTGACTATTAATCCTCACCATTGCACAAAAGGCACTAGCATGACTTCTGTCACGTAGCAGGGAGAAATAAATCAGTCCTGAGGTCAAATGTGTATGAGTGTTCTGAGAGACAGTCTGGCCTATTATAGACCACCCTGGATGGATGGATATAGTGAAGCAGGACTAGAAAATGAGATCTAACAAAAAACAAAGGGATTTAAGGAGGAAGAAGTCACCCACCTTGAAGACTTCAGAGAAGTATCCAGAACCAATCCACTCACAGGTGAAGTCATCGAGGCGTGTAAGACAGGAGAAGGCACTGATCAGGGCTCTGTAGGATGATGGCCACACCCTGCCCACCTGGAGAAGACAAGAAAAAGACTGGTATCAACAGGTTAGGATGAAGTGTTATCTGATGATGCCATAGGACTGCTGCAACAACTCCCTTGCACACAAAACTGAGCTAGAGATAGATGGATAATGTTGCCTTAGAGTGGGACAAGAACTCGAAGACTAGAAATGAGATATAAAGGCTCAATGCACAACCGTCCTGACAGACAGAAAGAAGCACACAGTTAAACCCCTTCCAAGAACATCAATTCTTTAAATACTAAAACAGATTATAAGCTTTATTTTCTTCAAACAACTATAACACACTACTCAGCAATAAAACCAGTTAATCCTTACCTATGGAGTTCATAAGCAAGAAGGCACTGCTGCATTTGGTTTTATGCATTTTGTATTATGGGTTTATGATTTTCTCCTCATTTTTATAATGTCTATGTATTCATAGATTTTATCTCTTTGGGATGTGCAGTTTAGTTAATTATTACTGTGTATTTGGTGTACCACTGTACTATTTGTTGGATAGGTATTGTTTTAAGGTGATTGCAGCTGTGTGTGTTCAGCCAAAATCTCCCCATGGGGGCAATAAAATCTTATGAACTCAATCAATCAACAGCGTTAGCATTTATTGGATGATTACAGTTTATGAGCATTGTTCATTAATGAAATAATTTGCATACATAATAGTTTAAGACAGGTATTAGTAAAAAGGGGAATTGGTTAATGGACAGACATGTTTTTGGTCAGTTTGTTTCATAATTATTTCTTGCACATAACTGTCACAATGCTGCTATGGTATTTGGTATCGAAAGTCAAACATGTTAAAAAAGAATTCATCAGAACAATATTAATCCTTAAACCTCACACAATGTACGACTGATTTCATCTCCTGACTGTGAACAACAACTGGCCCAGACTTGAACTGACTCAGTCCAAATCATTATTATAATAGGCCCATTAGACATGATTATTTTGTGTTTGTATCAGAAATCTACACCAGAGTTTTCCCTACCATTATAAGGCTCAAGTACGGCACCCAAGCAATCAAGATAGTGAAAATAATATAATGATAAATACTTCAAACTTCCTGCACAGGAACCCGGTATACTGTAATGTATGTTTTTTTGTGTGAAATGCATCCAACACATAAAAATAAAGAACTGACCTGTGAAGGTGGACCCATGCCCATCTCGCAGACCCCTACCCCTCCGTTACCATCTTTGTCCTCGTTGATTCGTTCGGGTCGTGTAGGGAACCCAGCAATGGAGTTGCGTTTATTCCGGTCCATGGTGATGTGAAAGATGGTGATACCAGTGAGGGTAATATGGGCCTTTTTCTGTAATGTACCCACATGACAAGAGGACTAGATGGTTTTAATAACGCCGAGGGTTCCACGGCGGCGCGGAATTTACTCAGTTTGTGTCCTGGGAAAAAATCGGTCACACACATAGACTTCAGTTTAAAGTTTTGTTCAGGGCACCCCTGATGACACACACTGGCTAGATCCAAGATGTTGGAACTGGGGACTCCACCAGGATGAGAGGGTTTTCACATGTTTGACAGATGTATGGTGAGCCGTTGAAGACCTAGAGAAAGTAAAGAGGAAAAATAGGTTGAATACTGTGGTTTTGGAGATGTTTTGATAAAAAATTTCCTACCCACTACATATCGCGATACATGAACTTGCAAATTGGCCCACACAACAAACCTGATACCAGTGCATTTTAAAAAAATATATATATTATAAATGTTTCAAAAGCCTGTATAATACTACACTGATGACACCCATTAGCTACTTCAAGCCTAAAATTTGGAAGAAGCAATAGTTTTTATAGAGCTAGTGAATGAAGTAGCCTGAAGTCACTACACATGCTCCGTACTGATCAGGCAGGATGTATGGAGCAGGTAGTGAGTGCCACTTTTTTTTGTTTTTGTACCATGGAATCAGATTGGTCCATAGATTCACATATTTGCAGATACCCGATCCAGCATTTTAGGCTGTATCAAAGGCATGTCCAGTAATGGTAATGGTATCAGAGCTCTATATGGTTTAATTCAACAAAAGCTGCCGAACTACTCTTTCTAAAGTATTTTTGCTATTTATTATCAGTTGTAGCTGCAGACCGGGCCATGTCTTACGATGGACGAGACAAGCCACTATTGCTCAACAAGCCCAAATGTAATGGCTGTAATAGGGGCCGATTGTCCAATTATGGGAGATTAGCCAAGGAATAGTTCAGGTCCTGGACCTTTCTGCCATCCAAAACAAAATCAGCAGGGTACAAAGGGTAACAGGAAAGGAAGTCTGTGGCTGAAGGTCTTTACACTCCTAAACAATGTGGCTTTCATATCTAACTTTCAAGAAAACTTTACTCCAGAGAAATATCTCTTTGGTTGATAAGATATGTTCAGTTTGGTTATGAATATTTTTATTAAATACTTTAAAAGAAAAGTAGAGCAAAGCTCAACTTTGTTGAAGAACACTGGATGTGCACATAACTTGTTTATTTTCAAGCAAAAATGTTCCTAAGTTCCCACCTCTTTTCTGCTTTTTATCTGCTCCTATTTACATTATTGTAAATTGACTATCTTTGTGTTTTGAACTGTCGGTTGGACAAAACAATCCCTCTAAAGATGTCACCTTGGGATTTAGGAAATTGGGAAGACACACAAGATACACAAAAGCGGCAGCCCTATTCTTCACATCCACTTCAGTTGCATTAAAGATGGCTGACAAAGATTTTCACCAAGGTGGAAATTTAATTTTAAGTGCTTTTAAAATGTAATGACAAAAACTAAACAATGACTAACTATTTCTTTATAGTTTAATTATTAATTTAAGTACTTGTATTTCACAATGAGCTCATGCATGCCATAAAAAAAGTTATAGAGTGCACATCATCGTTAAATACTACAAAGCTCGCCAAATTTACAGTGTTTGTACATAGGGCATAACCGGAATAGTTCAGTAAAACGTCTTACAGTAAATGGGGAGGAGCAGTGGTAAATTTATAAGCAATATACTGAACTGACCTACATTAAACCAAAGCAGAAATTCAAAAGTCAATCTTGGGCCAAGAAGAGATCTCATAAGATCAGATACTAAAAACAGCATTGAGATGACACAGCCAGATTCTGCCTTGCTCCGTTAGCATTACATCACAGACACTAGACCCACTGGACAACTTCTGACATCATTCTCTGTCCCAGCCACATCCTTAAAAGGCTTTTCATCCTCCACTTTCCTTTTTCTCTCCAATGGCACCTCATTTTCTGCCTTGTTGAAATGGTACGGCAGAAATAAATGTGTCAGTGCCAAGAAAAATGCAAGCTACAAGTACCAGTTCCAAAGCTATCTTTCTCATGTCAGGAGCTTTCCCGATCCAAGAGCGAGCGCAGTGACACACATTTCATCCATGTCGATGTATCTGTGTAGACAAGACTAGGTCAGCAAGTAACATATAAATTCACCCTTCAGTCAAAGCAGCTAGCAGCGACAGAAAAGAGCTTCTGTACCCACACACCCACATTATTAGTCAAGCCTGCCAATTCTGACTAAATACAAACTTCCTACACTTACTAGAATTTTAGTCATGCAAATGATGCAAACAAATAATAATGACAAATTCGACAAGATACTGTGGGTGGGTCAAAATCTGTCTTAATTTTCCCAGCTTGAAGCAGTATAATGACCACCAGGATGGATTTTTACACCCACTTCTGCTGTAAACATGTTGAAAAAAGACGAGACATCATCTAGCCCCAAATTCAGAGAAGACTAGCCACATACTATAAAACAACTTGATGGCATTAAAAAATAAGTCACATCACCCTGTATTCTTAAGCAACATGATAAGCCTCAATAAACTGTGATGCAGGAACTCTTCTTGATGCAAGAGATTAGGAAAAAATAGGCAAGTCACCAGTGTTCATTACTATATTTGTTTCTAAACTATACCCTGTTGCCTACATATCCAAAGGACATGCATTTAAGACACCACAGCAAAGGCATGTTACATGGAAAAGGGCGGAATTATAAAGCTGGTCTTTTTTTTGGTCTGTAAAATGTGGTTTGTTTCTACTCCAAAACAGATGGGACATCTCTGAAGCAGCCTCAGGCCAAATGTTTTAACAGTAGTTTGGGGGACTGAACACCATCCAGCTGTGTCCCAGTGGATTACAGACCAATAGAAAATGTCAGCAATAAATCAAAACTTAAGTGATGTTATAATGAAAGGTTGCAGCAAGGGTAGCGTGTCTTTAAAGGGTAAGAGGTATTAAATAGGCGTGAGTGAATGTGTGTGAGATAGTTATTTGTTGATAGATGTTCACATACCTGCATCACAAAGGAAGGAAAAACTAATCATAATGATTTCAACATGAGAATATTAGGTCCTTTCAGTAAACTATTCATCAAAAAACTCTCAAAACAAGTGCCTGTGCTTTGGTATTCAGAAATAGATAGTTGTGTAATTTCTGGTCACTAAAATAGCAATCTTTGTCAAGTATTTGAGCAAGGTCACATTCAACAAAAGTGAATAGAAGCCTCTTATCTGAGCACAATCTATTGTGCTGAACTGCAAAGATATATGAGCCGCTGCATACCTGTCATTCTTCAAGGGTTTAAAGTAATGAACAAGTCCATGGGGCAGGAAAGAAAATTGCCCATTATATGGATACCATAGACACTTAATGAGTCAATGCTGCAAAGACAGCTTGATACAACATGTCATATCAAGTATAAACGGTTAGATGAAGCTAACGTGTTAGTGAACATTGGACAAAAAATGTAAACAAAACAAACCATCAACAGTTTTACATTGTACTTCTTGTTTAAGTTGAGCTGACTTACCTGATATTATTTCAAAGAGATGTTGACAAGAACATTTTAAGCTGGGAGCCATGCCTTCCCCGGGTAGCATTTATCGAAATCGACAAGCGAAACCCCCGAAACAGCAAAGTTGGTAACGCAGCTGCTCTGAGACTAGCTGGATAGTTTGTCAACAAAACTCGGGCTAAGCGAAGAGCTAACAAACATTAGCCTGAGACCCACCAACACACACAACACAGGAAGTTTTTTTGGTCGCAGACGGTTTAAAAGTCCATATTTCCAAAGGCTACAGGCTCAAAGGGAACTCCAAGTCTGCTTCTGTCGTGCTGGTTACCACAAAAGAGCAAAGTACGATGTTTGTTGTACCGCCTGGGATAATATTTCAGGCGATTGTTGCTGTTTGACAGCTCCGTCGTCTCTTCGCTCTCACCCGAGTAACTCCCACTGGGCCCGCCCACATTTGATTGGCAGGTAAATTGACCAATCAATGGCCATGCATATACGTGCACGTGTGCGCGCGTGTTATTTCTCAAACGGTCGAATTAAAAAATAATTCTAATTTGAAAATAAAACTTAAATACGACATTTTAAAAAAGATCTATGGTGGTCTCTGTTCGAATGTTAATTTTATAAAGAGGATTCAAGGAAGCAAAGAGTAAAGTCATTCATTTTAATCGTAAATTAGTTTACAAGTTTATTTGTATATCACTTCTATACAAATGCTGTTCAAAGTTATTTACAAAGATAAACACAACTCAGGGGAAATAATGAGAAGAGCCGGAAGCAGTCCAAAAAATAGAGACACTAAATCAATATAATAATAATAATAATAATAATAATAATAATAATAATAAGATGTAAATAAATTACTTCATGAGGAGTGCTAAACTTCACAGTAAGGTAAAACACTGAATGTAGCCTGTTTAAATGACTCAAATTATTACTTCTTGAGGCAAAAGTAGTCAGTTTTATTTAACACATTTAAAAGTGGCCTTAGTCACAACTTCTTTTGCTGGATTCATTCTTTATCTTATCAAGCTGTTTGATGTGAAACTATTTGGAAAAACTGAAGGCATATCATTTTTGTTTGCCTTTTTTTATTTACCTTTTTCAGTGGTCATATTACTTTAAGTGATGGCCACAGATTAAAAGTGTTGCAGCTTTTAGGAATTAATAAAATACACTTGGGAAACTTTTTGGCCAACAAATAAGTTATAGGCATGTGTAAGGGCCAAATCGATCTAATTTGGATAAAACTTCTCTGACAAGGGCAGGTGCTTTGACCTCAGCTTTTATGCTGAAATGGAAATAGAGCATCATCTAGTGGACAACATTGGGCAGCACTGCTAAACACTTCAAGCTCAAAGAGCAGAAATATATTGCCACCCACGAGTTGCTTAAACATGTGTTAGTTTGTTGCATGTTTGGTGATAACTTTGTGGGGAAAGGGTGCTCTTTGTTTGGAGCATCTGCAATTTTGCAAAGGTGTTGGTGCAGGATTCAAGCTTTGATAAAGGTGTCATCAAAAGCACTCTATAAATGTATCCTGTCAGAACAGGATCAGACTATTAAGCATCACATGGCAAATATCAACACTGAATGAGGTCAAGTTATGTTTGTTTTTATCTGCTGCATCGCTTCCAAAATATGAAGGCTCATTTCTCATGTGTATGTGTATGTGTTCAAATAATAATACATTTAATTTATATAGCGCTTTTCTAGACACTCAAAGACACTTAACAGGCAGATGCTTAACAGGAATGGAAATAGCAGTTCAACTAAATGATAATAGGGTTTCAGATGAATTGCATGTCCTTTATAAGTGGCTGGAGTTTGATCAGTTATAATAATAATAATAACAACAACAGTGTTATTGTTTTTTTATATACAATTTATTTATATAGCACCTTTCAAATCAACTAAAAAAGTGCTCAAGCAGAAAAATATTTCATTATTTCAGGACACCAATAAAATAAAGTAAGACAATAATAACAAAACAAGTTCAATATATATATTATATATATATATATATATATATATATATATATATATATATATATATATATATATATATATAGTCTTAGTTAATGGATATATAGTCTTAGTTAATGGAGAGTAAAGAGGTATGTATGAATAATTTATTAACAAGTAATTAACATTTACGTAAACTATGGAATATTTAAACATATTTTAGGCTATTTTATTTATATAGGCAATTGTCAAACATCCATCTTTTTACGACAATTTTTGCTTAAAATTATGCAACATTATAGTTTGTTATACCCCATTTATTAATTGTTATCGTCCTAAAAACGCGAAATAGGGCGGAGGGGTTCTGGTCCTGCTGATTAATTTTGTCCTTCCATTAGCACTGTACATCCTCTGTCACGTGACCAGCAGAGTTTCCTGTTACTATTGTATTACACTTCCATGTTTTTCCCCTCAAACAGCAACCGTAATGTAAACTACACAACGGGCTAATTAGTCTCTGTCGTGTGATTTGTCGCACATAGAAAGTTAGTTTAACTTCGTGTCAGGTCGCTATCTCGCTGGCGGAGGTGCTGATCGGGGCCAACATGGCCAACTGTGTGGCTTTCCAGAGCAAGTTAACCTCGATCATGGAGATGCTAGCTAAAGCTGCCGTGGTGGAAATCAGCAAACTGTGGGAGGACGGCTTCGCCCTCGTTCAGGTCGAGCTCCGCCGGAGGGAGAGCGAGATTGAAGCCCTGAACAGAAAGTTAATGTTGATGGAAAACGAGCGGTTAACCGTCCTGACTCAGGCTCAGACTACAAATCTGTCTTCATCATCATCATCATCATCATCCTCATCATCTTCCCCCAAGAGAGAGCAGCAGAACAAGCTGCTGCCGCCCACCGGTGATGGTAAGGATGACCACTGAGTAAAACAATACACAATACTGTTTTAAATTTAATCACAGCAGGTACAACAATACACACAAACAGTGTTTACATGGTGGAAGGAGTATTCAAATTTTTTTGGCTAGTAAGAGTAGTAATACTACAATGTAAAAATATTCTTTTTACAAGTAAAAGTCCTACATTGATCATTGTACTTGCTCTACTCACTGTGTCCTTGCATTTCACTTCTATGGAAACGGCACAATCATGGCTAGAATAAGTTATAATGACATACATCATAAAAAAGAAAAAAATGCAAGTTGAATTTCTAAGATATTTTTCTTTAATTGGAATAAAATGGAATGTATATGTAGCCACTTAAAAAAAAAAATCAATATCAGTATAATTGTACACTAAATTTAGAATATTTTCACCACTTTACCTTGTCTAAGACGCCCCTGTTTAAGCCTCCATTGACAACAACAGTTATTTTACCTTGCAGAACACAGGAGTTGCTGGTCTCCTTCTGCCTCAATCAGTTAGATAGTTTGTTTAGGTGTGTGAATTCTGGTGTTTTAAAGGGTTCGGTTTCTCCAAAGTCACACAATAACACAAACAAATTAAACAATACAATACAACAATACAAAGTGGTAGACTAGTAAGTCCTGTGTTTTGCGAAGTAAAATGACTCGATTTGTAAATGGAATCTGGTGACGAGCATAGAGCAGCTTCAGTTCTCCCTGCATAAACCTTAAACAGGGCTGTCTGACGGAAAGGAAAGCAGTGAAAATATTCTTGATAGATAGATAGATACTTTATTGTCCTTTTCAGGAAATTTGTTTTCCCAGCCTGTACATGTACTTCGAACATATATACACACATAGACACAGGATACATAAAGACACCACGACACAAGAAAAATATACACTTAATCCACCACATTTATCCCATTTAACCCTCCAGCATAGCGCCCCCTCCGGTGGTTACCGGGGTGCTTTGTTTAAAGCTGATACAGCAGAAGGTACAAAACTTCTGCTGTCGCGAGCGCGTTTACAAGCCAGGGTCCTGTATCTGCGGCCAGGTGGTAACAGCACAAATGATGAGTTGAGGGGTGGCTGGGATCGTGTGCTATGCTAAGAGCTCTGCGTGCGATGGCTGTGTTGTTGAGTTCAGAGAGGTTGGGGTTAGGGAGAGCAAAGATTTTGGAGGTGTGATGTGTAATGCGTGCTAGTGTGTTCCTATTTGAGGTGGTTAACATGTTAAAGAAGCAGGTTGAACAGTAGAGAATGGTGGGTTGAACTATGCTTTTGTAAAGTAATAACAGAAGTTGGGGGGCTACAGAGAGTGCTTTGAGTTTGCGGATGGCAGAGAGTCTTTGTTGGCAGCGTTTGTGTGTGTCTGTGGTGTGATGATCAAAGTTCAGTTTATTGTCCAGGATGAGTCCGAGGTATTTGATGGACTCCACGATTTCCACAGATTTACCGTTAATCACAGTGGGCTGAGCTGTGGGTGCTGGAGGTGTTTATGATTAGTTCTTTTGTTTTCTTGACATTAAGTTCTTGGTAATTATTTATGCACCATTGTGAGGAGTGGGAGATGGAGTCCCAATAGCTTAGAGCAGAGTTATTGTCTTTAAGGAGTGCAAGTATGGCAGTGTCGTCTGAGTATTTGATATATGTAGTGACAAGTGAGGGACTGGTGCAGTTGTTGCTTCAGTACCAGTACTTATACCTGCTTCTCTACCATCTACTATAGGTAATACACCAACTATGGATAAGTACCTCATGAAATCCCACTTCAAATAATCCAAACTATCCATTTAAAGCACCTATATACTTCCAACTGGTTTTCAATGCATGTATTAAAAACACACCTGCTTTGTCGTTTCAGGGCCGATTATAGATTCAGTCCAGACGTTGTCTTGTGATCAGAGCATCAGAGAGAGGGCAGACACCTCAGCGAATCTCATAACACCACCACCACCATCACAGACAGAAGAGAAACAATCAGAGCAACTCAAGTCTGACGTCTGTGAAAGTGACAGCAGAGATGATGACGAAGATTTAATAGTCAAGCTAGAGGACGAGGACGACGTCCAGATCGTGGAGCAGATAGAGGACTCGGATCACAGTGTTAACGACGGTGCGGGTCACCATGAGATGGAAGTGAGCCTCCCGTCTGCCGACGTTGTGGAAGAACAAGAGAGCCAGCACTGGTCGTCAGTTTCAGTGGGAGACAGCGACACAGCTGATGACTCGGACTGCTTCTTTGAACCGAAGCAGCTTGCACAAAATCTGGACTCAGAAATCCTGCTTATTCAGAACGCTTTAGACATTTTTGATAACTCAGCAGAGACAGCATACTCTGACAGGTTTCTGAGGGATAATGGACCAAGTGCATCAAGTAAATCAAGGGCTCCTGTGACTTTTAACCAAGCTCAGCCAAGTCAGCCCGTAGACGCAGTGAATCACCCAGAGAGAGGAGTTTCCATCCGATTCCTCTCGGAGAAACAAGCTCAAACTAAAAACATGTCGGCTTTTAACCCGGACAGCAGATTCTTTCTTTTAAACGACCCAGAGCTGCATAAAACCATAGCAAGTCGCCGCATAAAGGAGAAATGGTTCATCTGCCCATTCTGCGGCAAAAGCTTTGATCGCGTCAGCCACCTGGAGATTCACCAGAGGATCCACACGGGAGAGAAACCGTACACATGCGATACATGTGGCAAGTGTTTTTCTCAGAGGAGCAACCTTCGCACTCACCAACGGACTCACAAAGAGGCTATATCCCAAAATGCAGTTTGAAGAGTGAGAAAAGTTAGAAATATCTGTGTGGCTTTTATGTCTAGAATAACTAACAAATTCTCTTTGTATTTTAATATTACTTCAAAGTAATGTAGCTGACTGATTTTACTGTGCACTTCTTTCTTTTTTTTAAAGAAGTTATAACTTTGACATAGCTTGGATTGTGAGAACTAATTTTGGTACTTATGTACTGTTTGTAAACGCAGCCAGTTGAAGAGCTTTATTAAAACGTGTGAGGACATCCAGCTCCAGTGGCGGACTTGAATCTGGACTTGGGCTATCATCCATTATCAGGCTCACATTGAAAATCCATCAAATAGAGCAGCCAAGATCTGTATCTAAATCCAAAAACATCCAGGAGAAATTGGTCATATATCATATATCTGAGGACACACTAAAGATTTTTTGCCAGATTTTACCCACGATCCCCAGCTGCACCAGTTGGGGACAGTCGGCTAGTTGGCCCAAAAATCTCTTAGTGTGTTAGGGGAACAGACCAGAACTCAGTGACAGTCAATCAAACATGTTTGAAGTTTTTTAACCAAATCTGGACACAATCAGGTAGTGTTAACTGATTACCCCAACTGCAAACAGGTGCTGCCAACAGCTAATGAAAAAGAGAGGGTGGGACACAAGAAATAGCGCCAGAAGACGACAGGAAGTAGCGGGAAAACCTGTTTTTACGCCAGCAACAGCAAGCCGATTGTTGTCCATGTTGTAAACTTCTTCCTCCAGCTGTTATGTTTGTTTACTCTTTAAACTGTCGCCCTGCAAGAGTTTGATGCGTTCATTTGGCTTTAATCGGTCTGACAAATCCTGTAGTCTGGGTTCCCTCATCAGGTGCAGTTGTTAAGTGTGTGATACCCAATCTTTCAGTCGTCACACAAAAATCTGCTGAAACCGGTCATGCAGTGTGTACTAAATCTTTTCGAAATCTGTAAAGACTGGAAAAGGTGTGTAGTGTGTCCCCAGCTTAGGGCAAACAAAGACAGGAAAGGAAGCACTGATTTCTAGTTTTAAGTTGGAATTCAACCTTGCATTATAGCCGCTATTGGGATGTTTACAGGTCAGTAAAGTTGGATCAGAAAGTTACTAATCAGAAAATCCCAGTAGGATTCTCTCAGCATCACAGTAGAACAATATCACCTAAAAAATCAGACCAATCAGTGTTCTTTAAGGGGCTACTGGCAGCTATGAACAAGGTTTAGAGGTGTGTGTGTGTGTGTGTGTGTGTGTGTGTGTGTGTGTGTGTGTGTGTGTGTGTGTGTGTGTGTGTGTGTGTGTGTGTGTGTGTGTGTGTGTGTGTGTGTGTGTGTGTGTGTGTGTGTGTGTGTGTGTGTGTGTGTGTGTGTGTGTTTTAAAACAACAGCAGCTCCTTAAGAGGTTAACTTAGATGCTGCAATAGCATCAGTTTTTACAATTCTTAAAAGAAGAGCAAAAAAAATGGAACTGAAGGCTTTTGTTTTCACTCCTCTCCTGACTGGTTTCAGCAGTCCGTGGTAAACTGTGATAGACGGTTCATCAATTCACCTGCCAAGCATTTTGTGAAAGTGCCTGTCTGTTTCATACATCAGGTTAAGGTGTAGTAGTTCGAGGAGGAGTGGAGTAGCAGCATCTTAAATAAATATATTGACATTCTGGTAATGCACATATGTTTTCTTGAAGAGGTTGAGCAGAGAAGAATGATACCATTTTGTTCAGATGCAGGAGAGGTATTAATCTTCACATCTAATCTCGCCATGAAAGTGAATAAGCATATTTACTTATTAACTTTAACATGTTATTTTCCCAAATAAAGCTTCTGTTTAATAGGGTTTTTTCTACTTGTATCCCCATATTTAATAATCTAATGAGGATGTACCCGTCAGAGCAAGACTAAACCAGGAAATCTAATTCAAGTGTAACACTAATGCTATGATACTGCAGCAGCTGTGATCAACGATGCCCTTTATCCTCATGTGTGAGGTGAAACAAGCTTAACTGTCCCAGGTTATAATAAAGAACAATGACTTATATGCTGTGCTTTTATGAATAAACATTTCAACATTTACATGTCAGTTTTTCGGTTTGATAGAAAAACACTGAATATAAAATTATTTACACAACAACATAAACACATCTGACCGACTGTACAGTTCATCTTCTGCATTTTTTTAATCCAATCTGTTTATTTCTTGTCATGAAGTCTACTGCGTCCATTCATGATGTGCAGCAGTTAACTTTGTCTGCCTGTGTTCAGGTTCTCAGGTGGCAGTTAATGACAATCATAAACACACGTATAGCTCTTCCTTATATATAATACATACACCAAAGTACACACTAACTTCTTATCTTCTTATTTACATCAAACTGAAAATATATAGCTTTATGTACAGTTAATTCTTGACTTGGCCATGCATTACAGCTTAGAAATTGTGTCCTTGTACGTATGTTTCTCCCTGAATGTTTTTTATGTAAACAAGGAAGGCTGTAGTTGATAGTCAGGAGTCATTTGGACTCTCCCTTTGTGAATTTAAAGTCACAGAAGCAGTGGAAGCAAGATTTTTAGTGCTGCAGATAATACAGTAAACATTGTGTAACAGGAACCTTAATTCCTTGCACCTTCAAGAAGAGAAAGATTATTAATTTACATGCCATCGTGGCTTGAGGATCCAAAACTTCTCTCACCTCATTTCTTGCCATCTCTCCGCTTTTGGCTGTCTAATAAAGGCATAAATTGCCCCAAAAAGTGATTTTTTAAAAATCTTCCCAGGTATCATAGGGTTAGGGTAAAGGATGAAAAACTCTCAAGCCAGAGGTAAAAAAAAAAATAGACATGTGGATTGTTCTTGGGGGTTATTACCCTCTGCAGTCAATGTGTACAAAACAAACTTCCCCTGAAAAAAGAATAAGGTCATTTTCAATGCAGGCAGACATTCTGTCCTCTCATTGTTTTGGATGAGAGCCTGCTGTCTAGATGATCTGTCCTCTGGGGTGCAGCAGAATGGCATTGGAGTGTGGCCTGGGCCTGAGGACGCCATTGCTGTAGTAGAAGTGATTGGTGAGCGCCTCCGAGAGCTGGTAGGAGCTGCTGTCCTCGTCATCCTCGTGTCCCTCCGCTACCGACGGGCTGGGAGGCCAGTCCTCTCCCTGTGGGGAGTCTACCTCTCTGACGTGGACCAGGTCCGGTTCTTTGGGCCCGACGCCTTCGTCCTGCTGGGCCTTCAGGGGAACCAGGGAAGAGGGCAGACCTGAGTCCTGGTGCAAACAGCATAAAAATACATTACTACCTCTCTGAGAGAAAATAAAGCTAGTACCTGTGCTGGATGTAGGAACATTTGACACTGTTTGTTTTCCTAAATTAAAAAGTTAGCAAGGTCCAAAAGTCCTTATCTGGACAAAAAAAATCGCTGTAATGTATAAAGTGGGCTAAAAAGACCTTCTCTAAAAATCCAATTAAGGTGGTGAGTACATCTTAAAATGCTTCAGTTAAACAACTTTGCACTACATTTTGCAACAACCCCAATACTGTCTACCCCACCTTTGAGGTGGTGAAGCTGACTCAAAGTGGACCCACAGAGTGGTTTAATCTGCCTTATATTAAAGCTTTAGCAGCCATTACCATAGTTTTACAACAGGTTGGTCAATAATACACCACTAGTTCTGTGAAAACAACAGAAAAGAAAATGAACTTTTCTTCATTTTGGCAGCATTAAATGCAACCCTGAAGAGTGAAGATTTCCATGGCCTTTTACTAGCCTTTAGAATGAGTGTTTCAGGTATCCATTCTGTTGTAAGGTTGTAATGCATTCACTGTTGGTTCAAAATTGTAACCAAGTTTGGACCACATTTGTATATTTTTCTTGATACATTTTATCCTATTTGTTCATAGACATTTGGAACTGTTGGAACTTGTTGGTTTTAAAAAGCAATCAATTATTAATATTATAAACAACAACAAAAAATTATAATTTCAAGGATTTTTTCAATAACGGAACAATTGACAGTCTATGAATTCAAAGGACGTCTGTAGTGGTAAGTCACGTTTTAATTTGAAGTCCTTTGTTCTGTCTCCATGACACCAACGATGCAGATAAAAAATAAAACATGATACCGTATGACAAACGAAACTAAATGCATTTCAGTCTAATCCCTCGGATGCTGACACATACCAGTGACATGTTACTGCTCTTCAGGTATGACTCCACCCTCCTCCTGCGCTCCTCCTTCTCTCCGTCCATCTCGGCTCCTCTCAGGCTCTCTCTGCCATCGTGCCAGACGACCGGACGTCCCAGTTCGTCCACCTCCACTCCTCCTGAAGGCCCCCACTTCCCGCCCAGAGTGGACTGGCTGCCCCTGTATATGGGCCGGTCCTGAGATGGGGAGATGACCCAAACAGTTAACAACACTCATAACAACAGTTTGTTTTCTTAAATCACTCCTCTCAGCAAAAACTGTGCCAATAGAGCAACTGTAATTCTTTCTGTCTTAATCAGTTTCTTTTTGATGATGCCATTTAATATGATGTAGTATTGAGTAACTGTGTGATATAATGGAGAAAAGAAAGCTGGTAAAATAGGAAACTGGTTACTGGGGCCACTTTGTGGTATAAATTTGACTGTTTTATATCTTCAGCATTTTCCTTAGATGTACTTTAGATGGAAAAGCACTTAAACTAAAATTCTGTCTTTAAATCACCTTAATGTCACCATTGAAATCCAGTTTATGAGGGTTTTTTTTTTTTAGTTCATTGAGTAAAATCCTACAAAACCACATTGGAGTGATTTTTCTGGTCAGCCATTAGATTTAGTAACCATAGTAGTAGGGCTGCAACCAAATAATTATTATTATGCTAAATAATATTTTAATGACTTATTAATACCTTGATTTTTTTAGATTAATCAATTAATTGTAATTATTAATTAATTTATTATTATTATTATATTTTGTTTGATCATCATTATCAATCCAAATACATCTATTAGAAAATACCATCTTCACACTTCAGAAGCTGGAATCAGTATTTTTTTAAATGTTTTTTTTTAAACATTTAAAAAAATATATTAAAATAAAAATAAAAGGGAAACAAGTAACAAAAGGTTTATTGAAATTACATTGTTTGAAGTTTTTCCATTGTGTAAATAAAAAAAATCTGAGTTAAGTTTTGTCCCAACTTTGACCGGTTTTTCTTTTGAGTTCTATCAAAAGCATGTCACGTTCGTAATGAGTGTATTTTTTTGTGACTGAATAAATCTACACTCCTCTTCCACTCCACCTTTTTCCCTCTGGCCATGTGTGTCCGCCACCCTTGTACAGACTATGTTTAACCGGATGTGTTGGGGGGTGTAACCTCAGTGAGAAACTCACCAGAGAAATTTCACTGTTTTTCATTCTGCTGTCTACTCTGAGCAGAGCGTAATCTTCAGGCTGGGAAAAAAACAAAAAGAGATAAAAGAAAGTTTGTTAACATGAACACAAAAGATGAATAAAATGAATCACTCAGAATGAGAAAATAATAATAATGAACACTGCATGTTATTTGTTTGAAGCTGCAGCAGCCTGTAATCATCGGCCTCCACAGCAGACACGGCTGCTGTCTTGCCAGCTGCTCCACCCCAGGTACAGTCGGGCGGGGCGGGTCGGCCGACCTGATCTCCCTACAGGAGAGTGTGTGTCTGTGTGTCTTTACCTGCACTCTGGGGTCAGTGCTGACAGAGTTCAGTCTCCTGAAGGAGGCTTGACGGGAGAAGCTTTGAATTTCCTCCCTGGGAAAAAAAATGAAACATCACAAAATATGAGTTATAGGAGAGTTTGAAAAGCAGTTTACAACAAAACAGTCTCAGTCTCGCTGTCATCAGGGCTGGGGGTAAAAAATAGTATTTTTCAGTTTATGGAAAATACTTTTTAATGGAATGTGGGCCAGCTCACGTTTTTTCACTGAGCTGCATCTCAAGCTTTTTGTTTTTGCGTCGATGGTGGCGGTTTACGAGTAGTACGACCAGGACCAGGAGCAAGACCAAAGCTGCAGCTGACGCACCAATAATGATCAGCAACAGGTTGTCTGATGACAACTCGCCCGTGCGTTTAGAGGTCTCTGAAAGAAATTAAAACAAGGCACATTTTGAATTATAAAGCACTGTACACTCTGTTTTGTTATCATATATAACTTGTATAATAGCTGAATTCCTGTATATGTGGGCTAAACTCATTATTTATACAACAAAAAAGAGCTATTAGGATGGTGTAGGATAGCATGAAAAGACTAACACACAGTTTTTGCTTGGAAATTCATAGGACGGGTAGAATTTTAAAAACAATGCAAGAAATAATTTACTTTCCGGTAAACTACCAAAAACTGTTCACAATCAGAGAGGAGGGTTATACATTTCAGGGAATGTTCCATTAAAAAAAACATTGAACAGTCTGGAGACAGATAATTATGAATACATTCAAAAAAATTTACAAAAATTCATAATTCAGGGAACAGAATTTATTGAGAAGTGTATACTTATTATATATATATATATATATATATATATATATATATATATATATATATGCCTATATATATAGGACAGGAAGACATCTAAAGAATATCTCTCACAAAAAAGACATTATGTTTATGTTTATGTTTAATGCATCCATTTCCTGATTTGAGTGAAAGCATCTGTTCATGGCATCTATTCATCACAAGGGGGCAGCAAATTTGCAAAGTTAGTCCAAATCAAAAGAAGAATTTGATCAGCATTTTGTTATTATTTAAAACTCAACTTGTTTCATGATTCTTAGTATCCATCCTCTCATTTTTTTTTCTTTGAAAAATACCAGCAAAGAATACAGTAGCAGGCCAGTTTCTCATTTGAATCCTGTATAATTTTAAGCACAAGCAAAGCTGAAATGAACTTACCTGTTACTGTCAACATATATTCTGCTTTTCCCACTCCCACATCATTCTTGACCACACACTCATAAACCGCGCTGTCATTCATGCGGAGGGTCCGCCCAAAAACAAGTTTTCCTCCAACCACAGAGGTCCCATCTGGCAAAGCTCCTCCTTTCCTGTGGATAATCAGAGGAAAAGGATCACCATTAATTGGCAATGTTGCGTAAAGGAGGTGAACCCATCAGTAAAAAAAATAAATCATACCGAAACCTGTGACTCACTGCTCGTAACAATAAATGTGGTGACTAAAGTGAACAAAGTGCATACCAGATCAAACTATTTCCGCTGAAGAGTCAGAGGAGGAAACACACAAATATCTGATCAGACATCAGATCTAAAACAGCAGCAAAGGCAGCGAGTGGCTTGCATTGCGGAAGTGTTTCTGCTCAAATAAACACTACACAGGATCAGGTTCACCACAGAGTGTAACCACCAATTCGCTTGCACCTGAAGCAAAACCTGCTGGGCTTACAACTGGCGCCCATTGATCCGTATAGACCAAATAAATACTAGGTTTGGGGATTTAAGCAAGTCCAGCAGGTCCCACACTGTGCAGCTGAAGACATCATAGGCCACATAATGGAGAGCCAGTTTCTGATCGGGTCCACTGAGAGGGGTCATGTTGCCTTTGGTTTCACTGTGCAGCAGCAGCCCCCCCAAACTGGAGCCAGCTCAGATTTCTTTTTTCTCAAAACCCCACCTAGCTCCTCTAACCAGCCTTTTATAATAGAGTCACAGGTGGAGATTGCATCTGACACGGAGTAGATGGTTGAAAATGATACAGATAAAGTGAGTCCTCCACCTTCAGCAGCCAAAAAAGATTCTAATCTCCATTTTTGGCTCACAGTCTTTGTCGATTAAATCTTTTTCAGAGATTTTCACAGTGTCAATGCAATGAGATGCAAATTGATGTATTTTGTTACCTTTGGGCTGAGCCAGGCTAGCTTTTTCCCCTTGTTCCAAGTCTTTATGCTAAGCTAAGCTAAACGGCTACAGGGTGTAGTTTCATATTTACCGTATAAGCATTACAGTGGTATGATCTTGTCATCACAAAAAAGGTAAATAATAAGGATCCAAGGAAATATTGATTACTTCTCACAATATTATGTTTTTGATACCATATTTATTCTTAATTGATAGTTCTATGCAAAGACTTGTAGCAGATTGCACAAAAAGTAATGCTAGATGATGCAAAAAACATAAAAGAAAAAGAAAAAACGTTGGAGTTTTCTGGACAATATGACAGATTTCCTAAAATTAAAAATAGAAAGCACAATATATGGCCTTGCTTACACTATCACAATATATAGTAATCGAGTGGCAGATTCCGGGCCTGGAAAGTGAAGCCAATGCACAAGTGCCTTAAACCTGCATTCTTTATAATGGCCAGCAGGGGGCAACTCCACTGGCTGCAAAAGAAGTTCGATTGTTTGTAAGTTAATCGGAAATTTCCATACTTCCCACTTGATTTATAGCCATAGTAAACATTTTCTGATACATTTATGATCTCAATTGCTAGTTTCAGGTCTTCAATACAGGTCTTCAATACATCATGATGTTCAATTAGTAAATTATTTTCTTATTGTTCGGCTGGACTAAAACTTTCCAAGGAGTCGGCTGTTCATTTTGAATAATGATAGTCTGTTGTTAACCAAGTCAGCTAGTGTTAGTTGATGACATAGCTTCATTTCAGCTCCCAATCTGTTCTGCACATGCATTGGTTGCCAAAAAACAATATGGTGACAGCAATAAGCCAAGATGCCAAAGGCCAAAATGTCAAACCTCAGGCTTAAAAAACGGAGTTCACAAACCAATACTTTAATACAGTCTATAACCGTATGTAATATTCTGAATTGTATCGTATTAAAACATTGTTGCCAATTGGCAGCTCTAATAATGAAGCACATTTCCTAAATTATTTGAAGAGTCAATTTGCAAAAAGTGCTAAAAGCCATTCTTAAAATGAAAAAAACAACACATTGATTAGACAAAAAAAATACTTGATTTAGGGAAAAAAATGATATCTTATTGAAATAACTCAACAGCAGTTTGATTGATATTCCCTGGACCGCACCAAGGAAAATAAATCAAAACAAAGATCTGTTTACTTTGACTACAATATAAATCAGGCCTCTCTGGGTCTGAACAATGCTTGTCCACACAGTACAAGTTTGTACTGATAAACGCGCCAAATGGTCTGTGGGGTTGAAAGAGTTTAATCCACAATAATCTTAATATTTCAAGATTGCCTCATGGCTGAAATATTTCTCTCTCAGCACACAACATTTGATCATTGTATGTTCAGTTGTAGCTGTAATGGCTGGTACAGTGTCTCTAATTTAAGTGCAGACCCTGTGTTTTACCAGCCATTAGAGTGATATTTAAAGCATGGCACTATGATTAAGTGCTTAGCATGTGTCTCCTGCTCTTCCTTCAGTCGCTTACTCCCTCCCTCGTGTGAAAAAGGCTCCCCCGCTCTCTTTCTAACTTCTAATTACGCAACAAGACACCGTATCTTTTATTCCGGGATGAATTGAGGCAGGAGAGAAAGGCGTCCCTCTTTAGATTCATGCACACTTCTTTGTTGTCCGCGGGTGTGTAGTCGGTGTGTATACGTGTTACCCGTGGCTTATGTATGTTTTGAGACACATTCCTGTGCCATGTAAAGAGCAATTTAGCAGTGCAGATAGCATTACAGAGGGTTGAATTAACATGTAATTGTCAGATTCTTGCTGGCAGCCAGACAGAGTTAAAGCCTATGTATGTGAGAGCAGAGACAGGCTGATGACGGTACCGTGTCCAGGTGATGTTCTGAGGTTTTGGGTTTCCTCCACTGCTGCAGACCAGCTCAGCCTTCTCCATACCCACAAACCAGTCTTCTGTACCAGCAGAGATGGTGGCGTCTGGGGGGTCTGACACAGAAACACAGACAGAAGCACAACATTTTTACCAATATGCTGCATGGTAGACATTTAAAGAAATGTTTTAGATGAGGCCATTTCTCTTCTTCTTTATTTATCCAAAGGAAGGAAGTCATTCCTGCCTGTCGCCATCAAACTTTTCAATTAGACAACAGACTGGCCACTGGACTTATTTCACCCATCAGCAGCTATGACCACATGATTGATAACTTTATTTATAATAAATAATCTGTACAATATGGACCTTAAATAGAATTGCAATAATTCAACTTGTCACACTGTTGTTACATATATACATATTTGTACATATCTCTAAAACTTGCTTCCTTTGCATTTTATATTGTATATTTACTGTAGCGCACTTTTTTTAATCATTCTTTATTACAAACATTTCTATTTCTATTTCTTATACAGCAGCAACTGTAACAAAGCAATTCCCCCACGGGGATCAATAAATTATTTCTGATTCTGATTCAAAGAGGAAGTTGCCAAAGTAACGCTTTGCTGTTGTAATGCTGTTGTTTTATCGTTTTCTATGTTCACACACTGATAAAGTCTGCAGAAGTGGGACAAAGTCATTGTTTTGCAAATCACAAATAAGACTCAGCACTTGGATATGAAGTCCAGAGTCAAGTCAAAGTATAACACTTTAGTTTTGAGTCTTTGTGAACCAAGTTTAATGTAATCTTAGCTGGAACAGTATAATTGTTTCTGAGTCTAATGTTTTGCATGTTGTTGAGTCTTTACAAATTAATGTGACAATCTGAGTAGTTATGTGATGTCTGTCTGCTCATCAGCACTGCCAGACAGATCTCTACCTGCTGCTTAGGCAATAAGATGACGAGGATTGAGTTGATTGCTGCACAAGTGGGGAGAATATTGCGTCAGGATATCAAGTCATTCCAAGTAAAAAGGTTAAAGTCTAAGTGGAGTCACAAGTTCACTCTAAGTCAAGTTGCAAAGTCGGACTTTTGATAACTCTGATTTGAGTCCATTCACCTGGATGCCATTGAGCTGTCAAATTACACTGGACAAAGAGCAGTTGTTGAGCACTGAAAGAACTGAAGTTTAGGTTCCTTCTCCCCGGCTGCACCAGGACGAAGCATTACTCATAGACTTTCCCAGCAGCCTGTCAATATTGTCTAATGTTTAGTCTACTGCCACCCATTTATTTTCCCAAAGGAAGGTTAAGCTATACAAATATCTCCTGCAGGGCAACTAGAGTGAAAAAAATGCCATTGGTTAATTTCTCCATTAGCAGGCGGAGCTAAAAGGAACTGGCCCATAGCCCAGTGGAGAAGGTGTAGCTGAACGTACAGTATGCTGTGTCCTCATTTCAGACTTCATACTAGCTCCTGTAGTTTTAGACCATGCAGTGTTCAGGCTGGAAAATTATCAATATCAAAGCATGCTGAGGGGTGTACACTATTGTCCCAAAATGCCATGTACAGAAGAAATGGAGGTAGTATTCACAGCTGCAAAAAATCTAAATGAACTGTGGAAGGTGATGGAGCTACTCCAGAATGTTCTCAGGAAACAAAAAAAAGGGTTTTAAGTATTTGAAATTACTTTGAGATGTTTAATTCTCTAATTATTACCTCCACTAGGGAGGTTTTCGGCTTGGTTTGTCAGCAGGATTACAGGAAAAACTATTGGCCCTTTCTCATGAAACTTGGTGGAATGATGTAGCTCGAGCCAAGGAAGAACCCGATACGTTCTGGAGCACATCCACATCACAGGGTGGATACAAATCTTTCACTGTCATTAACCGTGCAAAGGAAAGCACAAGTTAAGGCATATGTGCTGCAATGATCAGGAAAAATATGTTTTTTCCTGGGATAATTCACATGACAGCCCACCAAACTGGGACAACTTGGAAACTGTGCAGAAGTTTTGCAACACATTTCATGGCCCACCTAATCAGTTTCCTTTGTTTTTTGTGCAAATACTGGAAAACAGTCGAATACAGAAAGATAATATTACCATCATACATATTTGTTTATGTTTTGAGTGAAACAGACCTTTTATACTGCAGATTTGTTGACATGCCATTGCAGGAAAAGCGTAGCTGTGGCTAATAACAATAAATAAATAATGACGTCATTTCATTGAGGTGTTCCCATTCCAGGGCTCTGGTATGACTTCCTGACTAACACACCTCAATGAAACATAATGACTATTAATGCGATTACTTAAACTTGTTTTTGCTGATAAATTTCATGCTATGAGTCAAAAGCAGTGTCCTAATTACTCCGAGCTACAGAAATGATCTGCAGATTTTGAGTATTTCAAGTGTTTGCACTAAAAAGGATTGATAAAACTCCTTCATTTATTACCCTTAACCGCTCATCTTGCATGTGTTTTCGATGTGAGTTGCATGGTACACAGAGGATAGGTCACCAGACTATCACAGGGCAGACACATAGAGACAGACAACCATTCAAGCTCTCATTTACTCCTACGGGGCAATTTAGAGTCATCAATTAAAGCTAAGCTGCATGTTTTGGGACTGTGGGAGGATGCCAGAGGAACCAGAGAGAATGCACAATAACACAGGGGAGAACATGCAAACCTCACATAGAAGAGCTGCAAGCTGGATTTGAACCCACGACCCTCTTATACTGTGAGGTATAAGTGCCAACACCAGTATACTTCACTCAGTATACTCAAAAAGATCAGTAACCATATTAAAAAATGCTTAATTTGCACAGTTTGTCCCAGGAAATAGAGGAGCATGGCACAACTTTGGACGGCGGCGAGACAGCTCAAGGAAGTATAAAATCTTCACTTCTGCTTTAGTCAAGTTTAAATGACATTCCAAAGTCACAAGTTGACTTTTGTCTGTCTGCGGTTGTACTGCTTATTTCCTGTTAGTACAAAATGTATGAGTATAATGATTTATTGTATAGTAACTTTAAAAAACAACAGACTACAAGTCAGATTATTTCTGCCCTTAGACAAGCTCTACCTTAAAAAATATACAGTATAATTAAACTTGACATCCTAAACATCTTATTACTAGCTGTACTCACAGTGAACCACCAGGCTGTTAGAGATCCTGCGCGGCTGCTCCAGGCCGGGATGCCAAACCAGACAGTCCAGTCTTTTCCCGTTCATGCTGCGCAGGGGGTGCAGGGAGTAGTAGCTGGACACGGACCCACCCTCGTTGGTGCGGTTCTGGGACTGGCCCGGCAGGTCGGTGTCCCAGGAGAGACGGGGAGGCGGGCGGCCCACGGCTCGACAGGAGGCGGCCATGCGGTACGACTGGCCCTCCACCAGGAGCACAGGCTCCAGGTACGAGATGGGTAAAACTAAAAGAAGAGGAGGAACAGAGGAGAGTTTAGAGGCATTAGAGACTTAAAATCCCCTTTCACTTAAAAATGTGTTAGCTTATTGTTACTTCACTTGGAGCTTTACTGTGCCGAGTTTGACACCTGAAGGCCTTTTTCACGGCTTAAATCTTTATCACGTGATTGTATGAGGATTCTGTAGCATTCAAATTCTGTTTTTTTTGTGGACAGCTGTGGTCCAATAAGCAACCTCCAGTGCACACAGACATTGCAGCGAAGTAGAAGACATATTGTGTCCAGCAGTTCTGACTCTTTGGAAAGAATATTTACATATTAAAGGATGAATTCTTTTAGGGTTAAATAGATTTTTTTATTTTATTTTATTCCAGTTTGGTTCAGAATTCATTTTAGGCTTTTCCTCTTTGTCTCTAAATTCCTAAATGTGCTCACAGATCGTTTAATCCCTTATTTTACTTCCAGGTCCCTCAGGTCAACGGACCATTGATTCTTTCAAATCCAGGCTTCATTTCATTTGGAATATTTGTGAATGGTACTGTACAGCACTTTGGTCAACATGGGTTGTTTTTTTAAAAGTGCTTTATAAATAAATTTGACCTGACTGGACTTAAAAAACACATTTTACACAAATTACTATTCCAAGCATACTATTTTTTATGTGCTAAAAAACACGAAACCTTATTATTCCTTTTATAAAACCCATTAAATATTTATCATCATCAAATATTTAAAAAAAGTAATAACAGGAAAATATCAGTAAAGGGTAAAGTTTACCCTTTATCCAATTTCTCTACAACTAAAGATATCTGTTTAATGAGGTACTGATGTTGTGTATAATCTTACTGTGTCATACTATTATGTATTCTGTTTAAAGAGTATGTATCTTCACTCAATACTATTGTATTTGAAAACAGAGTAGAGACAGTATTAGTATTAACAATGATGAGCTAAACCACTTGCGTAATGTGTATCCCCAACAATTACCGCATTCAAGTTTAATTAATACTTCCTGATGCCTGCTGAAAGCTAATTTGTCTTCACCTAAAATTACCTAAAGAAGCTGTAATTAGCTCCATTTAAACCAGTACGTCACTGTGATTGTATCTGAAGGACAAGTCTGAGCAAGATGTTGTTGCTGAAAGATTCAGATAAGAATATTGTTATAAAAAAGGAGCTTAAATACATCCAGGAAAACAGAGGAGATCATAATCACATAAACAAGGTGCCACCGGGATCTTACTGAGGAATCCATGACAGAAGGTGGAGAGACTGACAGGTACGAATATTAACCATGCAGACAATTCTACATTTTCAGATGTAGACAATGAACTAAAAGCATCGTGGAGTTGTTATTGTGCAAAAAGACAAAAAGCATGCAGTCAAATGTCACCTGTGTTGTTTTCACATCAATACGTTTGTGTTTTGCTACTCTTTGTCACCAACTGGTTTAACACGATTGTGATTCACTCTCAGGTCACGACAGCCTCTGCTGTAGTAAACGCCCAGTGTTTGGATTATTAACACAGGAGACACAGCAGATAGTTAGCATTAGCAGAAATAGCCATTATGGATTAACACACAAAGAAAAGGGCACCACCTGTTCACACTGAAACTTAATAAACAGAAACTACAAAATACATGACCTCATAGCACCGCCCTCAGTGTTTGAGTGACAGGTGGTATCTGGGAAGAGATTTCCTGCAGGAAAGATATCCAGAAAAATGCCCAAATGGAGGAAAAATGTAATATTTTAATAAGATGTGATGACAACATGGCAAAATAAAACCACCTAGTTCAATCCTGATGCATAAAAAAAACAAAAGAAAAAACTTTAGACCTTAATCCAGATGTTTTTTAGAACCATAAAGGAACCAAAGCAGATGATAGTTTTATAAATAAGGCAGGTTAGACTTCATTTTTGAATATGCATGACTTTATTATGGTTTATAGTTTCAGGAGTCGAGGGAATTCAGTGCTGCAGGTTGTTGGTTACTAGTGCGTGTATCTCTGTAGGTTTGTCTGATTTGTGGCGTGTTGGGACACGTTTTTGACTGAACTGTCACTGTTGATGATGACTGGCGGCAACATGAGAAAGTAATTTAGAACAGATAGCAGCTCTGCAGGTTTAACTTGAAGGAGGATCTGTTAAAAACAAAAACAGCATCCCCACAACTGCTGTTATAGTTCCACTGACAAGACAATGTAATTATCTCAGTGAGTGACAAAGAAGGAGATCCAAACCGTTCTATCAAAGAGACAATGACTGCACTGCAGACACTGAACATTTCTAGACAGTCTGGTCTGAACATGACTGATTTACAACATCCAATATCGATCTCAGGCCCCTCAGTTGAAATGAATCAAAATCGTATTGTGGCAGACTTTGTGATATCAGCAAATATTGTATTGTTGTCCAAAGAATCAATTTAACATTGAGTTGCAATTAAGCTTGTGATTTAAACCGTAATATAAAGAACTGCGACTTTTAAAAAAAACACTGCAACTGTATTAATGACAAAAAAACAAACAGTATTCTCAACCACAAGTCTTCATTTTTAGTAAATACTGGTAGTTTAGTTATCCATCTCATGAATCAAGTTAAGACCCACTGGAAATGCCACATATTGTCTGATCCATATTTTTCATGTGTTTGCAATAATGTATCTTATAGTGTTATTCTGTTTCTTCTCTCTGTGTCCTCTTTAAATACAACATATTTTTCAGTCCTAAAAGTTTCTCCCTTTTTTCATTTTTTTCTGGGCTTTCTCCTCCTTTTGTAAATCAGGGATTCTGAGAACAGAAGGTGTGAAGCTGTTGGTAGCAAATTTGTGGTTTTGGGCTGTTTAAATAAAGTTTACCAGGGGACGATATGCAGCAAAGAGTCACAGGTTTGAAGCACACCGAGGCTGCTGCTCAAAAGACTCAGCCATAGCACCATGGCTACATAAAGAGAACTGGATTCAACATTGGAGGCCATATCCATGAACACAGGATGAAAAATAACTCTGGACTCAGCTAATAATTTTAAAAAGAGCTATTAAGTATTGGCAGATGCTATTAGCATCCAGGTGTTTTGCTAACTAAGCAACCGATCAGCCATCGTTACCATTTTCCCATCAATACACAACAAATTAAAACATATGTTTCTCCACCACACAGTGGGGCATCAAACCAACGTCCAGGTTATATGGCCTCATGATTTCCAACTTGAGCTATGCAGCCAGTTGAGAACTAACCCTCCATGCCTTTTAACATTAACATTAAGGCACGGCCTGACCAATCCTAATGTTGCAGGGTGGGTCTTGTTCTAGAAATGCAGTGGGATCCATGATAATGCAGAATTGAGAGGATCGGGCGTAAATAGCTGAATAGCTGCCATGTGACTATTCTTACTATTGAGAATTTGTACTAGGATGTTGATGTACCGCACAGAAAATATATGCAGGTGTACCTACAGGGCTCTTGCTCGGTACATGGGTCCCACATTCCCATACATGTATTTATATTTTCCACTTGGTATTAAGCAGTTACAAGGACTATTGTTAAAAAAATACATTTTTGCTTTGTAACTCCTGAAACTTAAGATTTTCCATCAGTGTAAATGTTTGCGGCCATGTTGGTAAACCTGCTGAACTCCCCAGGCTGGATTCTTCTTCTATGAAATTTTTTTATCATCATCGTTACAGCACCTCTGAGAGGATTAGAGAGGTGTGAGAAGAGACGAGAGAGAGAGAGAGAGAGAGAGAGAGAGAGAGAGAGAGTGGATGGAGATAATTCTTACCCCAGACAGTGACTGTGATGTGCCTCTCAAAGAGTCCATTGGGGTAGGTGGCGATCTTGCAGGAGTAGCTGCCCTCGTCCGACTCCTCGGTGCTGGGGATGAGCAGAGCAGAGTTCTGCGTGGGGCTGCCGCTCTCAAACCTCACCCGGCCGGAGTAACGGCCGAACTCTGGAGACCAAAAAATAGACTTCAGCTCAGGCCAGATAGCATGTCCAGCATCCTTTAAGCAAAGCTCAAACAATAAAAAAAAAAAAAACATTTTAATTTAATTCATTTACACATTTCTAAAAGTAAGAAAGTACGCAATTTGCAAAAGAATGTAATGGAAACCTGCTAAAAAAAAGTGTCCAGCAGTTTGAAAAGTGGGATTTTATACATAATTGTTCCGTTAATTAATTGATTATTATTATTATTATTATTATTATTATTATTAATAATAATAATAATAATAATAATAATAATAATAATAATAATTAATGAATAACTGATCAGGTTTATATAGTATTTTTAAAGATAAGTGGCTTAATATTCAAGATTTATATGCATATATCAAACATTTTAGACATAGTTAGAAATGGAGACAGATTCACATTCTGTATGTATATATATATATATATATATATAGAGTCATAAGATATTTAAAAGATTGATTCATTGTTCATACAAACACTAACATTTATAAACGAAGATAAAGTTATGTGAAATGACTTCAAGTTTTCATAAAATATGAGAAAATAAGGACAATTAATATGAAAAACAGAAGGAAAAAAGCAATTATAAGTGAAAATATTATCTCGATCCAGCTTATAAAGGCACTCTGAGTGGAAATATTGGTTAGTTATGAGAAGTTATGTTAGGGCTTTCTTGAAACGCTGTGATGATGAATTCATTGGAAGGTATATTTCACTTTAATAACATGAGAACAGTATATTCCCAATGAGAAATGCTCAGTGAAAGCATTAAATCCATGAAAGAAAAATAAATGATCAGACATTGGAGAGATTCACCAGCATTTATCCAGTGACCTCACAATCCCACACACACACTCCTGGTATGATCACATCACACTGTAGTGCACTGCTGCCAGATTTGTAAGGTATTTTAATCACAGAGCTACAGTGTGAACCAATAATGATTTGAAGAGGAAAAAAGGTTGAACCTAGTTGTAATAAACTGGAATGAGGTTTGGCTTTGACAGTTATCAGTCATCACGTCAGGCCCAGCCCACTGAAGGTATTGCCCTCACAATAGAGGAGAGGCACATTTATTGGCCATATACTAATTAAATTAAAACAATTCACCATGACGGAAACTAATCTGAAATGTTACAATTGTCAAACTAGATTTGTCATAACATGACATAACTGCAGAACAACTGCTGTACTGTGTCAGTGTGATATAAAATTCTAAATAACTAACATTATTAGGTTGTCAATTGTAAACTTTGATACAATACTAGTATGAAAAAATGTAAACTCAAATTTAAATCCCAACTCTCAAAATAAATGTTTATTGCGCATATAGAAATATTTGTAAATATTTAACATCACTAGGAAGACGGATATAAAGTGTGTCTTATGTGTACAATCTGCAGATCAGATCACATTTTATGAGAAATTAATGCAGAAAACTACATTTTCAAAAGGTTCACATACTTTTCCTCGCCACTGTGTATGGAGTACATTTCAAATAAGATGCTTTCACTCAAGTATATTTAAAGGAATATTTTGCTTAAAGAAGATAGCAGTAAATAGTAAAGTTATTTTAGCAACAACAATACTGTAATACTGTGTGTATTTGTCACAAGGTTGACGTTATATCAAGGTACAATTCTTAAACAAAAGCCTGATAAGTGTCCATGCAACCAAAGGATGCATCAGAGACTGGTTTAACTCATGAGAATGAATGCTTGCACTATAGATTAGTGGTCGACCGATACGGGTTTTTTAAGGCCGATACCAACACAGATTATTTTGACATCAGTCTTAACCGATCCCCGATATGTGCTGCTGATATTTTTTGGGCCGATTCTTGAGGCCGATATTGCCTTTTCTCCCTCCATTTACATGATAAAAATGACACAATGATAACAAATGTTACACAAGTCTCAATTTAAACAAAAAAAGAAACATTTATTAACACAACAGCGCCTCAGATGAGTCCACATATTTGATATGATTTTCTTTTTTCCGGTATCAGCAGCAGCTCACCAGAGAATGGCAGATGATGCACCGAGCCTTGCCTGGTGTTGGTTCAGTGAAATGGGCTAACTGACTGGCGAACACAAGCACGTATCGGACGATGCAGATACAGTTAAAAAACGCATATATCGGTCAGCCCCCACAGTGGAGTGTTTTAAGTCTCGTCTCAAGACCCATTTTTATTCCTTGGCTTTTAACACTGCGTGAGTTTTGTGGTCCTCTGTGTCTTTTATTTATTTTATTTATTTTACTACTTTTAACTGCGTCTTTTATTTTATTTTACTATGTTTATCTTTTTAATTGTATTGTTTTATTTATGGCATCATTTTAGATTTATACACTTATTATTTATTGCTGATTGGTATATGGAATTGTTTGTTTTATTGTTGATTTTATGTACAGCACTTTGGAGACGTTTGTGTTGTTTAAATGTGCTATACAAATAAAGTGGATTGGATTGGATTGGATTGGTCTACCTCTACTATAGACCTCATGTACAAACAGTGCATGCAGAAACTGCTCTGTACACCAGTCTGATCATAACCCTCTCCACCGTTAACCCCTCGCTGCAACCTACCCGTGTGTCCCTCCACGAAGTGGGCAGTGATGATCTGGTCATTGCTGCCGTCTGGGAGCACCTTGAACCAGGTGACCTGCACCACCTTCTCCTGCGCCTCCACCTGGTAGTGACAGGGGAGTCTGGTCTCATGCTCTGCGAAGGAGCGCAGCTTGGTGACGGGCTGAAGAGGCTCCACGAAGTCACCGTGCACAACCGCAGCTGAGGAGGGAGGAATCATCAAATACAGTTCAGTGAAAGGCTTAAACAATTAATTAATTAATTAATTAATTAATTAATTAATTAAAAAAATCTGTCTGAAGAATAATTCGACATATTCATGATAATTTGTTATGTCAAAAAAATATATTATTTCAATTAATTCACAGCTATATTAATTTTATAGGCATTTATTTATTTTCTTGACATGTTCATTTATTTCATAGCCATATTTATTTTTTTCATAGGCATATTTATTTAATTTATAGCAGTATTTCTTCTTTCTATCATAAGCATATTGAGACTAAGGCTTGTATAGCCATTTTTGTTTTAATTTATTAGAAAAGCCATACTTATTTATCTTAGAGCAGTATTATTTTCTTTCATATGCATATACAGACTATTTATTTTATAACAATATTTTTTATTTTTCATAGGTATCTTTATTCATTGTATTTATAGGCATTTGTTTATATTAAAGCAGTATTTATTTATTTCATTTGCAAATTGATACTATTTACTTAATATCACAGATATATGTATTTGTTTTATACACATATCTATTTATTTAATGCAGTATTTATTTAATTTGCATATTTTGACTATTTAATAGCCATATTTATTTTCTTCGTAGGTATATCTATTTATTGTATAGTCATTTATTCATATTATAGCAGTATTTCTTTCTTTCATATGCAAATTTAGACTATTTCTTTTCAAAGCCATATTTATTTATTGTATAGGCATGTATGTATATAAAAGCAGTATTTATTTATTTCATATGCAAATTTAGACTATTTAGTCTTTAATATATTTTTGACATATTATCATTTAAAAACAAAATTATTAACAAAAAATAATAAAATCAGAGTATAATCTGCTGTTAATGTATATGTTTGGCTTTTAAAATGTGCATTGATTGTGATCTGATATTATTAACCTTTAATTACCCATTAATATGATGAAATGATTAGTTGACTCTCATCTATTTGACATCTGCAGAATAT
Organism: Centropristis striata; assembly: GCF_030273125.1. Taxonomy (NCBI): domain Eukaryota; kingdom Metazoa; phylum Chordata; class Actinopteri; order Perciformes; family Serranidae; genus Centropristis; species Centropristis striata. The sequence goes on from NC_081527.1 coordinate 31,160,239, forward strand.
CTTATTTATTAATTCACTTAAAAAACAGCCGTTCTCTAAACACCGTTTCCTGTTGAAGACCGCAGCAGGCTTTAGCGTTATCCCATAATGCATTGGGGGCGAGGTGAGGTAAACCCCAGACAGGTTAGTATGTAGACAGATAAACACATTGACAGCTACGGGCCGACACCGGTTCACTGAAACTGTCTGTCTGATTGCATGCAGACACAGAGAATAATAAGAAGGTGGAGAGACAGTCTGAACACAGATCTTTATGTGCAAACAACTAAACAATAGTTCTTTCATGTGTCTTTATTCTTTCTTCAAAAGCAGAAAATGTTTCTCTGTTTGAGAAGAAAGAGCTACTGTGACTCAGTTATATGATGAATTAGGTGCCATCATAAAGGTTTGTCCATATGGTCGTCATATTTTTTGGTATATTAGATTATTTACTTTATATTCCTCGATAGTAAGAGCTGCAACAATCAGTCGACCAATCAATTAATCTATCAACAAAAAAAATACTGTTTTCAGCCTCTTAAATATGGATATTTCCTGCCTTAGTCTCTTTTGCATCAATTATCATATATCATTTGTATCACCAATATTTTTTTTAATACAAAAAAATTACATTTTAACTAAAAACTTTTTAAAATTAAACAAAACAATTTTTTGTTTTGAACTGACAAGACAAGATACTGAAGAAAAAAAAGAAAAAGGTGAAGAAAACAGAAAAACTTTTCACTACTACTATCAATCAACCAATAAAATAATCATAAATTGCAGCCCTAATTCTGTTATCACTGTTTTAATGTTTCAGAAATCTATTGTTGAAAAGATTATGTATGATTTATTATTTCTTTAAATAATATAAGAGAATATATAGAAGAAATATAAGATTATTGCCTGATTATGTAATCCGTATTTGAACTTCTCTTATTGATTAAAAAAATGATTAATCTAATATTTAATAAAAATAAAACCTTGACATTACAGTATGCCTATTGTCTTATATCAATAATAAATATATAAATGATGGATGTGCTAACTGCGTCAGGAAATTAAGGTTTTGCTTTTGCAGCCTGTGGTTTTAGCACAAAGATGTTTTTATAGACTGTGAATTTGATGCTCAGAAAAGGCATTACCCAAATATTGTATTTTTAATAAACACAATGTGCAGGTAATCAACTTTTCTTGTACATGGAGAGAAAAGAAGTTCTGAATATTACTAGATTTTTTTGCATGAAAATGTACATTTCAGTTTCAGTTCAGTGGACGTGTAGTTTCTTATCAGTGAGGTGAAGCTGTCATCAGTACCGACTAATGACTAAGACTGACTGTTCTTTAATCACAGCTGGTTGAAAGTCTACCGAGCGTGGGACAGACACACAAACGTGAGTAAAAGAAAAAAAAGGGTGTGAGAGCGAAAGCAATGCACCTACAACTCAAGCCGGAAAAAGACAAACATTTGCCCTTTGATTTCTGGGGTTAACACAGTTTTTTTCCCCCTTTGGTTACTGATTCATGAGCTCAATTAATGATTACACTGGAGCCGAAATGGGACACAGACTCCCACAGATAAAATCCCACACAGAGAGGTCTCTTCACACAGAAAATTTAAATTTGGCCAACAAAGAAACTACAGTGTGTGTGACCTAATTGTGGCGGAGAGAGAGAAAGAGGCAGAGATGTGAAAGAGCAACAGAAGACTTTAATCATTCAAGCCACAACAGGGACATTAGAAGAAAGGTAAAGTGAAGTTAGAGGTGAGAGTAAATACAGATAAACGCCAAACTGAGAGAAAGAGTTAAACACACATTCACACTAGACAAACACAGGTTGACTTCAGTCACAAGGCCGCCATACAAGCTTTTCCTGTTCACTCAGGGAGACAGTAACTTTATCACACTTGTGGTTACGGGATTAAAGAAGAAAAACAAAAGTCTAATATGTGCATTTGGCCTTTTAATCGGAGGAGCACAGCGGAGGTTAATCACCGAAGAAGAAGAAGGAGGAGGAAACAAAAGCAGAATTAGTCACAGAGGCCGCACATTGGGCAATACGTTCTGATTCATGTTGACCAAAGTAAGAATGTGACTGAGCTGCATTCTGTTATGCTGCTTCTTTCTCCACACCTGCAGGGACAAACAGGAGGCACTGCAGGGACAGAAGTATGTGGACACCGGAACATTACACCCGCATGATTGTAGAACATTTAAGACTGTGGGTGATAATCTGCTGCTCAGACTGTGGGTGCAGGGATTTACAGCACAGCAGCATGAGTGAGATGGAGCGATAAGGCCTCATCTCTGCAGTTCTCAGAGGAGCCTGAATGGGGCTGCGATCAGCGAGACAATCTAGTTCTACCATGCTAAACTGTGACCACATTCACTCATGGAGCTGATAAAGGTTGTTTAAAACAAAGAGAGCTTTCCCCCAAACTGATGCCACGAGTTTGGAAGAACACTAATATAAGATAGGGGCAAAATCTTCTATCTTCATATAAGTCACTTCATATGTTGATAACAGTATATATATCACAATATCACACCTTTCCTGGTTATTGCACTGGCTTGTGCAAAGATCAGAACCCATTTACGTAATATTACGTAAATAAGGCCGTAATGCAATTCAGGTGCTGGTTTTTCAACATAGCAATAAAAACAATATGTAAAAATACATGAAATAGACCTTTTTTTAATTGTTTTGATGATTTAGCATCATATCGCTCAGACCTTGTGATTGTTATCAATTTAAACAGTGTAATTGTGTATCACGATATCTTGATATATGATTTCATCACAATACAATTTAATTTAAAGATCATGAATTATCATAATGAATTATTACCCAGCCTTGAAGTCAAAGGTATCAACAAATCGATACTCTTTCAGTCCCAAATGCTTAAATCAATATAATATCCATATTTCATGGTATCAAAGTACCAAAGCTATTTTTTGAAAATGGTCTACAATCCAATTTTAATTGTGTGCCTTTTTCTGTTTCAGTTATCCTATATAGTGTGCCTTTTTTCTTATTTTTTCCATGGTTTGGAAATAAGTATCAAGTATGTTTTTTAATGCTGGTATTGTAAGTTTAAAACTCATCAAATGCTTTTAGATTTCCTGTCAGTTGAGCTGAGAGGCCTGGACATGCACGTCCATATACTTCTGGCAATCTAAACATCATCCTTAATGTTTGGTCATTTATCTAGAGCAAAAGGAAAAAACACCAACACACATAAAAGACCAAAAAAAGTAACTCACTTTCCTACTGTCAGAATGTCCGCATACTTTTTTCCAAATCAATATTTAGATGGTAACCATGAGGGGGGAAAACAGTTTTGACACCAAGCAAAGAGACATATATCAAAAAAAGGTTTGTAATAGATTATTCTATAGGTCACATTTCTGTATGGGGATGTTATAGACATATTCTATAGATCTTGTTTCGGTTATTCTTCTTTAAAAGCACCTTAAAAGTGACTTCAGCCTTTCTCCAGGAACCTATAATAATATTAAAGTGTTATTCTAATAATATAAAATAAATAAGATACCATACATCAGCAAAAGGTTAGCATTTATTTCCATGTTTCCCCTTTTCTTCTGTTTATGCGCTTCAAAGAATATTGTAGACATTTTAGGTGACTCTATATAAAATGTAATACACGAAGGTTACTGATAACCTGTAGGCCTACAATTAGTATTAGACATAATAAAGCTCAATTTTAGGAATATTAGACAGATTGTTTGTAAAATTACAAGATAATAGATGTATTTTTTACACTTCTGCAGAGATTTCTGGCTCACCAAAGCAGCAAAAAACAAACAAGAGTTTTCCCAAAATTACAGCAATGACAGTTCAAAGTTGTGTAAAACTTTGTGAATGCAAGAGAAAACTCACCTAATAGTAAAAGCAGCGTCAGACACGTTGCCCTTTGCCCCGTCAACTCCATCTTTAGTCCAAAAATACAAGCTGGTCTGAATCTCCTTCTTCTCTGAGCTGTTAAAACTCTCGTTAATAAACTTTCACTGTCGCTCAGCAGCTAGCAGCAATAAAGAGTTCACAGCAGGTAAGACAGGTGTTTCCTCTTCAAATCACATTCATGGTGCTTAAAAATAAAATTCCTCCAATTGTTGAATGTTTTTTAGTGCAAATTGTAAACTGGATGAACTTCATTTCGACTGCAAAGTGTCCTGCAGCACCCAGAGGAACGCCTCGGCACAGAAAGTAAACACAGAAGCACCTGAAGTGATGTTTGAGTGGACGCAGAAAAGAAAAATAAAGCGCGTATTGACCAAACAGAAACCTGTTGCGTTTGTCACGCACAGGGAGAAGCAGCTACAACACAGGTTTGAGTCTCTACACCTGTCTGCGTCCGGACACGCCCACCAGCTGCAGCCGGACACGCCCACGCAGTGCTGCGTTCAGGTGGTGTTGAGAAAATCGGTATTTCTAAAATTATGTAAAAAAAAAAATAGAAACAAAAACACAATTGTAGACATATATTAAATATAGCAGAGTCGTAAAAACAAATAATTTAAAATGAATAAACCAATATCACATTCCACAATAAAAAATGATTAGAAAATAGAAATGGTTTATGGAGAAAGAAAGGAGATATCTTATCAAAACAACCTTTTTTAACAGTTTTAAAAGTTCAACCAAATTGCACCAAAACAAAAAATAAAACAACAATGCTTTGAGGAAAAAAAGGAAAATAAAACTGAGAAATGTATTTCAGCAAATCAATTCTTCTTATACCGAACAAGCTTACTTAATTATTATTATTAATTCATTAAAACAATGACTGTTAACTCAATTTAAATTTACAGTACTTTTTTAGAGGAAACAGAACAAAATAGGAGTAAAGTACAAGAAAACAACAATAAATTAATAATAAATTTATTTAATATAAGATGAGACAGTCTTTTATTAGGAATGCAGGTGTTGCCGCAGCACAAATAATGACAAAATAATTATCATGATCAATAAAATATAGTAAAAATCTCAATGTTATAATGAACTTTGAGACAACAAACAGGCAGAGAGATTGGTTAACACAGTTAAAAGCCCATCACTAAAAACCCATTTTAATGTGACTGCATTTAATGTCAATTCAAAAGATTCAAATGACACAAATCTTTCATCCCCGCCCTTATCTTAATATAAATACCTACTTGTAAAACTTTATATCTTGATCCAAAATCCCTATTTCATGGTGCAGCTTTGAATCTTCTACTAACCTATTCTGGAAACATCATAATTACAAAATAAGAGCATAAAAAATGCCACAAAAATGGGTTATAACTACCAATAGGAGATGTTTTGCATTTTTCGCGAACTCTGACTTTCGACACAGTGGTCATTTCATTAGAAAAAAAGTCAGAGAGGAAACCTTGGAAGCAAATCTGTAGTTGTAAGAGTTGTTATTGTAAATAAAAATAGACACTGATACGTGCTCATGTCATAAAGCAAGTTTACCAAATGTTTTTCAGCATTAGTTGCCATAATAACTGACATTCAGTGTTGAAATGAATTTCCCTCATCAAACCCAATCAACTGAAAAAGAGATGGACTAAAAGAAACAAGCCAACAAAACTGTTTTTGCTAACTGGCTTTGTGGAACAGCCACACCCTTGATTATAACATGTCACAACAAATATTAAAATTGACTCCCTAACAACATCTATTTCTCCAACATGCTGAGTGTTGGAGTGGTTTTGAAAATTCTTTAAACAACATTTGACAGGCTACTAACAATTCTTACATATAGAAGGTTGAATTTCCCATCAAGACTTGAACGCAGCATGATTCCGTGCGAAATTCCAAATCACCCAGTTTTTCAAAAACAACCTGAGCGTTAATCTCTTGACAGGAAGAAGCTCCTGTTGTTGACTTAGGCTGATGATAACCTGCAGCTACAACACCAGACAGCACCAGGCTCTTACAGCTCTATTTTATTCATGTAATATTTGTTATTTCTACTCTGCATGTGCCAAAAGTGGTTATAATCACTACTGCTTGGCTGTGTTTTGTTGCCTGCTTGCAAGGCTACATGTACAGAATATTTACTGTACTGATGTTTTGCTGCTTCCTGTTGCTCTGCATGGTTTGTGCCCTGTCTGTCTGTCTGTCTGTCTGTCTGTCTGTATATTGTTTATATTGTTACTGTAATGTGTTTATGGTGTCTTCTGCCTGTAAATTTCCACCTCACTGATTTCAAAACATCTCGCCAAAGGACTGCAGTTGAAAACTAGCAATCCGAGTTACACTGTTACATTTATGTGTTTCGTTATAGATATATAAATTAAATTAAATCAGACAGATTAAATCAAATAGATGTCAATATAAATTTCACGTGATATTTTCTTCCCAAGATATTGATGAATTGAAACAACCCTGTTATTGTAACAATGTTGTTTCACTTCATCTATGCTTCACTCTTATTCATCCTGAGTCATCATCAGCTCAGCAAAACAAATTAAAATGTAGGTGTACTCATGGCTCAGTGCCCATGAAAGCTACAGTAAAGAAAACAACACACACAAAAGGCAAAAAAAAGTTCTTTAAAATATATTTATTGTGTTTGAATCATCAAAAAAAAACACGTCTTTAAATGCAGCATGTTGAATGAGAATCAGTGATAATGATAATATGAATGATAACCAGGTAAACATGCATGTGTTGGTTAATAATTACAAATTTCACCTTTTTTCTTTTTTCTTTGATCCTTAAACTGAGAATAATTTGTTTCACCAGGTCAGGTGGTTGTGTTTCAACAGACGGCCGGATGAGTCAACGAGTTTGTCACATTGTTGAGAAGAGCCTGAGGGAAACAGTGCAGCACTCTACTCACTGTTAGGAATCTGTTTTGAATACATTTCCAGTTATGTTTCTATATAAATAAATGGGTGAGGACCGGCTGTCACACACACAGACACGCATTGACCTCTGGTGCTGCAGCTGTTTATATTTCTCTGTTGGAAAGGGACACCTTTCGGCATGAAAATAGATTTTATAGTTACCGTCTGGGTGCTCATACTGAATGTTTGAATGTATTCAAAAAACCCTGGACCCTTCCATCCCACCAGCTGGATTGAAACGTATGTTTTCTTTAAGATATCGCGAAAAATACACACTTCATCGTAGAAAGAAAAAGTGAAAACAGGCATTATTGTCGGAGTTTGACCTTTCCGACAGTCCTTGAATGGATCATAGGTCACAGAAGTTAACATTAGAAAAAGTGACCAAAAGGAAGCTTCAAATAACTGTTTTGTTATGCATAAAAGGCATTATTGTGCAGAATTTACATATTTTATATATTACAGTGAAATACAATGCTACAGTGAGTAAAATGTAAAAAGAGCAAAAAACACCCCGAAACGGCTTGTTAGGGTTCAAGAGTTAACAGATAAGCAGCATTTTAATATTACAGCTGGTGAGGTGGAACACATTTTAACTACTTCATACACTTTTGGGTAGTTTAATCTATAGCACAGTATCATTTATTATCCTAAATCACTCGTACATGCTGCTTAAGAACAATTCAAGTGGTTACTGCATGTGGCCCAATCTATATTAATGTTAAATATGCTTAAGGAAAGCTATCTGTTTATGAAAACAATCTTCTGAGTGTCTTTGACACTATTTTATTTCGACTCATAAAAAATGGGAGCAAAATCAAAAGCCTTGCATTTATATTTTGTATAGTGTAAGTAAAGTTAGGTCAATTAATCAATTAGCTGATCGACCAAAAATGAATAGTAGAAAACAAAAATGACCTGGTTCCAGCTTCTTAGTTTATATAATTTATATATAGTTTATATTATAGCAAAGTGGATGAAGAAATAAACAAAAAAAGACATTTTAAATGAACCCTTGGGGCTTTTGCTTTTTATACACAATATATCAAAAAGAAATAGCAGATGAATTGTTAATAAAGAAATATTGAGATATTTTGTATGGGGTTTTTTACATAAAGTGAAGTAAAAGTACTTCTTGAATCCCCCAAAAAGGGAACACATGAACAGAAACAAAAGATAAATTTAAACTTCTGCTTTCTTGAAAATTGTGTAAAAGCAGCTGTGAAACACACTGACGAAGCCTGTTGTTCGTAAACTGTTAAATTAATTTAGCTTTGGCATCTCTACAAAAACAGAGAAAAAGAATAAAAGTTATGTATAGGTACTCTTAATATACAGTATAAAGCTTTGAGAGCTTCTCAGCCTCCTCTCTGCACCAAACTCCATCAGACGATCGGCTTTTTCTCCACTTTGATGGTCTCATAGGTATCAGTGCTGCGAGAGGTCAGACCCTGCAGGACACACATGGGAAAATACTGAGAAGTAAAAACACTTGATGCAAAACTAAACATACAGTGCTTAACAAATGTATTAGACCACGGTTTGTGCCACAGCTGTCCTAAATTAACAGCATTAGTAATTACCCAAATCATTTTTTATGTTGCTGTAATGGTTAATAAAGCAGTATTTAGAGGCTCTTTAATTGAAGTGATACTTTTAATACTAAAATATAATTTTTACAAATGTACTGTTTAAAGCACAATATTATTTCTTGATTATAGTTATTTACTTGCATCCCTGAATAGACAAATACATTTTAGTGGTTGAATGTTCTGCTGAAGCCCGGTGAGTTGGCTCAAATCTGGCAATAAAAAGGTGATTTCAGTGTGTTATATGCCAAATAAACAACAGTAACATTTTAGTTTTAAAAAAGCTTTTGAAAGATAGAAATGTATGTTTTCTCGTTTTTATGACAGGTGGTCTAATACATTTGTTCAGCACTGTATCTAACCATAAAACCTTAGTGTGAGCATTGCCCTTTACCATCCGCTGTGGCTTAAAGCTGTCACTTTTCCTTCATGAGCCTTTTTAAATGTCTTTTTAAACATTAGAATGACATGTCTCACCGCATAGATGCCTCCCTCAGTGGGCTGCTTCTGTGGGACAAAAAACAAGTCAAAGGAGTTATCAAGTGTGCAATCTGCAACAATCGTTTCCTAATAAACCACAGGACGCCTGATGTTTTGTGAAATATCTAGTTCCTCGTTCTAGACAAATGGGTGTAGATCATTATAAATTCCAAACGGTGAGGATCAAAAATTTAGTGGTATTTTGCATGCGTACCAATTAGCAGGAAGTTGGATGTGTCACACTTGTTTAGTGTGAAGAAACACTGGTGGAAACTGTGACTGTGTACAGTGTATAAATAATGTAGGTCGGTGGTCAGCACAAGCTTACAGGAAATGGTAGACTGAGGTTTTAAAGAAGAACTGCTCCCTTCGAGGTCCAGGAAACATAAATGAAACCATTTCAAACATTATTTTACCTGCAACTTTCATCAACTCATTAAGCACAAATTTGGTCACAATGAAATAGAACTTTAATTTTTTACCTCAGGCGGGTTTGAAGCCTTTTGGCAGTCTGGACTCATCTGTCAGAAAAACATCATGTTTTAGTGATTTACACAACATCAGTTGTTGCTGGATGACATTTGGATGTGTGAGATTTATGGTGAACGTGCTAAAATTCAAGACGATAAAAAGCTTCTGAAATGAGCAGACGGCGGAAATACATTTCAACAATGATCGTGAACGTAAAAAAAAGTTTTGAATAGAAAAATATTAAGGGAGTTCAAATAATTTATGACAGATTAATCTATATTCAAGGTTCATACAGCTTATTAGGAGGAAAATTCAAGCACTTTTATAGCACTTTCAAGGTAGCTAAAGCAAATATTTCCGGACTTTATCATCACATCTATATTGTTGTGCAATTGCAAAAAAATAGTTTATTCATTTTTATTAATTTATACCTACAGTAGTAATAATATACGTATACAGTACAATATATAGGTATACATTGACACTTTGGTTATTTTACCAGCTGTTCATTCTAAATTTGACTTGTCTGTTTGGATTTTTCTGAAGCCTTTTTTCATTTGAACTCAAGCATATTCCAAATCTTGAAAACAAAACTGTTTTAAATAAGCTTATTGTACAAACTGTGTATTTTTAAAGGCTGGCGGAATTTTTTCATTTTCAAGACTTTTTCTCCTCAAAATATAAATAATTTCTGGACAAAGTCTTAATATATTGTAACTAATCATATGCTTTTTCTTCTCATATGCCATCTCTAAAGCATGTCAAACCCACAATAAACAACATTTCTTCACTTTGCAGCACTTATCATTGTGGTGTGTGTGTGTGTGTGTGTGTGTGTGTGTGTGTGTGTGTGTGTTGTTCCTGTTTGTCTTACCCTCAGTCTGCAGTATAAGACGGTGAGAATGATGCCGTAAATGATGAGAATCCCATCCAGAATGAAACAAACGTTCATGTCTCCGATTGCCTCTGCACACACACAAAAACACAACATTATTCACCATCAGCACATCCAGCAGAAAGATGTCCTGATGCTCTTGTATCCCATTTAAAACTTGAGCTGCAGATATCATAAAATCCTCCCCGTGACATTTACACATTCTCACCAGTGCAGGTGGGATTGATCACCAGAAAGACAGCAATGATGAGTAAAGCTCGCCTCATCTTACCGGCTCAGGCTGCAGATAAGATAGAAGATCTGTCGTGTTGTCGACTGTCAGAGAAATCTGTCAAAAACCTCTCTGAAGTGAGCTCTGTTAGAGGAGGTGAACAGGAAGTCCGGGGCTCTCTGTCCGTTTTTTTGAAGCTGTTAAACCACACGCCCACCACACTGCCATCTTCTCTTCACAGAAGTTCCTCTTAAACCCGTGTAAAAAACACTCGACTTCTCTTTGTTAAAATGTTGCTCAAAATCTATGACACTAGTAGTTTCAACACCATTAATGAGAAAAGACATTTATACAGAAAGCAGAAACTCAAACCATGTCACAAAACCACAAATACAGGTGGTCATTCTGTCCACATACATGAAATAATGTCTATTCTTCCTCTTCTCTTTTTTTTAAAAGAGACTGTAAAGAGACTGTTAGTTTTTTTAAAAGACAGCTTGACCTCCACTGACCTCCCATGCTAAAAAATAAGCGACAAAAACATGAAATATAAGGAATAAATGGTTTAATAATGGAAAAAGGCCTATCACACTATACAAGCTACAGTTACCAAAAGGAAGAAAATACAAGACAAATCTACAAATTTTTTTACAAGCCACTTGTTTTTCAAAAAGTAAAAACATTCGTAAAATTGCATCGTCATAACTTAGGCACCTTCAAAATGATAGAAAACAAGTTTTTATAAAAATTTGGAGCCTGAAATAATTCTAGCATGCATTTCTTTAAAAAAAACAAAAACATCTGCATTTTGATCACTCTGATGAAATGTCAAACATTGGACCTGGTGTCTTTTTTTTTTTTTTTAAGAAATGTAAAGGGCTTTTAAAACCATATTTTCACTGGAAAGAAAAAGCAAACAAGTCAGTTGTGTTGCGGCTCGAGTCTCAACATCAGGCGTGTTTACAGTAAGGTTCAGGACCCGGAGAAGAGGTTGGAGGATTCAGTGTGAGGACAGATGTGGCGTCTCCACATCTGGAGAGTAAGGCTGTTGGATGGAGGCAGCGTGTTTCACTGTGCTCGGTTCAGCTCGTGGCACAAGGCGAGGCGGTGATACGCTGCTGCTGCTGCTGAGGAGCTGCAGAGAGGAGTTACAATCACACGTCTGGTTTGGGATTTCTGTTGAAATGCATTAAAATAATAAAAAAGCAGAAAAGTCAGCTGATAGTTTCACTACAGCTGCCTGTTCAGGACTGTATTCCTCATGTGTACATTGTATAAAAAGTGTGGACTACAACTTGACCCCATTTACACCAGCTATTAACATGTGAACTGTACCTGTGTCCTCTGCATTCACACCTGGCAGGGTTTTTCCTGCAGCAGTTCAGATAAAGCAACTAAAATGCACAAACATTACAACAATGTGGAAATAAAGGTGATGTTATTTATAAATATAATAAATGTTCACATCCTGCAAAAGCAGTGGAGCCAATTCACACAGAAAGTGGCAGAACATTTTTAATACAAGTAATTTAGCTTCTAAAGGAACAGATACTTATATTTTGCATTAATCCTTACATGCATTTTTATGCTTTAAGTCTGTTTTTATCACGTTAAGTGAAAGCTCAACATCTTAAAAGTGCCTAAGCTCTTTAGAAACTCAGAGGAAACGCTGACCTGGTATTTTAATAAGTTGTTCTCACCGCAATTCTGCCTTGTGATTGGATAGACATATGGAATTTCTTATAGATTGTTTTAATGTTGTTATAATCAATCTTATATCTTAGATTTGTTTCAAAACTGTTTCCTGTTACTTTTTACTTGTTGTACTTCCTGAAATGATTTTATCAGCTATTTCAGGGTTTTTTTGTTCTCATATCTCAACATTAATAACACTCTAAAAGGCCCACGCCTTTATCATTCTATCCCACAACATTTATCAGAGAGTTGCTCTGGTGTCATGGGGAATAAAAGTTATCAAAGTATGATCACATGAGCTGAAAATTGTAACTTTAGTTGGAAGTTTTTGTCTCCGATGGCCGCTTCCTCTTAATTTACTACTTAGGTAGTAAAAGTAAGTTTAGCATTTAGAATGAGCAGGCAGGAAGCTGTGGTCTTAAAGTGATCTTTTAACTTGACTGGTCTTTTTTTCCTTTTAAAACATGGTGACAGATTGTGTGAACACATGACGGACATGGAATTACAATGCAATGCAGAGCTCCTTCACACTGTGTAGCGAGGCGGTACATTTTTTAGTTTAGACTGCAATTAATTCTGCATGCACTTACAACTTGCATTAAAAGAAAAAAAAAGTTGATTTATATCTATCTATATTTTTAGGGCTGCCCCCTCACTAATATTTATTTAGTATATTAGTCATTTTGAATGTTTTTTTATGCTGAATGACTTATTTCCAAGGAACTTATGAGCACATTTCTGGTAAACTCAAAATTTAAAGTGATATTTTTGCACAATTCTCTGTGGAAAAGCTCAGTTTTAAAGATCTGTCGATTAAATCAGCCAATCCATTAGTCAACTAAGAATTTCTTCAGTGGAGGACAGCCCTAATATTTTCCTTATTCTCACTGAATCCCATGAAAAAACAGAAATTAACGGTGAATTGGTCCTCTTAACAAGAACACACCAGTGAGCCACACTGCTGCACTGAGCGACACGTTGCTTCATTAGGCTACATGAACACAGGCACTGAATTAATCTCACTGACACTTCCTGGCGCTGTAAATACTCACCAGTGTGAATTAGTCAGCAGCTTAAAATAGTTCCCAGTAAATGTATAATTTACTTCTGTTTTAGTGTTTGTACCCAGCTGTTCCAAAGAACGATTGAGCCTTTTTTTGGTAAAAGTATTTCGTTTTTTAGAGTTCCAGACAGCAAAGGCAAGTCTTAAAGCACATTGATGGTTTTATGGAATTCTCAGAATAATTCAGAATAACACCAGGTTTATGCTTTAACATCATGATCCAGGTGAGATAAGAAGATACAGATTGCATGATAATGAAAGGTGTAAATGGGGTCTTTGGTTGCTAAAGCTGTGTAATGAATAGTAAAAATGCCAGTGTAGAAGAAACAAAACCTGCATATTTGGATTATCATGAACATACAGAGTCTGGAGTAGCTTAGGAATGTACTTCCATTTTTCTTTACAGTCAGATAAAAAGACATTTTGGCCTTCAGGCCGCAGGAAAGCCACGTGTTAATTCAAAGCAAATAATGCTACATTCTGTAAGTAAAAAAAAAAAAAAAAGTCACACCCTTTAATATAAAAACAGTCCTTGTCATTTTAAAACACAACAACACACTGAAGGCAGTGGTACACCGGCGTTGCAGTCAGAGCTGAGCTCCAGTTAGTCTGTTTTTAAGACACAAGAAAGAGGAAGTGACACATGTGATGTAATCCTCCTCTGGTGTTGAGTCAGCACAGTAAAGTAGTCCAGTGGTTACAGCAACAGAAGAGGCAAAAAGAGAAAAAGTCCCCTTTAGAAAAAGTTTTTTTTTTTTTACAGCGTGTTGTTAAGACTTTAAGACAACACAGGAAAGAGAAAAGTCAAGGCATCTGTTTGATTCCAGGTTCCAACAATCGTTGAGCTGATCACAGTTTGAAATCAGAGCATCTGTGAGCATCATAAAACAGGAGGAGCACTCTCCTCTCCTTGAAGGGTTTCTTTGTCACAGACAGGAAATGATTGGATGGGAGTGGACCACATGGCCTCCACATGTCCCGCCACATCAGTGATCCAGCAGCGTGAAGAGAGAGAGATGGAGGACAGCGTGGGAAGAGGAGAGGAGACGCCTTCACACCGACGTCTCCGACTGCAGCCTCATGACGAACTTGTGGCTCTTCGGGTCGATGAACTCCTCCCCGAGCCGCAAGAAGGGGAGCGGCGTCACCGTGACCACCAGGGAGAAGTCCAGGCGGCGCAGAGAGAAGACCAGACCCTGACGCAGGGCCGAGGTCACCGGCTCCTCGCTCACTAGTGTCCACTGGCGCCCTCTGCCGTTCTGCTGCTGGTACTGCATGGTGGGGCCGGGGGTGAGGTAACGCTCCAGGAAAGCCTGACGGGGAGGATGGAGGAGGATCATTATCAGGCAAACACTGGAGGACATGATTTTATAGTGAAGTCAATGAAAATCAATGAAAAATCTAATTTACAACAGCTTTGCTTTTCCTTTACTGGCACTCACTTGTGCTTGATCTTATGGGATAGATTCTGTCTCTTGGTGATTTCAAACTGTGTGCTCTCTTCTGGCTGCTGATGTTTTTGAGTATGTTTGAATCTACATGTGCTTGTCCCATGAAGTTAAAGGTTTTGGATAGTCTTAGTTATTTTTAGACAGCTCTTGTGCTGATTTAGAGATATAGTATGCCATCTTTGGGCTTAGAAATGACTAAAACCAACTAGAACTTATGTGCCAGTGTAAAAAAATCTGCCTATCAATTCTATGTATTGTTGCGCAAGTCTTGCACTGTTGTGCACAGCCTTGGAAGGGGCTTGTATGCCATTGCCAATGGAAAATCTCCATTTTAGGCTAATTTTAAGGGACAATTAGAGTAGAGTCTACATTTTTTCTTATAAACATGTTGCTGAGATGACTGGCGAGAAGTAAACTCAATGTCCTAAGAAAAGTTAGTCTAGCCACCAAAAATTTGTAAAATCTTTGACTACTGATTTTTTTTGCCCAAATGTCCTTTATTATTTTAATTGTGCAATGGTTGAAAAAGCTACATCAAGAAACTTTCAGTGGCGAAATACTGAATTTCTTCGTGCCAATAATACAGAAAATCACAAATGTGTGTAAGTTGTGTGTTTAACTGAAAAATGTAAATGTTGAGTCTGCGATCACGATGTTTGTACCTTGGGCGTCATGTTGTGTGTGATGCAGAATTGCAGGTGTGTGAGGATGCTCTCCATGCTGTGGAAGGCCTGCTGCCGGGTGGTCCTCAGGTACTTCTGCATGGCTCGGGCCATCGGGGCGAAGATGGCCTGAGCCGCCTCACGGGGATCCATCACCTCCCTCGGGTGTTTGGGCGACGAGGCGATCTCTTCTTCGTGGAGACGCTTGATGTGTGTGAAGGCTTCTTCCACCGCCACGACCAGCCTAAAAGCACCATAAGAGACGTTGTCAGACTGGTTATTGCACCAACCAGAGGCTCTTCAGCCTGGGTGATCTACAGCTTTAGTGATAAACATGTCAAATAAGCTGGAGCTAATGAAGCCTCTCTAAAGAAGCCATTGTTAACCCTCAGGGCCCACTAAGGACATTTTCAGCCATTTCAGACATTTTTCACTTTATTTTTGGCAATAATGTTGGCTTTGATACTGCAAATGACATGATTTTTGGAAGAAGGATTTCTTTCTTGATATATTTTGAAATTCTAATTGAATTTTTTCTAATGGCTCTATAATACACTGTGTACAAGCTTACTACCCTTTCAAGCCCTTTCGGGCTGAAAATGTCCACCTCCCCAAAAATGCTATAAAAACTTTACAGATTAATATTTTTAATATTCAAAGATTTTGAGAATTTTAACCATTTAAATGCCAGTTTGATTGCACAATGTCACTGTTTTTCAAAGAAAAAACACAAAAAGAAAAATAATAAAAATTAAAAAAAAGAGAATTTTTGGCTGGGGCATTGGTTTTTAATCACAGCCTTGGGTAGGTCAAAGATTAAGAACAACAACAGGGCAGAAGTTGTTTAAGAGGTTTATGCAGAAAAAAGTAGAAAAAAATATTAATCTGTAAAGTTTTTATAGCATTTTTTTGGAGGTGGACATTTTCAGCCCAAAGGGCTCGAAAGGGTAGTAAATTAAAGTGGGCCCTGAGGGTTAAATGCAGTTCTTATGCAATTAAAACATTATCTCCCTTTTAAGTGCAATATACTAGTGTACTGCCATGACTTTTCTGTGCAATATACATCATATATTTATTTCTACCTTTATTTATTTAGTGCTGATTTTAGGCATTTTAGCTTTTAGTACTTCTTTTGCTGTAGTTGCAGTTAATTGAGGTTTCATCCACCCATTGGATTTGTTGGTATACAGCTTGAATGACAATAAAGTCTAAAGTCTTATCATATATGTGGGCATATGTAAGGCAATAATGTGACGATGCATCTCAGGCAACAATCCGGACTAATGCAGAAACAATGTTACAAGAAGTGTAAATTATTACATTTTATAGGAAGTAATGCAACAATTAATGTATTACATATTTTGTTGTAATTAAGGACCGTCTATCTGACCTGGCCTTGCGTTTGCGGAGCCTGCGGTCCATCTCGGCCTCCTCGTAGTAGAACTCGTTGTGGGAGTTGTCTCTCCTCCGGGCGGCAGCTGCGATCATGGCCCGGGACTGTCCTGTGGAGTTATTGGTGGTGCTTTCTGCAACACAACACGTGCAGAGAAGGAGATTAGCAGACTGCATGTGACGTTTTATCTAATGTTCATGAGGGAAAGAGTAAAGTAATGTTCACATTTGAAATTTTACAGTCAGGTAGAATAGTAAGAAGCTGCTTTAAGGCAATGACAATAGGGATAAAAGCCAAAGTTCTGGATTAGAAGACAGGCGTCAGAGCCGTGATGAGGCTGTATTTACCGTCCAGGGAGTAAACCTTGAAGCCGGTCATCTTCTTGGACAGAATGGACTTTGGCAGGTTGAGCAGCGCGGGGTTGAAGACGGAGAAGTCGCTGTAATAACGGTCCAACACCCAGACAGCTGCCCGCTGGATACTAAAACACAGAGGGTCAATCATCAGTGCCACAGTAAAGATAGGTCTAACATCAGCTGCTGACTGCACAGGACACGGACACGGACACAGACACAGACACAGACACAGACACAGACACAGACACAGACACACCGTATACACACACGACAAGAACAGTCAACAACACGATCATTTCCAAACAAGGTTATTCAAGTAGGGAGGGAATTCAAAAAGAAGTCAGACACTTGATTCATTTGTAAACTGAGTCTTTAGTCATTTACAACCTCAAACTACAGTTACTTCATGAAGACCATCTCCCCTGACAGCTCCAGGTTTACTGTGTGTCAACTGGCTTTTGTGAATTTAATTTAACATTTGTTTGGGAATATAGACTACTTATTGAAACTAGAAAGGCTCTCAGAGAGAAAAGACCTCCGCCAAGCTCATGCCCTATCTCACAATCTTAAGCTAAATCTGTTCCAAAATGTAATGGTTTCTTTTTTTGGGCCATGTTTAAAGTGACCTCTGGCTGATCTTGAGGTCCAGCCTTGAAGAGGGCCAGAATTAAGGTTCAAGACCTTGATTATGTTCTAGTTTTTTGCTCACATTTTGCATATTCTGATTCCGTTTGCTGCGTGAACCTCCCACATTCCAGGAGGGGATAGATACAGTTAATAATATTTATTTATGTTCTGGAAGATATGACTTTTTCTTTTTGTCTTCAGGAAAATGTGTTCTTAAACTCTGGACCAAGCGAGTCAAACAACCAGACTGTGTGGCAATATTAAATACATGTAATGTAATGATTTTTATAGCAATCCACATTGACTTTATTCAATTCCCTTTAAAGTCTGCAATTTATCTCTCCCAAAAGGTCCCAAAGTGTTGTGTGAAAAAATCAGTGGGAGGGAAAGAGCAATTACATTTTTTTACTTTTTCCCCTGATGCATGTTTTGTAATTAAACTGCTGTCCCAAAATAAAGAATAAAGAAAAACCTTCTGCTTCAGTGAGGAAAGTAAACCCTGTAGAAAACTTTATCACCATGTTTGTCATTGTGTCACTAACCTGAGGTGGCCCACGTTGTAGAACTTGCTGGCTCCGTCTGTGCTCCGGACCACTTTGAGGCAAAAGGCTGGCTGCAGGTGCCGGACCTCCAGCAGCACCAGAGCCAGGTACTGTATGAAGAGCAGAGCATCCACCAGCGAGGCGGCGTACTCCACGATCCCCCTGTAGTCCCTCTCTCTGGGCTCCAGCACCCGCACGCCGTAGAACAACCAGTACGACGCCACAAACAGGAAGACCAGCACCATCAGCAAGCAGCGGAAGACAAAGAAGCGCGGGAGCGTGGCGCGAGGGGGCCGGAGGAACAGCGCCCAGGAGGAGATGAGCAGGACCAGGAGCTTGAAGGCCAGAGAGACGTAGAGGCCTTCGCAGGGCGTGCCGCAGGGTTCGAGCGCGTCTCGCCACAGGACCTGAGGGAGGATGAGGAAGGCTAAAGGCGTGACCAGGGCGAAGAAGCTCAGGCAGCCTCCCAGAGCCGGGCCGATGAAGCGCTTGCACTCCAGCGGAGTCGACTCCTCCAAATCTTTGGTGACGCGGGTCAGGTCCTCGTTAGAGATGCTGTGTTCGGAGGTGCCGGTGACCACCGTGGTCGTCTCGCCCCAGTTATCGTCCTGTCAGACGGAGATAAAGACGTCAAGATTCATGTGTGGGTTCATTTCTACCATTTATTAAACATACAGAATAGTGCAAAAGGCTGAAGATAATGGCTCAAAAGGAGGAAATGCTACATTTCTATAGGCTTTACTAGATAACTGAATACATTTATTAACCGTATCTGATGAGCACTTTTATTAAGTAATCATTAATTAATACACCACACAAAATGAGTGGGAATATATTCTACATAAAAGCGGAAACCCCAGAAATTTAGATTGAATGCATGTTTAGGAGGTAAAGAGAGCCTAACGCTCTAAGGAAGCAGAATTTCGGACTTTCCAGACACAGAATTTAGATAAAAAATACTTTTAAGACAACACCCACTCTTTCCAAACTAACTGACTGAAATAACTGAAATAAAGACTGACAGATCCTGCATAGTGTTAAGTCATCAGAGGACTGTAAAAAATAAATAAATAAACAAACAGACAAAGACAATTTTCTTTAAAGGGTTGAAAATGTTCCCTCAAAAATATCTGGTGGGTGAGTCGTTATAAATTCACAGACAACATTTAAATACCACGCACAGCATTTACAAAGAAATTAACACATTTGGAACAACCATAGTGCTTTCAACAAATACCAGAGTTCTCAAAAAGAGGTAAATAATGTCTGTCTTTAGAGCGGACAGGTGTGACTGACCCTGTCATCTCCGCGGGTCGACTCTGCATCCAGCAGCGGCTCTCCTGGAGTCTGGATGGTGACCGACTTGTCTCCACGGCTGCTGCTGTCTCGGCTCTTAGAGCGGTGGCGGTCCCTCCGGTCCCTGGAGGACACAAACATGCAGGTTACTGGATGTGTGGAAGCCAATTAGAGCTGGGTAATAAATAGTTATTATACTGATATAATGATGTGAAAGATGATGATGTTTTGTGTGTGTCTGGTGTTGTTCCCACCTGTGTTTGCGTGAACTCCTGGAGTGTGAGGACTTGTATGAGTAGCCCGAGTACTGCGACTCGTTGTCCATGTCTCGGGTCAGCGTTGAGCGGACTTTACGAGCCCCGCCTCCTCCTCCTCCTCCACCCGTGCTGCGCTGCTCGCCGACTCCTCCCAGCTGGCTCTTGCGCTCAGAGATGGACTTGGTGGTGAGGGCCAGGGGCAGCTTGAGCAGGTCAACCTTACTCCTGAGGGAATCTATCTTGGAGGCCGATGAGGAGGGAGCAGGAGAAGGGAGGCGGGAGAGCGGGGGAGGCTACAGAGAGGAGGAGAAGAGGGGTGGGAGAGAGGACGGCGGGTAGAGGAGTCACAGCAGGGGAGAGCTGAGGAGGCTGTGATCTGAAAGAGACGAGCAGAGACAGAGATGGTTAAAACCTGTTTCACATCAGGGTCTCCTGTAAATCAATCCAGATCATGATGAATAAAACGGACTCATTCTGAACATCACTCATAAGTTATACATGTTATATGAGGACGGTTTATTTCTCAAGCCAATCTTGGTGAACTTCCTGCCTTGTGTTTTTCACACAGACGGAAACACTTTAAACTCCCCCGGGTCTATTCTGAACTTTATCTAATGCATTATGGGCTCGCTGTATTCTACAAGATAAACATCATTTGGAAACACTCCCTTCCCAGCTGGCATTCAAACAGCACCTTAAAAAACAATAAGTTTAATAATTAATGTTATTATTTAAAACTTGACGATTAACCAGGTGGTTTCATGTTGACGTTCAACCAGTAAAGGTAGAGAAGAAGAAGACATATTTTAGCAAACAATGCTTGATTTAAAATACTTTTTGAAAAACCTGACAAATGTTTAATTAGGAAGGGAATTCTTCAACATTTAGTCAGTAAAAAATAAATTTGGGCTTTTTACAGGACATCTTCACATGACCCTTAAAGGAAGCACTGGATGACAACATAATATAAATATATAATTATAAATCCAAATCTATTCAACTTAAAAATGACATAAAACAAAGGAAAGCTGCAAATCCTAACATTGGAGCAGGAAAAAGCAAATGATTGGTATCTTTATCCTTTAAGTTCTGATTCCCTATAAATGATTCAGACCTCTCAAGAATGAAACTGTGAGGCATTCACAAAATCATGAGAAAGTTCCGGTATGAAAATTGTCCAATTTAGTAACATTAGCACAGAAAATAGTCCCCGAGAGACGATCAGGATCAGTTTCAGGTTTCAGGAGGGCCATTAGGAGTAAACAGTCAGTTTAATTCTACAAATATGATTCACTTTGAAGCTTTAAGTTAAGAGTCCATGTGAGGTTATTGACTCCTGTTGGAATCAAACCCTTCACCCTTTTAAACAGAGAACTGTGATCTTCACTAACACATTACCACACTGAGCCGAGGCTTTAGTTTCCTCTCTCTGTTCTTATATGACTCGGTCTTCCGGGTCTCAGAGGTTAATCATCACACGACTGTATCTCGTCTCACTCCAGCTTTAGCCGACATTAGCTCGGACACAATGGCGGCCATATTGGATTACTGTGTTTTCACAAAACTTGTTTGCCCTCTCCCTCCCTCTCGCCGTCTCACATTCCCTCCCGCACTCCCCCGTCCCCTGGGAAACAGGGCCTCTCCGCTGCCATGGTGATGAAAGAGGGTGTTCAGCTGGAGGGGGATTGGAGGTTGACAGTTGCCGGGGAAACCTGACCTCAAGCCGCCCTCAGTGGAAAAAAAAATTGCCAAAATAAAAGTGTTGGCATGACGGATGTTGGGCTGTCATATGCTGGTTAATTGATAAAGGGCGGGGGACGCTCGCTGGCTTTGATTGGACTTCAGTGGGAAATGGAGAGGGACGTTAGCTGCCATCGCTGCCTTACAGGGTCCTGGTGTTACTTAATGTGGTTTTTCTGCTCCATCAGGGCTATTGTGCTGAAAATCCACTTCCCTTCAAGACAAATGTGGGACTTCTGTCCTCATCATTTCCATCCTGAACTCATATTTTGTCTTCGGAGAAAGGGCCCCTCATCCAGAACCAATAAACCCACTAAGTTTTACCAGACTGGAGAAGCTTCTGGGTCCCTGCAGCCATGTGCAAAACCTCAACATGCCTGTTCCAAACCACAAAAACTCAAATGAGCAACAGCCTCTTCCTGGTGTATCATCACCAGCTTTTATCTTCAGTAATGGCAGAGGAATGAGCATCTTATACTCCAGAGTCGTGCTGCGTTTCTATGCAGTAAACTGTTGACCTCAGATCTCTCTCCTGCAGAGAAAAATCTGTACACTGTAACACAAGCAAACACCAATTGGTTTGTAGTTTCAGCCTAAAAAATCTTTATAACAATCAGCCATAATTACTTTTTTTCTCCTTTCTTCCCCTGTGCAACTGGCCTCATCAACAAGGCCAGAGACCCCCCTGACTGCCCCGCCCCCTCCACTCTACACGTTACATTAACTGTGCACAGCCACCTGACCTTATCTAACGCGCACATTCCTGTTTGCACAGCTCCTTCCCTCATTTAAGTAACTCCATATTTGTACATATTTTTTTCAATTTTCTATTTATGCTGCTGTTTTTTGACTCAAAGTACTTGTTTCCTTAACCTGTATTTATATATAGTACTTTGTTCTTTTGCACCAATACACCACAGCAATCATTGTATGTGAAAACCTATATCGCAATAAAAATTATTCTAATTTGGTTTCTAGTGTTGACCTGCATCTGAAATGTTAAAAACCGGTTAAAGATTTGAGGCTTATTTAATCAGTGAGATGTCTTTGGTTGTTAGTGCAGCCATTCTGAGTTTCATTTTATACAATTAAGACAGTTTTTTCACCAATTTCTAACATGAAGATCTGTTAATCGTTGTTAGTACTGCTCAGTCTATGAAAACAGCTGTATAAAGTCTTCCGTTTCTCTGGAAAATAACCCTGGTGGTGTCACAGTGATGTCACTCGGGTTATCTCAACTTTGATTTAAAGACAAAGCTTTAACAGGAAATTTCTGTCCCAAACCACAAAAACTCAAATGAGCAACAGCCTCCTCCTGGTGTATCATCACCAGCTTTTATCTTCAGTAATGGCCGAGGAATGAGCACCTTCTACTCCAGAGTCGTGCTGTGTTTTTGTGCAGTAAACTGTTGACCTCACGGTATCTCTCCTGCAGAGAAAAAGCTGCACTCTGAATGTCACGCAACACGGGCAAATACCTATTTTAAATACCGTAGTGTTGCATGACAGTACATTGAAAAACCAACAGCAACATGCAGAAGTTGAAGCAGCTTCACATGGAAGAAGCAGATTTAAGTGGCGTAATATACTGAGGGAGAGTGCCCGCAGATTCCCACACAAACCACATATTTTAAGACCGGCTATAAACTAAATCTAAACAGTGTTTTAATCTAATAGCTGTGGACATTTAGATGGAATTTCTCCTCCAAGACGGAGAAACATCATAGCACAAAATAGCAATCTGAGTTCATCGCTTGGCCTCAATGTTTACCCTCCACCTTGTAAAAATAACAATTAAGAAATTGTAGCAATACCGTCTGTATTTTAAAGCAATTTCTGCAGGATGACTCATCTCAAACTCAGACATCAGCTGATTTACTGCTTTGCATCTCTGACTGTCACACATTAAATACGTCTATTCTTGTCTCCTACAGGCTACCAGCTGCAAAAAAATGTATAGGTGAAAGCCACAAAAAAACCTGTGGATGAGTAAAGCTGAAGGAACTTTAGGTTTGGGGCTGTTTATTGCACAAACCAAGACATTTTTGCACGTCACCTCATGGCCCTTTTCATTGCTTCATCGTCCAATTAATCAAGAAAATATTCAGCAGATTATCATTTAAAAAAACGTTTTTTGCAGCCCTAATCATCAACCTGACTGCTATATCATGAATATTAAACAACATTTTCAAAGATGTGGAATAGTGGAAGTCATGATATATTGCTATGGGAATGTTGATGCAGTGTCATTACATGGTGAGTATTGAATTATAACACAACAATACAACTTTCTGACAAAGCTACATAAATATTATGATGTGTTAAACAATGATAATGCAAAATGCATTTAGTTTAAAAAAAAAAACTCTCTGGTCTTGATTTTTGAGGCTACCACGGATGAAATAAATCTGGATCTCTGCATGTTTAACGACGCATTTCTCTCAGCAGGACTGCTGAATTTCAGTGTCGAAAAGGGGGCTTCATTAAGATGATCTTGAGGCTTCATTCTGAAGAACTGACATGTACTTTCAGCTCTGGCCTTTCAGCTGTCGTGTCAACATGACGTCACAACACCAACATGTGACCTGCGATCCATATAATGAGACACATATGGTATGAAAAGCATATGAGCAGTGGTTAGGGTGGTCTTTTAAAGTGGAGCCTCATGTCTTTCAAAAGAGACAAAAGCTTGAATAAAGCGAAGAAACTGGTTTGTAATTCCAGCCTTTTCATATCCTAACAGGGCATGACGATATGACCCAAAACCTATAAAACAAACAGCCATATTTCCTTTCTTTGGTACATCCATTCATGACATTTCCTTTCTAGTGTTGTACTGCTTATGAAGTATTAAAGACCAGTTAAAGATTTTGGATTTGGGGCTGATTTAGTTGGTTATTGGTTGTTGTTGCAGCTCTTCTATGTTTCATTTTAATCAATTAAACTGCTTAACCACAGTTAGTACTACTCAGTGTATAAGAACAGCTGTACAACATCTTCTGTGTCTCTGGAGGAGCTTTGTCATGCGAGAAAATAACCCTGATGATGTCACAGTGATGTCATCAGGGTTATCCTAACCTTAATTTGAATATAACCTTTAAACATAAAGAGTTTGTTACAAATTAGAGGCACGGAGTTTGAAACACGTTGCTGTTTACCAGGCATGACGGGGCGAATGAAAGACACTATTCTGGTGCATTATGGGAAACGTAGGAGCCACCGTTTTGCAGTTTAAGACATTGAGCATTAGCTCTATTATGTAGTCATATTATTTTCTCTATGTCAATTTTGTGTTCTTCATAATATTGTGAAATTTTAACATGATTTTGGTAGAGGCGTCAAATAAGCCCATTTGGGTTTTAAGTCTCTCCCTGCACTGTACCTTACATTTTTTAATGTTATGTTTAAATTGTACAAAATAAAAAAGTTCAACGGGGTGGTATCAGCAATAAAACACACACACACACGCACGCCAGAACTCAAACTACATCTTCACTTAAATAATTGTTTACTGCTATATTAATGCTCTGATTATCGTGTACAGTCCCATGAAAGGCTGTTAGCTGATAATAAAAACAATCACAAGATAATGATACTGTGATATTTTCTGAGAAACAGCAAAACAGCGAAAACACAATTAAAGAAATAGTTCAGCACATAACTCCGCCATTAAAACAAAATGTTCTTATACTTCTGTTTTTAACAGATTAAACAAACAGGATTTTAAATGTAAGTTAGTGACCTTCAGAAGTGCTGGAGTTGGTATTCTGTTCTTCTAACAGGGGAGAGTTAGCCTTTTCTCCTTTTTTCAATCTTGATGTTATTCTAAGCTGCTTGCTGTCGTTTCATACTTATACATATATTGCTTTATTTAGTGTCATAACGCCATCAATTCATTAAAGTTTACTTATCAAGCCCTGTTGCTTAACCTCTAAGTATACATTGTAAAACATAAGTACCAAGTGCCTTTACCTTGTACATTATGGTACTTTAGGGGCTCACATTTCTTTTAAAGCAGTAAACACCATTTACTATAATAAAACAACTACAACTGCAGTTTGAGACGAGCCCATCTGTCTCTGTGTCGGACTGTTAGTGAGAATATGACAGAGCACTTGATCTGCAGGGGTGTGGTCCTGTGTTGATGGATAAAGTTTCCTATTCATGCCAGTGTCCTATGGCCTACTTTATGAGCGTCGCCAGGACTCAGTCAGCAGCATTAAAGTTAAATCAACACACAGAGAATAAAAAGGTCGATCTGAACACGTCTGATCTGTACAAACACAAGCTGACGCTGTTTATGGCTTCTGATCTGCTTCCTCTATGAACACACCGCTCTGTTTCTCAGTTTCTGATCCTGAACAGCCATTGTTAACCAAACAGTGGTGTGATTTTTCAGGTTATTTCAGGATTAGTTTTTTTTTTTTTTCAAACACACACAGCTTGTTAATTTCTCACAACGCTGCCTCAAAGTCAAAGTCTGACTTCTGAGGAGAGAAAATGACCCTTGTTCGCTGCACTCCAGGCGGCATTTTAAACAGTTGCCAACAACAGGCCGCCTCAGTAATCTGTGTAGGTGTGTGGTCTGAGATTAAACAGTAATGATGTCGGGCTTCATGCCTGCAAGTGCCACAGTCAGACACTTTTTTGGCTCAGGCCAAAGCGACTATAAAGTCATTTTAATACAGTAGCGACCATTAACTGATAACAAACACAACTGTTTTCTTTACCAGCTGAGCTGAAGCTACTTTATTATAAGCTGTAAAGTTGGCGATGTCTACAAAACTGGCATAACAGTGAAATATCACAATGGGCTACCTTTGTTTATACTGTTTATTTGTATGTATTTTTGATATTAATGTTGTTGTTTATTTATTGAAAGAACATCAAGCATACACAGAGAAACCTACTGGTTTTGGGTTACCACTACTGGATGTTGTGTTTTTGTTGTCTTATAGTTCATATTTTATACCATTTAAAACATTTTTTATTATTCTATTCTTTTTGTATTACCTTAATCTGTTTTACTCTGTACTTGTGCTGCTGCAATACAAGAATTTCCCCCAATAGGGATCAAAAAATCTTTTTTTTTTTTTACCCTCCCAGTTTAATCACGGTTTTATTTTTGCACGATTGAGCCAATCGTCACCTACTGATTCTGTCTTTCTTTAGGCTACATTTCCTACCTACTAGCAACCCACAGATCAAGTTTTTTAAATATGTACCTACTGACCTGATATGACAGCTAATCTGCAGAAATATGCTTTTATTAACCACCAGACCTGAACTGCAAACCGCCATCTTTATGTGTTATAGAAGCATAACTGTCCAGACTGAGACAGGGGCTTTTCAATAACAATGTCAGCCTTCTGGGACGGATGAATCGGCACACCCTTAGAAAGCTCTTAAGATCTCTTCTAGAAACATCTGTATATCCAGTATGTACATGAGGTCATGAGTCCTAAGTCCCAACCAACCAAAACTCTGTCGAAGTATTCTAGAGAAAAACTCAATTCAAAATGTTTTACGTACGTTGGTTTTACTTATCTAACGTGTGTTGGCTCGAAATGGATTTGAATATTTGTAATTGCTCTCACCCTACAATAGTCTCTTTCCTCATGCATTTTATTGCATGGCTTCTCTTTTTTAAATGAAAAAGGTTTTCTAGGAAGAAAATTAACGTATCTAAAAGGCTATTGTTTTGGTTTCGGTGCTTAATCTTAGATATTGTAATGGCACCAGCATTGAAAAAACTTCAAACAATATCCAGGCCTAATAACAACTTCAGCTTTAAAAATGACTACACAAATATTAAAGCCATATAACTTTTTTTCACAAGTTATGTTGAAAAGAAATGTCTTGTTTTCCACTGCCTTGGATTAAATCTCCAGCACTTAGTTACCCCTCTCCGTCCCCTATACACTTATTTTTTTCTTTAAAGATGATTTCTATACCTTCCTTTGACATCTTAATGTCTATATATCTTTCTAATGCCTCCGGTGCATTATGTTAAGTACTCTGAAGTGCTTTTGAGTAAGAAATATGCCACATAAATAAACTCAACCTGCCTTGAAAAGGTGAAGATGTTGATATTAAAAATAAAAAAATGGCCAGTGAGTTCACACTGCTAAATAAAACACTCAAACTGACTTATAAAAGCAGCCAAAATGAACCAGGAATTTTGTTATAAATGTGCAGTTCGCGCCACTTTACGTTTACAACAAGCAGATGTAGGATTTTACAGCCTCTCTTGTCCCAACGGCAAAAAGAAATCAAGCTGTCATCGAACATTTGAAGCTGTTGGCACTGAGACAGCAGCTGTCAGGGTGGAAAAGCAATCTGGGCCATCTCTGAAATGACCAGCTCCATTCAGCAGCCATTTGAGGCCTGATATACCAACTGTGAAAATAAGCGTGCACACACCCAGGGTCCAGCAGGGAAGAGGCTCATCAGTGTACCACGGGGCCACACACACACACAACACACACACAACACACACACAACACACACACACACACACACACACACACAGAGGGCTGACCACCACCCACTGCTGCCATCGACAACATCAGTAAAACCAGCAAAAAACAAGACAACTGCTACTGTCAGCCTTCGAGCACACATGGCCTGCAAACCGGAGCAGGTGTGTGTGTATGTGTGTGTGTGTATGTGTGTGTGTGTGTACAAATCTAACAGGATATGGTTGAACCAACAGGCCTGTCCTCTGCTCAGCACTGTGATTCAAAGAGACCTCTGCTCACAATCTGTCTTCATATCCAAACAAAGTATTGAGGAGACAGGAAGTGGCTCAACGAGCTGAGATGAGATAGATGTGGTTCAGATACAGGACTCTGGTCTAATAGAGCGTGTGCGGCGTATATATTTCATAATAAATCCAGTTAGGAAAACATGTTTAAGAGTCAGTTCAACCAAACTATAAACAATTATTACCCCGAGAGTGGAGTCTAGACATGGAGCTTCTGTTTTATTTCCTGAGATTTTGAGATATCAGCAGCTGAAAAACTCGACTGGTTGACCAATATTATCGTCTGATGTTGGTCTATCAAAAGCATGTTGGTATCTCTCTGTGTATACGCTGTGCAATATGCAAACCTTTTTACGGAACATATAGTTCAGGGCGCCCCTTAAAACCGATCAGTCAACTGATTGGTCGTTTTGGCTGGTTATGAAACAGTCTCCATTTAATACTGAAGCCTCTTTATGACATACAAAAGCAAAGTGAGAAGACTTTTTTTTATATATTTCTATATATTTATTCCTAATGTCAATGTAATGTCCCGGGGTCCGATTTCCCAGAAAATCAGAGGAAACTATTCCCAGCACGCAGACCAGAACAGTCCATGTTTACATTTTCTCAGAAAGAGTTCAACAATGATTATTATGTTTAAAGGAAGCTGGAGGAGATTTTATATTTCATGGTGTATTTTGTGGTCATGGCTGATACTGGGGCATGGTGAGCAAAGAGGAAAATAATCGACGAAGGAACAAAAAAAGAAAGATGAAATGGACAGTTATGGAGCATGAAAATATGAGAAAACCTTGGTGTTAGATTGAAAAAATGGAAACATTTGTGAGATTTTAAAGGGTGCAAAAATGTGTCTGAATTGGCTCTTTTCCTCCTAGACAGGCAAGTTAAACACCTAATAAAGAAAACTGGTAACCAATTTAAAATAATAACTTCAATTGGTAAGTTGTTTCAACTCCACCTTAAAGATTCTGTGTTGATGTTGATCTTACGTGTCAAATTTAAATTTAATTTTAATGTTAACAATTAAAGTAATTATTAGTATTTAGTATAAGTATTATTTGGGTTGGTTGCCTGTTTTGTTTTTTCTTTAATGTATGTCTATTTTATTTATCAAATACACTGTGAGACATGGTTTTACATCAAAATATGAATTTATGCCGGTGGTTAAGGTTACTTTGTTTCATGTCGTCATATCACAGATATTCATCTTACAGAGACACAAACGGACACATTACTTCCAGAAAACTGCTGTTATAAAAAGGAAAATAGTCATTAAAAATAAGTTGCATCTTTTGTTTACTTGCTTTCAAAACAAAAGCCCCTAGCTAGATCAAGATCTCTACGACAGGAGATGATGGTGCTCGTAGAAACATTACCGCGTTAGTCCACATGGGGCGCCAAAATCAATACAAAATTAAAGTTTATTGTTGTTGCTTTAATTTATGTTTTAACCTTTTAAATCCAATGAAGGTTTGCACTCAAACTCATACCAGATTACTCCGTTTTCATATTTGTTACTTCTTAGATTGTGCGACGTGATGACTTGCTTTTCTCTGTGTTATATTATTGTAAATGTAATTATTTCAAGTAGTTTAGACAAAATAAGACGATTGTTTTTGTCATTTCTAGCTTTTAGAACATCTTTTATATTTTTTTCCTGGGTAGTTCATCTACTAAGCAGTTAATCTGAAAGATTTTGTGATATCAGATGAGCAAGAGTGACTACAATACCTTCAATAATATCATTTTACAGCTTTTTGAGTTCCCATTTTATACTATTCCATAGGTCAAACATTGAATACATGTTTTCATCTTTACAACACTGGTTGTCCAGGGCATTTTCAATCTTTTACCAACAGGCACACTGGAGGTAAGAGTAAAGTAAGGTAAGGTAAAGCGTTAAAGTAAGCACTGTAAGCACTGAAACAATTGATTTGTGGATCGACTGAAAGTTAATTCCAAAGCATTTCAATCATCTCTTATCGTTTGTTATTTTATAAAGCAGAAAAGTCAAATATCTGCTGGTTCAAGCTTCTTAAATGTGATTTAAATGTGACTTTATTGGTTTTATACAATAAAGATTAGAGAATATATTTGGGTTTATGACCAAAACAAGTCTTTTGAAATCACATTATGAGTTTTCACTATTTCCTCACATTTTAATGGCTTGATTATCAAAAGAAAACCAAAATAAGGCCCTACAGGACAACATTGTTCATATACTAACCCAACACTAACATGTGTGTCAACAAAACCATTAGAGAAAGTCTTCTTACTGTACTTGTACTGTAATATTACTGAAAAATTCAATTTGCACCGACCCTGTTGGTACTTTATGTCCTGTTTTATCACTACAACAGTCCCACTGGAAGCAGTTTATGGTGTACTGTGGTACTTTTTATTACTCTAATGTGTATTTGTAGCAGTATATGGTTCTTTTCTAGCAAAGAAAGCCAACAACTCTCATGTGTACTGTAAAATAAAGAAGTTATAAAGGCAGCAGGTATAAGAAGCTCTCCCTACAGCTGAGGATATCAGGGCCTGTTGCTGCTGCAGCAACATGAACCATTTACACTGTTTCAGTTTGAATTTTTTACATTTCAGCGGCGCAACAACGCTCATTTTTCGCTTAACGTGGATCAAGAGTCAAAGCCACATGAATAATTCAACAATTTCCCACATGCACAAAGGCTAACTTACTGTCTGAGAGGACCCAGGAGCATTTAGGGCGAATAGAAAGAGTTGTGCGACCTACAAAATGGAAAAAGGAGGGTGTTGTAGGACAATGGGAGACTCCCAGGCCCCACTGGTCGCGTCCTGATGCCAAATTATCCCAATCCTCGCTCCCTTTCTTCCGCCTTTCCTTTTCCAAACGGGACGCCCTCACAGTAAATGAATGGACGCACTCAAATTCCCAGCAGTCCTTCGCCACTAAGGAGAAAATTCAAAACCTTCGGCCTACAATCAAACTGGACGCGATCCCTCCATGCGCATCTCTCGCGTTTATCCTCTGTAGCGTTTATAACCACAACACTCTTCCTCCCACGTTTGAAATCGCCCCACAGAGCTACGTGGCCTCGGTGGGAACAACAATGGGCCGATGAGGGTCCTAAACTTCCCTGTGGTTTCAAAAAAAAAGGCGACCATCGCGTCCTGTCGACTATTGTTTGGGGAAATCGGAGATCTCCGGCGCCCCAAATCCTCCTCCTTCGCGTTAAAGCAGCGCACATGCACCCATAATCACCAGCAGCGGCATTTCAAGAACATTTTCCACAGAAAAAAATACTACTTACTTATTCCAGATTGTCCATTCAGGTATTTTCTCACTTTCCACTTTCTTTCCACTCAGCCGTAGCACCGTGCGCCCCGCCTCCGCTCCACTTTGGCCCCTCCCCTGGCTCCCCCCGGGGGGACAGGGCCGAGGAACAGTGTGGTTCAGCCACAACACATCCACTACCGCACACACGGATTTAAATATATTGATTTATATGTGTGTGCTTTAGTATTCACACCCATTAATTCAAAAAAAGAAATACTCATTTAGTTCTTTTCTGCACATTTAAAAAGAAAAACCATAGAAAAAGTAAGAATAAATCAGTGGTGGATTGTAACTAAGTACATTTAGTGATGTACTGTATTTAAATAATGAGGTACTTGTACTTTACTTTAGTATTTCCACATATGTAACTTTATACTTCTACTTCACCACATTTTAGAGGCAAATGTATTTTTAACTGCACTACATTTAGCTGACAGTTTTTGTTTACTTGTAAAAAGTCCAAACAATTTGAAATGATTACACGTGTTTGTAAATTAAACCACATAAAGTATATTAAGCAGTTAAAATAAGGCCTATCAGGATGACAGTAAAATGCAGCTTAGGCCTACATAAATACATCAATAATAATTAAATGCTATATTTAGAACATATAAAACAATCTGAGTGGGTCTATTCTGCATAATGAGTACTTTTACTTTAGATACTTTAAATACATTTTGATGCTGATACTTTTGTACTTTTACTGAATTAAGTTCTGAATGCAGGACTTTTACTTGTAGTGGAGTAATTTCACAGTGTGGTGTTAGCACTTTTACTGAAGTAAAGGATCTGAATATTTTATCCATCACTGTTAAAATAATAAAATACATGTGCATGTGAAGTAGAAACCCTCTACAGGCTTATCTGTAAAATCTATGTATATATATATATATATATATATATATATATATATATATATATATATATTATTGGATTATTTTTTGATACATTACTGTAAGCAGCATTTTACTGTTGTCAAAGTATGCGTTTTACCAACCTATACTGTTATGTGGTTTAATTTTGGGAGAAATAAAACATAATCATTTTAAATTACTCATGTTTTTTATGTTAAGTCTGAAAAAGTAACATACGCTGTCAGCTAAATGTAGTGGAGTAAGAAGTATAAAATTTACCTCTAAAATGTAACAGTACTTGAGTAAATGTACTTAGTTACATTGCATCACTGGTACACCCTGGGAAAGGAAGTAGACGGAAATGTCACATAGTTAGTGGCTCATAAAACAGAGGGACCGTTTATGGAGCGGCTGATGGGAAAAATCCTTCAAAACAATCATCATCATCATCATCATCATCATCAAATGTTTTTATACACAGTCTGACCTTTGTGGAGCTGTAAAGAAACATTTATGTAGCACAGTTTGCAGAGCAGAGGGCCAACTGCTTTCCCTCATACAGTCTGTTCCTGCTGGGAAGACTCATTTACCAGTGGTGTAATGTAACATTTAAAGTACATTTACTCAAGTACTGTACTGTACTTTACTCGAGTATTTCCATTTTGTGTAGTGTAGCGTCCATGTTGTTTCAGGGTTCCTATAGATTTTTTAAAATAAACTTTGGAAGCATTTTTAATAATTTCCAGACTCAAAGTCTTTATCAGGGCATCTAAATTGCTACTATAAATGCAATTTGGAAAAGTAAAGTTTACATGTTTCATTTATACCCACTGCAATCAATATATATTAACACTTTGGTTATTTTACCAGCACTTTAAATTAATTTTGTATGTCTACTTTATGAGTATCTAAAGCTCTATTTCTATTTCTAGAGTTTAGGATCAACAGAGGCCGTGTATAAGAATGAATGTTGAGTGAACACAAGAAAAAATGTCATTTAAACATGAAAAGATTTTTGGTGACTGTGTTCATGAAACATCAGAATGTGTTGAAAATCAAGCATTTGAAAAAGCACTATATATTCAAATTCAGGCATATTTTACATATATTAGTTAAAATTAAGTATTTTGTATGAACCCAGTTGTTTTCACACTGTGTACTGTATATATATATATATATATATATATATATATATACACATATATATTGATATATTGTCCATTTTACCACATACAACAATCTATTTTCACCAATGTGCAATATAAAATTACTCTTTTATTTGTATTATAATTATGTGTCGTGCTTATAATGTATCTATATTTATGTATGTACATAATGTCTTTTATTTATATTCTTTCATCTTTGTTACATCTTTAACTTCTGTATCTCAAGTTGCTGTGATGAGTGAATTTCCCAACTGCAGGATAACTTAAAGCTCATGAACACACCGAAATCTTCCAAATTCTGCACAATCCAAGGAGCACTTGAATGCACCACTATTCTCTGTAAAGGATGACATCACTCTGAGGTGCTTCCATAAAGGCTGCTTTGTGTCAGCACATAAATAAAATGATAAACTGAGGGTACAATATATGATTTAATGAAAATTTGTTTTTTTTTGTGTGTTTTTTTGGTGCGGCAATTAGTCTGTACCCACTTCATTTTTAACTGGAAACTCTTAAGGCTAAAATATTAGTTACATTTCAGTCGACGACAAAAAAACTGGAAAAGAAGCAATGTTTATTTCTTCATCAAGGCATCACAATTGGTCATTGATTCCAGCCGTTACATTACAACAAAATTAAAACCTTCCTGCGTGTTGACACAATTTTTTTTTATTTTTAGAAGTTATCATTCAAAGAAACCTTGTGAAAAAGGTACGAACCAAAAAGAGTGCACAACCAGAGTACCAGCGCATTTTGAGAAGATTTTCAGACTGGATTTTTCATTTTTTTTGGCAGCTGATCGATATGAAATAAAGTGTTTGCCAGCCGCGCCGGACTCCTTGGGGAAATTCTTCTTCTCCACACAAATATCACAATATGTGAAATTGCAGTGGGTCTACAACTACATACACATGTAGTCATATGTGTACTGGGACTGAACAATATAAATATTTAGGGTTGTCGTCAACATCCCAGAACCTAAAACTTATCAAAATACTTCACCACACGTTTCCGGATTTTGCAAAACCTTAAATTTAAATTTCAACTACTTGTTCAATGACTCAAAAAGTGGTTTCTTCTTATTAGAACTGATTGATAAGTTAACTACATTTACAGAGAAGACAGTATTGCACATACCATCGCAATCTTCATACAAAGTTCACACACTCATACCGGTCCGTACACACTGAATCACACTCAGTCAAATGTACATATTCACAATCATACACACACGCTCAAAATAATGCTCATGTTTAGTGCCTATCCCATGACACAGTAAACAAAACATTCTTTAACAATAAAAAGGGAAAACAAAAACCTAAAACAAAAGAAATATAAACATCTTTTGCACTGACAGGGCCTGCTGGTGCCTGACCAGTGTGTTCTGACCCTGATGAGTCCAGATCCATCCAGGCCAATCCAGTCCAGTCCAGTCCTCATGTCACGCCTCACCTCAGTGAGTCCATAAACATGGAGTCGTCGTTGTATTATAAAAAAAAAAAAAAGCCTCTGATGTGGCTGCTGCTGTGTCTAACCGGTCCGTGTACCTACTTGTGGTGTGTTTTTAAAGAAAAGCCCCTGTCCATGTCTGGGTGGGATAGAAGTAGTAGTTGTAGTAATAGTAGTAGTAGTGGTCGTGGGCTGGCGTCCCCTCAGTCTGGATCAGTAGGTGGCGTTGGCGGGCTCCCTCCCCGAGCTGAAGAGTATGTCGGCCTTCGAGCTCATGAAGTACGTCAGCAGGAGGGATGTTAGCAGCACCGCCACACCCACGCCGAGGGTCAACATCTGAAAGAGTCAACGGAACAATTAAATCTCAAAAACCCAATTTTTTCTTATATTTTTTTCTCTTTTCCATGTGTTTTTAACTTAGTTAAAAAACACATTAACATTAAAAATAAATTAAAGGAATTACACAATTTATTATAGCAAGAAACCGGAAAAAAGAGAAATCATCACCAGATTTCTACAGTCCAGATGGCCCTTGAAAACATCATGTGTAACAAACAATTCCATGAGAAAAATAAACAAATCTAACCCTTAATAAGGGATATTTCTTTATTCTGTACGTCATTTTAAATTCTGCCAAAAATAAATAATTTGCTATAACTAGATCCTGTAAAGAAACATTAAATTATGTGGGTCTCACTGTAGCTGTCAAACAATAAATTACTCGAGTGAGACCAACAGTGAGGTGACAAAAAAAAAATCACAGAATCTTCGACTCAATTACAGGATGTTTACACAGAGCAGAGAGGCTGTAATATGTAAATAATCCAGTATGAACAACATGGGGAGCCTCCATGCAAATCTTGGGTCTTTTATTGTGAAGAAAGAGTTTACTTCTTTACCAACCAAATATTTAGCAGCCATAAAGGAACCTACACAAAGTCTGCATACTAACAGGATTCAATTAATGTTGAATAATGCAACAATAGCACCAAATTAAAGTTATGTAAGGTCTATTAAATGTAGGAGGCTGGGAGTGTGCTGCTTCAGTAATACATTTACTTCTCACACAGAAAAAAGTGTGCTAGCTTCATCACTTCCCAGACCCACTTCAGTATGTGAGTAACCACAGGAAATTCACAAAGCATTAAGTCTTCGTAGAGCTGCATGAATCAGCAGAGTGAAGAGAAAGTGAGTTTACCTCCAGGTCGTGACTCGCCACCAGGAATATGCGTCCGCTGATGGACTTCCACCGGGACTCTGTCCACGTGGAATAGTCTTTGGAGGTGTACTCCCGCAGGTCGAAGGCCGGGGACAGCGCTTTGGCGAGACGGACCGTGGAGCGGATGCAGAAACCTTCCCTCTTTGTGCTGTTGGGAGGAGCAGCACCTTGGACCCACATGTAGTAGTACATCTGAGGGAGGAGGGAACATAAATATCATTATTTCTTTACAAAATGGGTAAAAGTCGTGCAGACAGCTGCAATAGAATTCCTGATGTACCTTTATTTTATATTTATCCAGTTATTTTTTACTTTTATATATAAAAAATAATTACATTTTTAAGTCCAGACTTTACAAGTTGGTTTCCTTTATCTTAAGTTATATCTCATGTCGTCCAACTGTAATTAAATTGTATATATTAAGTTGAGCTCATAACATTTCTAGAGTGAAAACAACAAGTGGATTATTTGGAGATAATCTGCCACTATATTGATACCTGATTAATCATTAAAATCAATTTTCAAGAAAAAAAATACTATAAATCTGAAGTTTTTAGTGTTGAAAATGTGACAACATAATGCTTCTCTTTGATTTAAATGACAGCAATAATGATATTTGTATTATTAACTGTTTGTCCAACAAAAGAAACAAATCTAGAAATTTGTCTTGCAGAAAACATTTTTCTCTTCTTTGACTTTTAATAGAATAACTGTTATTTAATCAATTGGGACAATATTTGGTTGATAAAATGACCGATTAATCCATAATGAAATAGTTAACTATATATTTTTCGTTTTTGTGTTTTTTTATTTTTTACTTTCTTTCATATATATATATTTTATAAAAAGAGATTAACTTATATATTTGAGTTACTTTCTTGGCTTTTTGTAATATTCTTTTCCCCCTTGTTATACAATTTGTCTCAAATAAAATGACCAAACAAAAGTAAATTAATAAAAGAAAGATTGGCATTACATGTTTGTTCTCTTTGTCCTTCTCATCTTCTCTCTGGTTCTGGCAGTTTTCCTGGGTCACGTTGACGGTGGTTCCAGTCAGGTTGGCCAGCAGGTGCTGCACCAGGAGGGTCGGCTCGCTGGGCTGCTGGTGCACGCCGACGTAGAAGTTTGTGGGCCTGTCAACTTTAATAAAACAATAAAGACAAACAATAAGACAGAAGACATTACGTTTAGTGTTTGGAATTGATACAGCTACAAACAATTTAAATAAAAGCAACAGTAAATATAAATAAGTATATCATTTAAGTACAGTATTTTAGTATAATTTCATACACCTAAAAAAAAAAGACCAGCTTGCCGTTTTCCCGACTTACCCAGGTGGCTCATGAGGTCAGAGGGGATCAGTTGCTGGAACCAGGAGTTATTTGACCGGACAAGGAAACCGTACAGCATCCGGGTCACCTGACGGACAGAAAACAGTCAGCCAAAGACACTGCGCTGTAGAAAAAGTAGAGCTCTATCCAGAAAGGCACCAGAAAAAACACTGTTTGTCTAGCAATTACTGATACCATTAATAAACAAACTGCAGGTCAGCTTCAAAGACTTTTGTGTGACGCTGCCTTTTATCAAATCAAATAATGAATCATTACTTACACTACCATGTAGTCTTTCTTTTTCCATTTTATCTTGTTCATTTAATTATCTTGGCTCATTAATAATGGCTTTAAATTGTATTTAAATGTTCTTTTATAATGTGTTTCTTTTGTACTTTGGTTTGATGCTTATATAAATCACTTTAAAAAGCCTTGTTTATGTAATGTGACATTTAAAAAAAAGTGCCTTGCCATGCCACAATAAAATTGAAAAAAAAATCTGATGCTGTATAACAGAAGATAATCATTACAGGCTTAATAATTTAACATAAATGAGGAAACAAGAATATTTTAAACATAAAGTACAGAAATATCATTCAGGAGTAGAATGACTGGAGTTCAGAACAGATAGATAAACAGGAATAGTGAACTTGTAGATAAGAATTCCTACATAAACACTTACTATTTGAGAGTCTGCATTAATGTTGGTCAGCTGGGAGTCGGCTCCTCCGGCCTGTTTGAACAGAGCCCGGGCCACCATGGTGGCCACCTCAGTCAGAGCCTGCAAGATGCATGAAAAAAGAAAAACTTTATTAGTTGTTTCCCAGCAATATCTGTGGGAAATTCTCAACAGTAAATTAAATAGTGGCACCATGAAGACAGCTTAAACACTGCAAGACAAGTCTGGACGTGTCCAATAAGAATTGACTGAGAAGTAAGCAAACAAAGACAAAGAGTGATGGATGGTGATCAACAACTGCTGCTCACAACTCCCAAACATAGAAAACAACTATTAAAAGCAGCTGTAATCTAGAAAATAAAGGGATGGAACACTTATATTGATCCATAAGCCTGAGACTTTGATGCCTACTTAGATTTTTTTATATTTTTCTTTAATGTACAAAAAGAAACAATAAAAATTTGTTTTAATGTTGGCTAAAAAGGTGATCAGTGTATAGGGGATGAATCTCCTGTTCAACTGTGAAAATCTCTGATGTCTGATGATGTCACTTTAGAGAAGAAGAAGAGGGACAGAGACAGCATTTGTTGCAAAACTCCTTTCTTTGTAAATGTTTAACTATTTGGAACAACTGTCTGCTCCTGTCTTTGCATGTTTTAGTTTTATTTGCACAGTTTGCTCCTGCTCCTCCTCAATAATCTTCACCTTATTTTGTCAGTTATTGTTCTTGGCCTTGTGTTGTTTTTTGTATGAAATGTGAGTTATAAATAAATTGCACTTTAACATATAGTAAACCTTCTGTTTGTATTATAATGTACTGTATTTGACACAATACAGGAAAACTGTCCTTTTTACTACTTTATATTCATGTAATAAATATACAAAAAAGGTCATAATAACCATTAAAAAAACAACAACACATGATCAGTATAAGAGGTTTCCCCTGCGATGTGATTTTTGAGAATGTAGAAAAACTTAGCCTTAAACAGTATATTTTACTTTCATTAAATATACTATATTTTTATTTATTCATCTAAATGGTAAAATGGTAAATGGACTGCACTTATATAGTGCTTTTATTTACACTTTACACTGCAGACTGCGCTCATTCACCCATTCACACACACATTTATACTGGTGGCCGAGGCTACCAGGGCACACTGGTTCCACCTGTCACCATTGGGAATTCATTCACGCACCGCAGCATCGGTGGGCTATTTGGGGTTCAATATCTATCCCAAGGATACTTCGACATGTAGGCTGCCATGGTCAGGGATCGAACCACCAACCTTCCGATTGGTTGACAACCGCTTTACCAACTGAGCGCAGCTGTTTTTGTTAAAGAGAAACGATATTACGTCTGCCAAACAGCTGCTGTTAAATCAGGAGCAGAAGAAAGACAAACAGCAGCTCTGCAACTGCTGCATCCATCAGATACAGAAGGGCAAGTGCAGCAGAAGTTGCAGACTAGCTTTGCAAAGATAATTTAAGAGTCCATGAATATTGCTGATTGTCAGCTATACCTTAGCGGTCTCAGTGAGAAACTCCAGCTGCTCCTCTGGCGTCAGGTTCGGTGGGTAAGACATGTTCAGGTATTCCGCATTATCGTACATGCTCTCATAGAACCTGCACACAGAACAGGAAAAACAAATCAGCACAACATGCCAATTCCTCGAGGCAACACCGATCCTGTGATTGTAATTAAATGTAATAGCGTTTAATGATCGACTCACTTGTTGGTGAATGCAGACTTGTGATCCTCGATAATGACGCCAGGGATTGGCCGAGCTCGCAGGAAACGCTGGAAGGACGAGGGCGGGAGGGGCTGAGAGACACCCGGCTCATCTACTGAGACGCTCAAACCTGTGGCAGCCGACTGCAAGTTTTCTATGAGCTTCCTCACCTGAAACAGAAAATAAATATATAAAACATTATTATATCTCGTAGGGATCATTGTGGCGTTGTACAAGAAGAGAGTAAGTTCTTAAATATTCCCTGATACAAACCTCTTCATTGACACTGCTGTTCTTCCTGGACACTGGATCAGAGTGAAGCCACAGTTTGGAGTCAGCACGGAGCCCCACCTGCGGTGAACAAAGTCAACATATTGATATACTGCACACACAAATACATAAACATAACGTACATCATTTAACTTAAATTAACTGGGGGGTCAAGCACATATTCTTTACTGATACTGTTCACCATTTTAATGAATTATGTTTATAGTGCAGCTACAATTATTTTAGCATCAACATGTTTGATGTATTATACAGACTGTTTGTAATGTAGATATAATATAATAGCATGAGAG
The DNA here is from genome assembly GCF_030273125.1 of Centropristis striata. Lineage (NCBI taxonomy): Eukaryota > Metazoa > Chordata > Actinopteri > Perciformes > Serranidae > Centropristis > Centropristis striata. The sequence goes on from NC_081527.1 coordinate 31,200,912, forward strand.
TTTTATAGTTAATTGTGGCTTCATGAGTAATAAAATGATTAATTTAACTGTTTAAAGTAGGGTTGGATATCAGACCTTAATATTTTTAACCCATTGGGACCTAAGTCCACCTCAAAAAACAGCCTCCAAAACTTCAGCATTGTTTCAAAACATTCTCCAAAACCTGAGGGTTTTCTGAAAAATTCCACAGAATGTCAGTCGATCGGCTAAAAATGCTGCTTACACTGAGGAGATATAAGTGGATATGTTGTAGTGGAAACACAGCATAATTATCATTAATTATAAAGATTTTGGGTACTGAAACCTGGGTAGTTTTGCTGCTTATTGTTATTGGAAACTTCCAAAGGTACCTCGCTATGTATTAAATTGTTTTATGTCTCTAAGTATTCTAAGTAAGATTTGTTAGCTGTTCAGTTTGATACATACAGTACACAGAAGGTAGACTGCAGTTTAGAACACACACCTGTCCAACCTCCAGGACTGAGTGAACGTTGTCCAGGTCCACAGCAAAGTTATTGTTCTCCATATCATACACCATCCTCGAACTGCCAATGTAGTCGAAGGTTTCCTGAAGTGAAAACAGTAGGAAAAAAAGTACAAAAGACATGAGTAAGGCTGGCAGCACAACATTTAATTTGGTATGTTTGTGAAGCACAATGTTGTGGGAAAAACTGACCCCTTGAAAGAAGGTGTAGAGGATGGTGCGGTTAGGTGGGGCCTCCTGGGTGGCATTTCTCAGAGCGTGAGCAGCCGCAAGCAGAGTGACAAACCCAGAGACTCCACTCTCTCCTCCAGGAGCGATGTCGAAGAAAAAGGACCTGCTGTCCAACTGAGGAGAGGAGAGGAGAGGAGAGGAGAGGAGAGGAGAGGAGAGGAGAGGAGAGGAGAGGAGAGGAGAGGAGAGGAGAGGAGATTCATAAAACAGACATCATATGTAGGTAAATAGTTCTGCTCAACTTGAAACAATCTATTTTTAATCACAGTATAATTCCAAATGTGACCTCAAACTGTGAGGAAATGCAGCCCTGTTTTCTTTTGGTTTAGCTACAGTGTATGTATGTATGTATGTATGTAATTATCATTATTTTAATTATCAGCTAATAGTTTAGGTCATAAAATAACAGATAATTAGAAAAATCCTGCCTGAAAACTAAATATGTTCATTTTATAATGACATAAAACAAAAAAAATGCTTTACATTAAATTAGCTGATTTTTGCTTTTTTTTTAAAAGAGCATTTTACAATTTAATGTATGTGTTTTGTTCTTATAGCTCTTGTTCTCAACAGCATAAAGTATAAAAAAAATATTTACACATAAGAATAAAGACATGAGCACTGAAACATTTCCTGTAACTGTTACATCATGTGGCATGCATTCCAAAGCACGGTAATGTTGGCATGGCTTTTCACTGGAAGGCTTTCAAAGTGAATGAGATCAGTGAAGATACTGGCTGAACAAAACTTCATGAATGCACATGCCAAATGTAACAAATATTAGATTGGTATGTTATGTACCATTATGAAGTAATAGTGTTGAACTAAACCTCAGAAGAAGAAGAGACTCTTTCCTGTAACCTACCCGAGCTGCAGCGATGACCACGCTCTCTCCGGTCTTGTGACCCTTTGCCGTGTTGTTGAGAGGCTTCGTGGAGGCCCAAACATTATAGTCACCCAGTGGGTCACAAACCCATTCTGATGGGAGACACAGAACAAGAAACAATATGGACTTATGTTAGATTTGCTCAAAAACAGTATTATCACTCACTGTTTTCCTTTAGTTAAAATTGATTTCCTTCCTGACAAAGTTGTACAACTCGGGTTAGAAACGGACAGAAAATTTCCAAGGAAAGTTATTCTTGGGTATCTGGGAATTTCTTGCTTTGAATTTTTTTGGTTGTTTGGTGAGTAATACACATAAAAAACAGTATTAGGTCTCATGGCATGGCACTTTGGTTAAATGTTTGCCTATTGATTTGCATTGAAACCTGCACTACATTCAGCACAGATTTTTCCATCACATGTCAGATAATTTACCATGCAGCATCCCATTAAATAGGAACTCAGTAAATTTATAACTCTGCATGCACATTGATTTCTTCCATCACGTGTGGGGCCGACACTTGTGACAACACTACAGCACTGTCTGAGCCACAGACGACAGGCTTTCATGTACATTTTTATTATTTTACTGGAGTGAATATATCTGATACTTTTACAGTATTTCAGTTAACCAGCAGAGCGTGGTTGATGTTATTTGAGTAGCTTTAATTTAGCCATTTCCATGTATTCTTTATTGTAAAAGGTTTATTTTATAAATGAGTTATTCTTTTTAAACCCCAAGGCTTCACATTGTTGGCTCAAGGTACCTTTGCCCGTTACATAACTTGCTAACTAGCTAACAAAAGACATGGCTCATTTCACATTGTGTATTTGATGGATTTGGAAGATTAATGGATTGTATCTGTTTATATATGGTAACATGTTTGTTTCTATCTGCATAAGGTATGGTAAATACAGCCTGAGCAAATAACCCCTATATCCCAATTGTGTTACAATTAATTCCCATGGAAAGTTTCCACGTTTAATATTTTCGGAATTTTGCAACCCTTTAAAAAATGGCAGAATATTCTATATGAAAAGTAATTAAAGCTGTTGTGTGACGTTTATTTGTGTTGTGTAAATACCTGGGCTGATGCTAAAGTTGATGTCATTCCTCCTCATGCAGGTGGTCGTGTCGGTGACGGCGGACATGTGGGAGTAGAGCTGCATAGCACACAGCGGGTACTGAGGGCTGCTGCCGTTCACAGCGCGGTTATGTGTCATGTAACACTGAAAATGGAGAAAATCGCACAGATGAAATCTCTTTGTGTGTGGATTTTTATCTCAAACTGTTTTTAATCCTTTGAACAAGCTGGAACATATACGACAAGGTCTGGTGTTCAGTGGCACACTGGCAGGTTTGGGCACAGTAATACTCTAAGTACCATGTGTGGGCCTAAATTTATCACTTTGACATTTGGGGATCAAACTTCAAACCAACGCTTTACAGAAAAGTTTCCCTCATCCACCCTGCTTCTTATGTGAGATGAGGAGAAACCACAACATTTTAAGCTCATAGAAATAAACCACAAGATGAACTCTGGACAGTCATTAAAATGCTTCATAAAACTCAAGAAGCCACAAAAACAATCCTTCACAAAACAATATAAGGAGTTTCACACAGACACAGTTTAAATCTAAAGTCCACCCTTATCAGCAAGCTGAAACTGAAAGTGGAGATAAACGGAAAATCGCTCGTCATGTTGAGCCCAGCAGCTCAGCCATGTTTCATGTGTTGTGTGAAAACATGAAGCCCACTGAGGAGGAGCACTATACGCACACAGAAGCACATATTCAAAACCTATATGTAATATGATCTGCCTGTTTTTGTCACATACAACAGTGGAAAAAAATCAGCTAATAATTTGTGGGTGCTGATCGTCTCAACATAATGTGCCACAACATGTCTGCTTAAGAGAGATGTTGATCTTAAGTGCGACAGAAGCAGCTTTACTGGCATGGTGCCTGACCTCAACCACAACCAGAACAAGTTCAGATCAGATTTTATTGTGACTGAATTGTTTCTGCAGAGGCAAAGGAAGGACAGCCATTTTGTGACAACAAGGTCAAACAAAAAGGTGATTGTAACAAGGGATTAACGGAAAAAATATGAACTTGAGTTGCCGTTACTGTCAAATTACCTGCCGTATGACCTGAGTGTCGTTGTCGTCTTTCAGAGAGAAGATGGGGAAGTCAAACTCCTCATAGGACAGACCGTTTCCCAAAGGGTTCCACTTCGTCACGTTACAATGTGCATAAATTGGATCGTAGTTCTCTGAATACACGCCTGAAGAAAATACACAGAGAGCGTGTTAGCAGCTGTAACACTAAAGCAGGCACTCATGAAATGCTACTGTATAACCAGATTTTTTTTCTAGTCCTGTAAATAGATTGAAGCCAAAAATGTTGTTGGAATCTAGCTCCTTTATGTCTAAAAGTGAGCTGCATGAAACATGACATAATTTATTAAAATGACTGATATGCATCTAAAAGATCTACAAAATGTATTTAACTGCCTTCTTAATCTGTGTCAAGTTGTACTGGAAATACAACTACGGTTCCAAAAAAGGTTGGGGCACAGTGAAAAATGTAAGAGAAATTTAAACAATGACTTACAAATCCTTTTTGACCTACATTCAATTATCTACAGTACAAAGACACAATGTCTAACGCTCAAAGCAGGATCATTTTGATTCCCCCCCCCCATACATACACTAATTCGGAATTTTATGCATACTGTTTTTATCCACGTTTTACACAGTGTCCCAGCTTTTGGGTAATCTTTGTTGCAATAGCCCTGTTCAGTTTCTCCATAAACAATGGAGTTGAAACATTTCTACAGCTTGCATGGGAACGTAATCTCCCAGTTAAATATTCTGCACAACTGCATAACAAAACATCTGATTCTTTGATAAAAAGTCAAAGATACAAGCATCTGTTTATTCAGGGGAGAAGCTAACTATGAGAAAAATTCTGTTATGGACGCTGCAAAGAAGCTAAATAGGCTAAAGCTTACAGTGTTGTAAAAAAAAAACCTGACATCATCATCTGCAGCTTTAAGCAACTCAGTTAGAGATTCTGGGATAATTTTGGATTAATTCAGATACTGTGGCACTGTGTTTTGTTAAAAAATTAAATGACAACGCATTTTAAATATGCAACAGCTCTGACTGAGTTCTTCTACATAGCAATTGTGACAGAAGCTCATGGGTAATGAAGTATTTATGGTTCACCTCCAAACTGATGCATGAAAAATTAGCTGAAATTAAAAAGTAAACTTGTAAATAAGATTTACATTAAATCATTAAGAGAAAAGAAAATTTAAGTAAAAAAAAAAAAGCTTTTTGGAAGCATTTTACATTTTTATTTTTTCCTATGATCATTTGCATTATATGCCCAAAACTTTCTCATCATGATAGAAAAAAATGATATAAAAGTCTGGTCACATGCCTTGAATTTATGGTATGTCTGTGTTTCAAAGACCACACTTGAAAAAAAAAATATAAAATGATGACACATGAATCTAGGTCACATGTGACTATAAAGTCACAACACTAAAATGTTCACAGCACATGAAAACCGAACCAACTCCAGCGTGTAATTTCATGCGATGCGCCCTCTGAAGATCATAAAACCACAATCAATTTCTGTAGGTGCTGTATCACCAGGGACATGTCTCTGCAGGCAAACCCTCACCCACCTGTGTTCTCGTTGGGACAGGTGGTGTGCGGAGAGAAGCCCTCGAGCGGGTTTGTGTTTGGCGCCACAACAGCAACGCCAGCCACTCTGCTGGAGCCGCTCTTCAGTTTTATCATGATGGATCTGATGGGACAGACAGGCGGCACGGGGCAGTGGAAACGATACGGGTACAGAGACAGGTCAGACACAGGTTTGAAGTGTGGTTTAAGTTTCTTTTTCCTCAGGGTAAGACAGGTATACTTTACCTAATGAACTGTACTGTAGATTTCTGAGACAGCTGATGACGAACTAACTTAGTTTTACTACTTAAATTCAATTCTACGGACTCATTAAACCACTAATTTTCCCTATTATTTAAACCATATACAGTAGCCGTTTGAACATTTTGATTTCTGACATGGTGAGACAGTGGAGAATACGCCACCCTGACTCCAATTAGGAACTCCCATAGGTACTCCCTCTGCAGGGTGAGACACACTAACTGTACCTGGTAAACAGCGGGGCCTCCAGGATAACCAGATAAGGAGGATTGGGACCAGAGCGCAGGACCCAGTCCAAGTTTTCCTCTGACTCGAGCACATGGAGCACGCCCACATTACCTGACAACTGGGCTGAAATAAAAATAAAAAAAAGGAAATTAAATACTAGAATCTGTGATGTGAGATACAGCAGCTGTACAAGATAAAAATGTCCTAAAGCTTATCTAATCGATGTGTGTCCAGCAGGCCTCTTCTCCATTACAGGAAAGGATGAAACGTTTTGCCGCAGCAAAGAGAAAACTGCTGCTGCTGCTTTTGTAGTACAACAACAGTACACTACACTTTAACAGCTTTAGATCATCACAGAATAAATCACAGAAAATGCCCGTTTTTTCTGCAACTTGTGTGCTTTTATCTTCTTCCTTTAAAATTCATTTTTGACTCACAAAGCCACAGAATTGATTTGTAGACTTCAAAAGCTGTAAGGACCTGGAGCAATCACACAGACAATTCTTTGAATGCACTGTATTTAGTACATTCTGTGGTAAGCATTTCACTCCAAATCCAAGTGAAAGAAAGACACTCAGAGGCCATGAGGACACACACTCTACAGTAAAATTGACGTGCAAATTGTAACAAGTATTTTTTTTACTTATCATGAGTGCCCCAGATCCATATTGGATCCCCATGACAAGCACTTAGCATCACTTTAATCTATTGCTTTACTTACACTGGCAGCCTATTTGATGTGTTGCATTCAGCAGACGCACACACGGGACGGTGTAATTGAGATGCACATATATCTTCTTTTCCACTGAATTACAGCTGACACCTGCAAGGGAAAAAGCACTTTAACAACTGCACAAGGAGAGCTATAAAACATCAAGGAATAGCAGAATTTCTGTTGCACATGAGTCAGTTTTAATGGTCCAGAAAACCCAAAATGAAAGCAACATAATTTATTTCTCACTAGAAAAAGTACTTTACTAATTTTAGACTTAGATTTTTCTTTTGAATACAGATAGGCAACTTTTCATATTTTCTGTAGAGAAAATCACAAACTGGTCTCTTCTAAATGGTGACAATTTGATCCAAAGAAATATTGTACGTTTACTTTAAATGAGATCATTTTGTATATGGGTCAATGCTTGCAATCTTTTGAGACTGTGATAAGTTTCATTTAACGGGCCAACATGCAGGTTTTTCCAATGGAAAATGTATTCTTGGACTGTTTTCAACCGTTGTCAACCTTTGTCACTACAGCGCTCAAAGTAACAGTAGCACCATTTATGTTAAATTAAAAACGTTTTGATTCTAACACAATGCTGTTTGAGTGGATGGCTTGTACACACATTTACTTAAAAAAGGTTAGGCAAGTTTTCCCACACAGAAAGTGTTTGTAATCTTTACTCAGGCTGTTTCTAAGTAATATTTATTTCATAGAACCACTTAAAAAAAAAATGAAAATACACAAGAAAACTGCAGATTCACTGATGTCCCTCAATTACATTTTACTTGGAAATATCAACTAATTAAGCCAATGAACTGGTTAAGTGAATATTACTTGGAACCAATGATTCAGTTTACAAAAACTGCTATTTTAAAGTAAAAGCAGTGAATTCGTATTTCTTTGTAGAATTTATATAGATGATTGAAATAATAATTACAGGGCCAAAAAGTATATTTTTTTCAGTGTATGCCGAATTTACTTGGGCGCCCTAAGGATTTGAAAGAGACTACATCTGTGGTTCACTTATGCTTTGTATGTATGGTGATAATCAACATTAAACGGCGACATATTTAAATGTAATTTGGCATGACGTTCAGCGTTTAATCCTCCGGGCTCCGCAGCGGGGGATCACGAGCAGTCACGCTGATGCTGGCTGCCCGTATCAAGAGAGCACAACCAATCTGTGAGTGTCTTAAAGAAAAGTCCTGGAAAAGACTGAATATAAAACAGGCTAATATTCATCCCCCAACTTCCACTTGATGGAAATGGGTCAAGAATTGCTGTAACACCGAACCCCATTGTGAAACTTGTATTAAAAACCCGGCAGTTGTGATTTAAGCCAAACAGGGCAGTTTTTGCTAACGCTGACTAGCCTAGCATTCGGCTAGCTCCGAGCACAAAGAAGTCAGTCAAGCTAACCGCCTGACCCAGAAACACCCTCCGCTCACAAACTAATACATGGACATGAAAATTGATCATTGATGGGATACAACTTACCGAGGAAAAAACTACAAACTAGCAAATTAACAATCCATTTGACCGACAGCAGATCCATCTTCCTGGTTTGAAAAGCAGAAGGAACAAAACAGTGGGTGTTGACATGGAAAACGTCCGGGTTCCGCGATTTGGTTCCGCTTCCCCCGAAAAGAGACGGACTCATTCAAAATGGCAGCTCTGGATCCTTGCAGCGGGCGTTATCAAGCATTTATTTATTCATTTTAAATTATGTTAATGTCAGGTCAAATAAACGTACATATAATCAAATACTTAATCTAATTCCAACACTTTTAAAGGACTAATATAATGCCAAATAAGGAGTGACTCAACTCTGTCCTTTATGAATCATCGCTGTCATTGCACCTTGGATATCCTTAACCACAAGATGCAATAAAACCATATTCCATTTATAGAGCAGACCACAAAGCCGTGTCCATGTACCACATCAAAGACACACCAAGCATTTGCTCTTTTTTTTATTACAGATATTTTATTTGTCCCCAGATACACAGAGCAGTGCTGCTCACTTTGAATTATTCATCACATACAAGTCAGAAAATACACAAAAATTAGGTTTCAGCTCTAATAAAGCCACAGCACAGATGACCGAGCAGCAAAGGCAAGAAATAGATTTTTTTGCAGGATAGGTGATGCATGGAATAGGACAGTTAAAAGGATTTAAGAGGTTTAATATCACTGTGAGCAAACATATAGATCTCTGCTTTTATTTCTCATGCCAATAATTGTATTATTTCTACAGAGAAAGTGTGGATGTGTTAGTCTTTTTCTTCTCTCGTCTTCTCCACCTCCTCTTAACGGAACTGAAGTGGACTTACACGCAGACCGATCACATCCTTACCGACCTCTGTCACCTAGAAAAACAAGGTGAAATTGAAGGTTAATGAATAAGATAAACACTCACTTATCTCTGTTTTTGTAGTGACAGTAAAGACAGACATCCACACAATCACCAGAAGGCCCCTGACTAAACTTTATGATAAACAGCTGTTCATACCAGTTTGTTGTATTTTAGACTTGTTTTTCTTTAAACTTTAATTGCCCCCATATGCAAATGAATATGATTTGTGATTAAATTAAATGATTTCCACAAATCAAATCTTATCCACAGATAACACCCAACTTGAATAAATGTCAGTATTCTACATATATATTTGCTGTCAAATCGGCATTTATTACTACTAAAAACAATTTTACCTCCACACCTTTTGAAATTATAATGTTCTTGAAAGTTTGCATTCTCATAAAACTATAATATAAATGCAATATATAATTTCAAGAGCATTTCAGGTTGGCTGAAGTCACATGTTACTGTCCTGGGTCCCAACCTACCTGTGTGACCCTGCAGATCTGTCCTTTGTACGTGGGGCAGTAGCAGGCTCCAGACAGAGGGCACTTCTCAACAGGACGTCCACGGTACAGCGGGACGTAAGAGGCAGCGCACAGGTCAAATGGATTGTGGGGGTCGTAGTTCAACTGGTGGGCGTCTGTCAGGGTCTTTTCACAGGCTGCCAAGATCTTGCGGGTCTTAATAGTGGGCAGAGATTTAAAATTTAAGTTGACAAAACAGTTTAGTGCTTGCAAATTAAAACTTAAAGAGCTAAAGGAAGCTCTTAATGTCACATAACCTACCTGTTGTGCCACATCTGGCTTCGGCCCCAGCTCCAGCAGACGTCGAGCAAAGCCGGCTGCGGTCTTGAAGTTACGCAGTTTGAAGAAGAGGTTCAGAGCTGTACGCAACACCAGCACCATGTGGACTGGCTGGAGATTACAGTGGGTGAAATAAGCAGCCATCTGTAGGGAAAACATGCACACAAACATGAGAAAATTAAGCTTAAGAATGAGACAGAAGTATGAAAAACATTCACCTTGTAGACACATTTTGTCACAGTCATTACCTCACACAGCCTCTTCTGTTGGTCCAATGTGTCTTTAGGTAACTTCTTCCTCTCGGTTTCCATGGTCAGACCCACGATGTACTCTCTGCAAATTGTGATCAGCTGCTGAGCCTGAAACACAGAGATCCTCAATCACACAGGTGACCACTGCACATTTAATACAGTCAAATATGTCTAGTGTGTATCTGGTTTCCTGCAGTCTGGTTACAGCAGTTTTGTTCTCTACTCAGCCTCCAGACCTATTCTGTTGGTTAGATTTTGTTAGGCCTAGTGCCCAAGTTGGCCTTGAACTTAGTAGCTATAAAAATGTACTTTTTGTTTGAAAAAAAAAGCCCTGAAGCTGTTTGGGTAAGCTGGAATTTCTTGTATACCATTTTCTCCCTTTTCTGCTGTATTCTAGGAAGCCAGATTGAACAAATCTCTTTTTGTTTGATTGATCATTTTGCTTTGGGGGTAGCAAACACTTTTGGGTTGATGGATCCTTTTGTTTGCCCACGTTGGCCTTGGTTCCTCCGACTTATATTGCTTCAGTTTAAGATCACGATTTTGTAGGGATAAATTATTTTCCTGCTTCGGAAACCAGGAAAAGAACAACCTCTCTACATTTTATGCTGCAATCCTACCCCCCTTTTTCTGGGCATAACAGTTTGGACTGTAGTATGAATAATAACTAGCCTGCAGCCCTACATGGGTCTGCATGACAAATTGCAATATTTGACATGCATTTGGAGTTTTTACTGATTGCAATTCACAGCAGGTTTGGTGCTCACCTCTGCAATCTCCTGCTTGTTGTCAACCACCAGCAGAGGAACAGACAGCAGGATGGTTCTGAAGCGCTCGACAGCTTCCTCAAACCGTCCTGATGTTGTCAGCTGGTAGCACTGCTGCAGGCGGGCGATGAGGTCGGAGAGGCGCAGGCCCACAGCAGGCAATCCTTGCTTTGCGCCACAATCCTAAAAAAACAAAACAATATTGGTATATTTGCATTCACTAAAAATACAAACACAATTCACTGCATACAATACATGGAATGTATCAGTGACACACCTAGAGAAGATGATTCTTTTTAAGAGCTGACAAAAAACTTTCAGCCATACCTTCCAGTTTCTCTGGGGATGACCACGCAGGCAGGGCAGGGAAGGCAGCCCCAGGTAACAGGTGCGGCCTCTGGACAGTGTCTGCAGAAACAGCGACTTATAGGGCTCGAAGTTCACAACTCCTACCTGATCGTGGAGCAGCTGAGGTACAGAGGGAGAACAGTTACTGTCAGGATAATTCATGAGTTAACATTACAAACTCTTAGAAAAAAAAAGAGCAAATGTAGGGAAACAAATTTAAAAAATGTGTACATACTCTCATAGCAGTTTCGAAAGAGCCAGCCAGGATGTGGTCCACTGGCAGCTGGGAGTTGTTGCACCACATCTGTGTGGGACTCATGCCCTTTGTTGGCGGAACAAAGAAGCCGTCTTCTGATCCTCCACCTGCACCAGCCGGTATGTCCTGAGGGTTGGCAGACAGACAGACAGACAATCAAATAAGACATTCTAATATTCACCATTATTACATTGTTCAACATTTAGCTACAGTGGTTAGAAGATTTGAAAATCAGAGCCCTGTTTAATTTCTTTCAAGTGTGAGAGGTGATATACTAGAACAGGTAACACTGACAGAATAAGGGATTGGGACTTGTGTCTCGTGTTAACCACATTTTAATGGAGGTGGGTTTTGCAGTGATGCAACTCTTACCAGCTCTGGAGGAAGGTCCAGGTCTTCCTCCACCTCCCAGCCTCCTCCCTCCTCTTTGCTGACCCCTTCTTCCCCAAATCCTTCCTGGGCATCCATGAAGCCATCTGAGGAACAGAGAAAGATAAATATTAGTTTACACAAATTTGCAGTATTGTTGATGTCTCCCAGTCCACTCAAAGGCCAAAATTTACCTTCATCCAGCTGAAGCTCGGCATCGTCTCCCCAGCCCTCGCCTCCTGGGGCCTCCATGTCCAGGTCGGCAGCCATCTGACCTGCTTTCCCTACAACAGAAACACACACACTGTTCTCACTCTGGCAAAGTCAGCTGTTGGAGTTTTCCACAACTTATACAAATAATTTTTATTTTATTCTGACTTTCAACACTTGGAAAACACTTCTCAATGTAACAGAGCAGTTACCTGTTAGGTTGTAACTTTGCACCTGAACAAACGATCAATTATCTTTACCATATATTGGTATTTATAGTATATGTAATGTAGTTACATACAGTCTATGTATACGTTTATAAATCAATGGCTCACCCTTTGCTGCAATGGCTCCCTCAAAGAAGCCCTTAGACACAGTGAGCAGAGGCCAGTTGGTGTCCAGAGGGTTGATGGGTGGAGGAGGCTGCAGCAGCTGTGCATTTGGATCAACCTCCGGCACCTACGAGACACAAGATCCAACATTATATTAGCAAAATTATGCATTTGTGCTACACTGGAAAACAAACACAATTGAGGCCACTTCTTCTGTTTCAGGCTGCATGTTCTGGTTGCCTGTGTTGCGTGTATGAAGGTACAGAATATTTTCTAAACACACCGTCTCCTTTTCTGGGTCAAAGGTCTCCTTCAGCGCCTCAGCCTCTTCATCCAGGCCATGAGTGGCTGCAGTCAGGTAAGCCAGAGACTCTGGAAACATGCAAATAAATAGACATTTTGACTTTTTGTCCCATTGTCAACAATATATAACACGCATATTTATGGTATGGTGGGAATTAAGAGGATTAAATCTCATAATTTTTTAGGAATGCGTTATCTTTCAAATTAAATACAAGACCAAAAAAAAAGAGGTTGCAAATAATCTTAGTTGGTTCTCAGTGCACAAGCTGGGTCATGCCTGGCAACACAACCTACAAGCACAGCAGTAATTGCTGAACAATGAGGTGGACGCCAGTGCTGATGTTTGCAGGTTACAGGCAGATTAAAAAACAGTGGAAAGAACAAGCCAGAGAAAACAGGAGTGAATATGTGATGAAGGAACTCACTCTGGCCACAGTTCTTCAGGATGCGGACCCTCTCACTGACGTCTCCCAGGTAGAGAGCAGCCTGGTAGTGACCACTCATGTCCTTTCTGATCTCAGCTACAAACAAACAATCAGATATACATTTAATGAGATACAAAACCTCTAATTAAATCACCACATCTTTGTTTATCGGAGGATTTTTTATTGTGCCAAGAGTCTCCATTTCTTACCGATCTTCATCATCTTGCGCAGCTTGGCCAGGTTGCCAGTGATAAGGTAGAGGAAGGTGAGCTTGTCAAAGTTCTTGGTCCTCTGGTAGCACATTTCCACGACCTGGTGGTGACCCTGCAGCAGTGCAGCTTCACCCAGACGCTCCCAGCAGCTGCGCTCATCCAGGGCTTTGGCTGCCTCCAGAGCCACCTGAAGTATTCAGAAACACAAATTTTAAACGTGTTCTTGAACTGAGGACAAAAATTATGCAAACAGCGGAGGGAGAATTTAAAGCGCAGCTGAAATTGTTGTACAGCAGCGTATGTGTACAAAAGAAATATTACAGAAGATAAATTCAGTGCATGTTGCAAATAAGAAAGAGTGTCCTAATTAAACAGTTTGTCCAGCAGCAGCTCACCTCAATGTTCCCACACTCCAGAGCCAGACTAAAGCGCGTCTTCTCATCTTTGACAAAGTGCAGCGCGACCTCGGGGTAGCCCTTCTTCTGCAGGTAGGCAATGATGGACTGGCCCACCAGCTTGGCGTTACGCACCATGTGGAGCACCTGGAGGGATGTTGAAAAGAGGAATGAAGACAAAACCAGCATTTGGGAATTAAGTGATTGTCTGTACAAAGTTTAAGAGATCAGAAATATTTAGAAAATTGAGATTAGAGATGTAAAATCCTAACACTGAATCAATTGCATTTCTGCAACCAAACAGCTACAGTATACTCTAAAAATTATTTCACCAACCTCATCATATTTGCGGTTGACCAGGGCCAGTTTGAATCGGTACTCTGTGGGGTCGATGGTGAGGACGCGCGGCCTGCACTCCCTGTCCAGACAGTAAACACTGTTTCCTCTCACACGGGTCACATAGATAGGCAGGTCCAGGGTCCTGATGATGCCATGATCGCTAAAGACAAACAATGAAAATACTATGTTAGATGTCTTCAGAAAATACTCCAAAGAAACTGGAAATGTTCTTGTGAATCTGGTTTTAAAATGTTGTCTGACATATATTCACATATCCAGTGCTGCTGGTTGCTCTACACTATAAAAAAGGCTTTCATCTTTGAAATCAGATCAAGGTAAAGACAGTGAGTGGAAAATGTGTGCCCACAGCCTGCTGTGTACAGTTTGACAATTTCAGCAATATCTTTTGCTGCTCTGCATATCTAGTTTGATAATAAAAGTTAAACTAACATCCTAATCCTAATGTTAGGATCTGTAGCTGTGGGCAGTACTAAGTGGATCACATTACCTGCGTGACAACAGACTTGTGTCAACTATTGCGGCAAAATGAAAATTGTTTTTTTTTCCCAGCAGCACATACCCAGAGGTGAGGGCGTATTTGATGTGGTTGGAGGTGGTGTAGATGAAGACTCCACTCTCGTCCCAGGCTCCACTCTTCACTCTGATGTTCTCATGAATATTGCACAGACTCTCCAGCTTACGGTTGCAGATCATGATGGCTGAAGGACAAAAAAAAGAGAGCAAAGGAGATTTAGATTCGTTTTTTTAAGATTCATGAGAGATAAACATTAATTTTGGACTTTTGGTGGTCAAGAACAAGAGCTGTTTGAACCAATAACCTGATCATTTTCAAGTCAAATTAATTTAGAAAGATTAAAGTTTTTCAAAAACTGCTTTATGGAAGTGAAATTCACACACTAAATCCAACACAGCATCATCTTCTTGTGCTTTTGAGAACTGTCTGTCCTTTTTACTTTTGGACTTACACAAGTATGTCTTGTTTTGCTGTACTGTGGTCAAGTTGTCTTAAATTATCCCCATAAAATTAATTGAAGCTTCCCTCTTTATAAGCATGGGTGAAATCAAATTACTGCCTGCTCCTTGCTACGGTAAAACTGTCTGAAAAAGTTTCGTGTTTCAGAGCTTCGGCCCTGACAGCACAAACAAGTCGAGATGACAGACTCGGATATTGTGACACTGTGACAAGTATCCTTGTCTGTACGTACAGATATCCATCTTATCTACTCACCGTGTTTGGCCAGCAGAGCCACGTGGCTGGTGTCAGCACTCCACACCACGTACTTGACCTTGGCGATCTTGACAGTTGCCAGAGAGCGTTTCTGCTGCACGTCGAACAGCGTGACGCCGTCCGCATCACGCAGCAGCAATGAGCCTGTGCCGGCGTAGAAGATTTCCTCACAACTTGGCACCTGAACTTTCTTCACTATTTCATTCTTCAGGTTCTTGATCAGAAGCTACAAAAGGAGAGGGAAGTGTTATTTGAATAGCGGATTTCAGTATTTCAAGTATTTTGTCAAACCTTTTCACAAGAATTCACAAAACTGTCAAGATAGATCAAGGTCAAGATTTACTCTGTTCTTTCAAAAAACATTTTCACTTTCTGGACCTAAAAACTTACAGAGTGCATACGGTCCAGGACAGCAAATCTGTTCCTGGCCACCCAGACTGCAGTCAGACCAGAGGACCTCTTCCCCTCCGGTGCTGTGAAAAAGACAGATTCTGTGTTATTTTGGCCCCTACATACAGTATTTTTAATATTAATCCATTCAATAACTTACAAAGTAACAGCAAAGATACAGTAGAAGGGAACAATATGAATGACAAGTAACCATTAACAAAGCAAAGTGTGAGGAAAAGCAGTACAACTGAAGTGAGTTGTTTGTTTACCATCAGGGTTCTGAGAGTCACTTTCTTTGGGAATGGAGTACAGGTCATAGGTGCTGTTCTCCAGGTTGGTCGCCCTCTGCAGGAGGTAAAAAGCATTACATCATATATTGCAAAACAATAAACTTAAGTGACTGAGAATATATAGTGAGAGGTTGGTGTGTGTTTTAATTGCGAGAAACTTACAGTGCAGAGCAGCACAGCGTTCTCAGCAGGGTTGTAAGACATGCTGAACACCGGGAACTTAGATCCACTAGGAAAGGAAAATACATAAAACACAGCATGTTACACTCGCTAGTATCAAAATACATAAATGAATGTCTGAAATAGGTGTAAAAGAGGGTCAGAGGGGTGGAGGATTACTAAAAAATGACCTACCTGCGAAGCTGCATGACAGCAGTGTCCTTGCTGCTGTTGAAGTCCAGCTGGCGGAGGAAGCGGTCCTTGACGTAGTAGAGCATGTTGCCGTGCACGGCGTATGCAGGACGCTCACGCTCCAGCTTGAACACAATCATGCCGCTGTCATGACCTGCAGGACACACAGACAGTCTTTCAGTGTAACATATACATTATTACACACCCAATGTATAAATGTGCGAGTCCCACTGCTGCAGGAAGAGGGCGCCATTTTTATTGAAATTGCAATAAAGCACAGACGCATTTTGATGTAACAAAACATTAGGAATAATGAACTGGGTGTTTTTAAACAGGACATTTTGACTCCCTTGTGTGGAGATGCAGACCGGTGGCATTAAACCTACCAGCAGCAAACAGGTTGAGGTTTGGGTGAGCCCCCAGCACCCAGAAGCGATCGTGGTCCCGGCGGAAGGTCTGCACTCCGGTCCTCTTGGACATATCCCACACCCGGATGCTTTTGTCCTCAGAGTTGGACAGAATGAGCTCCTGGCGCGGGTGGAAGACGGCACAGGACACGTTGTTGTAATGACCGCGGCATGTATCCAGCTCCCAGGCCTTGGATTCTGTTTGAATAAACATATTTCAATTGAAAATGCATACGAGGTACAAGATGAAACAACTGCTGACAATATTAACTGTTGATGAAGTCTTTCAGTGCATACATGAGTTCATATTACACTTCATCATGCATAGAGATGCTACAATAAATTCTCATTATCAGCCAATAAATCTTTCTATGATCATTCCATCCGATGCTATTGCATTACCCAGCAGGTACGTCATTGTAGATGCTATAAAGTACCAAAGCCCTTAGTAGCATGATAAAGAAGTTGTGAAGAAGTAGATGCATTAAAACAATGTGGGATGCTGGGTAAAAGCATAAGTTCAGTCTAAATCTACTTTGATAATTGTCTTGCTTTTGTTTTAATGCCAGTAAAAAAATGAATAAAAAAATTAAGGAAAATAAAAAAAGGCCATTAGAGATTCAAATTAAATGGACACTGGGCAGCAGAAAATGATTGAACGTTAACTAGAGACTTCTCCACCACATACCGTTCATCCTCCAGATTTTGACCTGTCTGTCGTCGGCTCCAGACACAATGAGAGGCATCGTGGGGTGGAAGGCAGCCCAGTTGACCCCGCGGTCGTGACCCTGGACACAGACTCACAAAGTCAGGTCAAACAAATCCAAACGAAGACCCAACAGCTGAGCCATCACTGAGGCTGAGGGCTGAAGGCTTTCTGAACACTAAAAGCCCTCTGGGAAAAAACTAATGTAGTGTCAAATAACACCAAAATATAATAAATCTCCAGTGGACAGAATTTGGGAAACATGTGAACATTTCTTAACCTCTGAAACCCATCAACAGGGTTTGAACAATATGTTTTATTTGAAAGGCAGATATCATCTTTTATCAAAGCCAGAAACCAAGTAAAGTAAACCTTTTTCCCTAACCAGATGCTGTAATAAAACATTTAATTCTGCACTCCATAGCACAAGTGTGAAGCCATGAGTGGCTTTGCTGAGTCCATCAGCCATGTAACAAAAAGTCAGCAAAACTTTGACTGAACTGCAGGCTGTTTACACAGAGCAGTGAGGAGAGGACAGGAGAGATTTTAAGAAGAGATTGTAAAAAAATACTTTTAGTTTAGCATGTAGGGCACCCATTATTTCCAGTATTGGTATTTCTACGAATGTTGCATATGTAGATTTCTTTTATTCCATTTTCTGACAAAAAATAAATAAATTATACTTGCATTTTTTCTTTTTTTTAATGGCATTATAAGTGAACGTTAGATTTCAAGGTGCAAAAAATGCCCAAAAGTGCTTGGGGTTCAGAGGGTTAAAGGCTTGGTAAATGTTATTATAGAATAAGCAAGTTAATGAAATAATCATTCCTCTTCACCTTCACTGCACCTCCATCAGAGGCAGAGGAATCCAATGATGAGTGTGACTGAGCCTGGTTGTGTCCCAGTTTTCCATTACTTTCACTGAATGACACATCACTATTAATGTTAAAAACCCAACCCTGGCAATGTCATTTAATTTCCTTGGGCTGGACACGTCTTTACCTAAAGGAGTAATAACTCAGGACTTAAAAACACAAAGCAGGACATGATGTCATTTCAAGAACTGCCCAAATTGGGATATTAGGCCTAAAAATGTATTTTGTATTTTCCATGATCAGGACTGACACTATAAAGTCAGTGACGATTCAGAAAATCTCTAAACAATGCTACACTTGTTTCTCCTCGGCTTTTCATTAGAAAGGAAACATTTAAAGCGATTTTTACTCTAATGTAGCATCATTCTAACACTGTTAGGGAGCAATTTTAAAAATGAACACTTTAGGCAAAAGATCATAGCAGAAAGTAAAACTAAGGGGCACAAATAATTTATTTTTTTTAGTTAGAAAAACATCTAGGCCAGGTGAAGAATTTTGTCAAAAGGTTGATTTACTCAAACAACATATCAGACTGAATCATACACACAAAACTCACTGCTCACCTCAAGGACATGCTTGACAACAGCATCAGAAGCGCCAAACAAGTCAACGCCAGAGATGCCGCGCACCTCCGTCTCCACAGCGCCGGGAGACAGGTTCTTCTTCCTCAGACCTGGAACCAACATTCAGGGCATCGCGTGCAAAAAAGGAGCCATATTCAAATTACACAAAGGCAAAACCACAGCACAGGAGAGGGGAAAAAACATGGAGGGGTAAATAAAAATTAAAATAATGAAATGTGAAGCAATATCATAGATGAGAGGCAAAGAAGGGAAATTATAAGGAGGGAGAACTGTTGGACTACTGAACACACACACAGGGTCGAAATACACCAATACAACCTCTGCTCTCTCATTCCTAACTTGAGTCTGGAAACAATCGTGGCTGTAATAGTCGGGTTGATTAGGTTAGTGAATAACACACAGACAGAGGAAAAATCGCAATTACTCATAATTTGACTGGACAGCAGTGAAAGATGCTGATTATCTCCCAAACTCAAATGAGGTCAGGAAAAAAATATTGAGAAAACCCAGCTTGCATTCATGATTTCTGCCTGTTAAAACAATGTGGTGAACAGGTAGTTCAACAGCAAAGAGAGATGATATGGAGGGGAAAGTGATGGCACTAGGAACCCATGTGCAGGTGTGGATGTTTCCAGGGAGAGCATGGGATAAGGTGGTCACAGGGAGCATGTGGACTGGCTGATGGGGTGGGTGGTGTTTGGCGTTGTAAAGACGTGCTCTGATGGGGCGTTGGGTGTCAGTTATATGAGGTTTTGGGTTTTTTTAGAGGCTCATGCATGTTTCTGCACAGTCTCATGCAGAGTTAATAGAACATGACATGTCACAGTTATGGGTTAGGAATAAAGTTGGTATGAATATGGTGACTTGCTAAAAGAAATGTGAACAATGTTATATATTTCATGTTATATTTTGGGTAGTAGAGCCAGACGTGCAAATATCATGCCAGGAGTTTAAATTTTAAAATGAGTACTAAGGATGCTTAAATTCATACAAGATAAGCTTTCAAACCAGTTAGTAGTTATGGCTGTTTTTCTTGATACATTTTATACCAATGCAATGGTAAAAAATGGTAGAATAAAAGTATGGAAAGTATGAGCACAAAGTCAAGCGTGAAACTTTGATACTCTTCTGTGACTTTATATAATGTAGGAGCTCCTAGAAGATGTATGAATGCAATCATGCTTGATGCAAGAAAATGCAAAAGCAAATGAATGCCCAGCACAGGAGACAGATACAGAGAAACACTTTATGCATGGAAAGTGATAAGAAAGTGACAGTTGACAGATATGTGAGTTAATTAATGGTTTGGTTAGTGAGAAGACAAGAAACAGGAAGCAACAATTATCAACAAACAGATTTTTAGAGCATGCAGAGGCACAGAAACACCTCCCATTTCCTATTTCTACTATATTTTCTGTGTAAACTCTTTCTTCAATCAGAACACATGTTTACAGTGCAGTATTTCATTAAAAAAATCCCACACTATAAATTTGTTCTGATAAAACATCTATTTCCCTGTCTGACTTTGTCTGGAAGGAGAGGTGTTTCTGCAAACAGCCCACAGAGATTTGTCCTACAAATAGGAGAGGAAGAAGAAGTGGAACAGGACTTGATATTAATCCTGTTCCTTCTTCTTTCTCGTCCTTTCTCCCACTCTACCCTCCCACTCCTTCGTCAACCCAGCCCGCTGTCCTCTGTTCCACCATCCCCAGGCCCTCACCGGAAATATCCCACACTCGCACGGTCTGGTCCAGACTGGCTGACACCACCAGGTCCTCAGCTGGGTGGAACTGGGCACACATCACGTAGTGATTATGGCCGGTCAGCACACTGAAGATGAGAAGGAAAAAATGGGGATGCATTCAGAAATAGAACACAGACAATCGCAATATTTTCAGGGTAACAACAACGGGTTTTCATGTATACATAAAGATTAAATAAAAAAATTGCTTCTCAGTTTAAAAAAAACAAACACTTGTCTTACCAGACGCAGGTCCTAGACTGCCAGTTCCAGATGCGAATCGTCTGATCATCTGAGGCGCTCAGAATCCAGGGGTACTCCTACAGAAAGGGAAAGTCATTTAGTCATTTCAGATTTACTTTTTTCACATGAACGGCAAGTCTTTGTCAATCCTAGATAGGAAGCAGGTGTATTTTTAAGTGGCAGAAGAACTCACATGATGGAAGAAGGTGGTTCTGATGTAGTCAAGGTGTCCAAGGAGAGTGAAGAGGCAGCGTCTCAGCTTGTAGTTCCACACCTGGTCAGAACAGGAATATTTACTCAGCATGTATACGCGTAACCTATTCCTTTATTGATTCATTATCCTTAACCTCTTATCCAAACAACCTGCACAGGTCCCCAGACTATCACAGGGCAGACACAGAGACAAACAACAATTCATGCTCTAATTCACACCAACGGGCAAATTAGAGTCACCAGTTAAACCTGCATGTTTTTAGACTGTGGCATGAAGCCGGAAGACCCAGAGAGAAGTCTCTTGCTCTTGCTGTGAGGCAAAAGGACTGCGTAACATATTGATGTAACCTAATAAATACATGGAATATTAATACAATAGATATTTAACACAAAAGACGTAACAGCATCCCAAAACACGACAGGACACATCTTTGGCATCTGATGTAAATATTCCTACTCTAAGACTCTTCAGTGGATTATTTTGCGGATATATACGAGTATCCTGGATAATAAGTTTGACAGGTCCCTAAACACTGACGCTCTCTATAAAAAGGGGCAGAGCCGCCTATTTTTCTTAAGGAAGCTCAGATCTCTGGACATCTGTAGTAAGATGTTGCAGATGCTTTATGAGTCTATGGGGGCAAGTGTGTTGTTTTATGTTGCAGTCTGCCAGGGAGGCAGCATCAGACACAGAGATGCAAGGCGGTTGGACAGACTGGTCTAAAGAGCTGGTTCTGTGGTTGGAGCCAGGTTGGACACACTGGAGGAAGGAGGTGGTGGAGAGATGACCTGTCAAGATGTTCCAGGCCATCCTGAAATACCCAGATCATCTGCTACACAAAACCTTTATGGACCAAAAAAACAGCAGTGGACAGCTCCTCTCTCTCCGTTGCAGGACGGAGAGATACAAAAGATCCTTCGCTGTCTCATTCTAACAGAGATTCTACCAGACTAAGTGAATTTCCCCTCGGGGATAAATAAAGTCATTTTGATTTGATTTTGATCAAAGCAAGTAGTAGTAAGAAAATATGCATACAAACATTACCTTACCCTTGTTTTTTAATACCTGACTGAGTCAAACAACTCAGCTTCATGACATTTCTTCGTGGCAACATACAAATGCAAAAGAAGTCTCACCTTGATTTTATAATCATCTCCTCCAGACACAAACAGAGGCTGCTGTTTGTGGAAGTCAATCCCTCTGACGGGGCCTGTGGGCGAAGGCACATCAATTACGTCACATATCTATTTATTAATAAAGTCATACAGTACATTAGCCACATCACTGTCTTACCATCATGCTCGTCGAACTTGTCAATCAGTGTGCACATCCGATAGTCCCACAGCTGGATGACACCGTTGTGCAAACTTGCAAGAACCCATGGCCTCTTGGGGTGAAAACTCAGGCCTTAAAAATGGAAAACAGTTTATTAACTATCTCATAATTCAAGGTAAAGACATGACATGAAACGTTAACTTATTAACTGTTATATATGAGCAAAAAAGCCACGTCAAATGGTCAAGTTTAGATATATAGTGGTTTGTTAGTGATGCTAAATGACTAAAGAAACGTTCAGGTTCTCATAGGTCGTTTAGGTCACATTTAAACACGAGAAGTGACATAAATGATTTAAAGTTGCAGTTTGTGATACAGATCCGAATTAAAACAAGCATTTAATTCATTAACATACATATATTTAAAGGATAAATGACTGAGCTGGATAACGTCAGCTAGCTACCGTTAGCTTCTAAGCTAACTGCAGCTGCCAAACTCTTACCTTTGACACGGGCCGACTTCGTCTCAAATTTTGTTAACATCGTCCCTAGACAGTGACACAAGTCGCAATGTGGTAAAATACAACTCCGCACCAGCAATTAAAACAACTCTAAAGTATTTCAGACAGGTGAACTCGGGCGGCCTGATCGCCTTCGCCCGTTTAGCCGATTCTCCTTTTTCCTGACACGTAGCCCGTTCTGTCTTCCGGTTTCTGAACAATAAAGTTGTGGAGAGAAAATTTGACGCAGAAAGCTCCACGGCGGCGGCGGATAGAAACACAACACATAGAGCTGAACTGACAGGCGCTCCAAAGGCACTTTGTGTACTGTATTAACACATCCAAACAAACTATTTCTACACTCTGAATTCACTGATGGTCTTGCACCAAAACAGAGGGATTAAAATGTTTTTACCCTCTGGGGTCTGAGCCTATTTTGGCCCTTTTTGAATACTTTTGATTTTGCCCTTCACATAAAAAAATGTTTACTATACCCATATTTGGTATCCATTTTTTCTTCACCTATATGATCTGACAATGATTTTCTCACTTTAACCTACTTGATAAACATATTGAGCCTAAAAATCATGAAATCCGAACCAAATATATGCTAAATTAACTGTTTTGGAACTTGAAAATGTAAACATAGGATACAAATATGAACATATAAAAAGGTAAAATTTAAATATAATAAAACTATATACAAAAAAGTCCCATAAAAACATATATATATATATATATATATATATATATATATAGATACACACACACACAACATAAAACAGTATATTTATAGGCGGTTTTTTTCCTTGTTAGCTGCAACTTTTCAAAACAAACTGTGCGAAATTACACAGAGAGCTACAGCAACGCTCAAATATTACTATCAAATTAAAACTATCATATTGTTGGTTTTACATGACCTAGGAATGCAAAAAGGCAAACAAAAATTGTGAAAGTCTGTACTTTGGATGTTGTTGTTTAAATAATGGTAAATTAATATATACATTTTCTAAATAAATAATGGAAAATGTATCCATACATTTCGCTATATTCAAGCAATTTCAGGTAATTAAAAAAACAGATTTTTTTCTTAAAATACTAATACCAATACATATATACATATTAACATAATATATAAATATTAGGGTATTCATTGTTTGGCATGTCACAAGTAAGCCATATAAATAAAGATTATTATTATAATTATTATCACGTCTTAGCACTCAAGTCTCAGGTCCTGAATTTTGAGTTTTGAATCCTAAACAGGAAATAATGCCACTTCACCAAATGCAATGCCATTTTAACAACAGTGAAATAAAATATTCAATTCATGATTGTTTTTTAAATTCATGTAGTTGTTCCATAGACATTTTTCTCTCGTGTAACTTAACTGAATTGCAACAATGTATCACCTATTTTTTGAGCGTGAAATATCCCCACAAGCTACTAACTGTACAATTTTAACCTTACATATATAATTTCTTACTATGATAATCCAGATGGTGGCGCTCTTGAATATCTGAATAATTTCATTATTCTATTATATAAACCTTTTTATTCACAGACAGAATCAAATCACATTTTAGTCCTGTCTTGATAAGTTTCATGCTTAGGTCTTACAGAAACATCAAAAGCTTTAATTTAAAAAAAACTTTTTTTATTTTCCATGTTATCCCATCGATTGATTGTTTTTCTTTCTTATTGATGACTTATCTTATCTTTTATATGACTAGAGCTCTCATGTGACTAGAGTTCTTATTGCTGATCTCACCTGTTTTTAAATACATTTTATTGTACAATCGACCTACATATGACCATAAAACTGGAACTTGAACTTAATGGATAAGAATGTATAATAATGTATAAACTGCTCACAGTTTTTTAATGTAAAATCATGATCTTCAATGTAACCAACCGCTATATTTTCTATTGTATAATAAATACATACAATAGCCATAAAATTGAAATACGCAGGTGTAAGTATATCCATAGGCACAGTACCTGAATAAATGTACTTTGTACTATACTGACACTGTATTGTTCAGAATTCAGAGTTTATATTTACAAATAAAACTTTATCAGTTTGAATATTAATCTCTAAAAAAAAAACACCTTCCAGGCTAGATTAAGGGGCAGAGGAAGTGTTATGATTAGACCAAAAATCAGTCAAAACTTAAAACACAAGAACTGTAAGGAAGAAGAACATGTATGAGCTGTTATTTAAAAGGTAACACCTTCTCGTTTCTGCAGTTGTACTTATTCAGCATGTGGCTAAAACACACCAAATCTAAACCAGTTTAAAAAACTTTTTTTTTTGCATCCCTAACCCTGACTCAACCTGCTGAGGGGCATGTGGGTTTTAAGAGGTAAAATATATTGTTTTTGTACAGTTTTCAAATAATTACATGTCACAAAAGATTAAAACGTCACACATTATTTACAGCACCCCAATCTTTTTTTGGAAGCAACAACAACAACAAAGTAGTTTTCATTATATCATCATTTTATTTCATATATTTACAAAACAAAACAATATAAGTGTCAATTAACATGTTACTTCTTTTTTTTAACGGTGCTCTGGGCGTGTTTGCGTTGGCCCTGAGAGTTGAATAGACTGCAGCCCCCCTCACCCCGTCCATGGACCTCCACAGGAGCCTCCCCTCAGCTGTGTTTGTGGAAATCTCATCTGTTTTCAGTGCATGGCTGACTGAATCCTTTCACAGTACCCCTTTATTATAACAGTTATTGATGAGCTGATGCTCGTGTGATTTCTAGACCTCTCTCTCTCTAACTCTCTCTAGGGTCACAGCGGGGAAATGTGTCCGCCGGCAATAGAAGCTGGTGAAAAGTGGACACTGGAGTAAACAAACCCACCGAGCAGAGCCAACATGTCATCAGGCTGTTACCCATCAGTGCATCTGTATGAATTACAGACTGGTTTCTCTCCTCGCGTGACCCAATGTGATGTTTAGTACTCTGCCTGTCGCCTATTCTGAAAAGAACATACACATCACTTTTAATTCAGGGTACAGGATTTACATGTTATCAGGTGATTGACACTCCTGAATACACCTCAACCGTTTTTTCTTTCCTTGCATACCAAAGAAATTATCACTCTGCACATTAAAAACACTGGGAATCACAAGGGAGCACTTTGCACAGTAACTCTACACTATAAAGATCACTGTAATCATGGCAAAGGCATATGGGAATCATCAACTCAATCACTTCAAATCAATGCCCGGGAATGGGGGATTATACTTGGAGCGGGGTTAGATAATGTTAAATTAGTTGGCTGAATTACAGTAGGTGCTGGGAACTTCAATCCTCTTTAGTCTTTTCATTCATTTAAATAATTAACAAATGTACATTATTTTTTGTCCAGTTTCCTTTCATGTTAATAGGTAATCAACTCGTTTAGTTACATCCTGTACAGAAACAGAGGTGCGTGTTTGATGAAGTACCAATGAATTGCCACTAAATTGGTGTAAACACGGGATATTGCAAAACTCGCACCATTTAAAACTATAACTAGTGTTCAGCTGAATTAAAGACCTAAAATAATAACTTAAACTCATTTTGCAAAGGCACTGTTTATACCCGTGAAGTGCTTTGATAGATTTTACCATGAGGCTAAACAGTATTGTAAAAACAACATGAAGAACAGCAGCAGCGTTTTCTTTTTAAGGGAATGCTGTTAAAACTAAACCGCAAAGGCGATACGGCAACCGCTGACAAACTAATGCAGAGATGTTAAAATGTTGTGCGCTCAGTGATTTTAGACAGAAGAGAGTGTGTTTGGTGTGTGTGAGTGGTTTCTGTTGGTTTTCCGTGCCTCCTCTTGTTATTTCTGCATCCACACACCTTCTACCCGAGGGATAACAGTTTCGACGGTCTGGTCACACTCCTGTCTGACCTTTGTTTCACACTCCTTCACTCTCTGCCTGTCGCTGACGCACACAGAGCGACTCTCTGGCTCCGGCGCTTCTGATGGACCGCACCGCTACCTCATCACATGATGGAGCACTGCTCTGCCGCCCCAGCTCCGGGGCCTCCTGGGAGATTGAGGGACTCCATGTCAAAGTTAAAACCTGGAGGCTGGACGGGAAGAAGAAGAGGAAGAAAGTGGACAATGTGTAAACTCGGGGTTGGGTTCAGTTGTGCTCATAGACTGTAGAGAAGAAGAGGGCTGCTGTTTGGCATTTCAGCTGTTGCCATCTTGATTTTTAATGGTGGAAGTAAGGGAATCAGATCCCTTACTTAAGTAAAAGTACTAATACCACACTGTGAAATTACTAAAAAGTGAAAGCCCTGCATTCAAAATTTACTTCAGTAAAAGTACTCGATTAGATTGTTTCATATATTTCAAATTTATTGTTGGATTATTGTTTTTGATGCATTTATGTAAGCAGCATTGTACTGTCTAGGTAGGGCTAATTTTAACTATTTAATATACTTAAATGTGGTTTAATTTATAAACATGCGTAATTACTTGAACTTGATCGTATTTTTTCTTGTTAAATCTCGATCTGAAAAGTAAATAAAATGTAAAAATGTAGTGGAGTAAAAAGTACAATATTTGCCCTTAAAATGTAGTGGAGTAGAAGTATAAAGTAACATGGGTGGAATAATCAGGGAACACTGTTCACTGCGTCACTGGTGAACGCTGCACTAGCTGGCTGGGTTGTTTAGTAAGGTGCATCTATAATTCACATGAACGGTGATATTAACTGGGATGCTAATTTTGCTTGGTAAAACAAGGTTGAAGCAAAATGTTCTTACCAGAAAAAAAAGCTTAAAAAGACATTTTGAGGTGCCCAAAATGTTACGATTGGATTAAATTTCATAAACTGGAAAAAAAACTGCTAAGTTCTAAGATGAAAACACCCAAAAACACGTTCGTTGCAATTTAAATGGAAACAGTGTCATGGATATGCACTGCTATGCCTCTATCCTGACTGACAGGTTGCCACGCCCTAATACATCTGCTTTGTCATCTATTTTACTCATAATGGAACCATAAGCTAAAAAATTAACATCATGCTGTATTGAAGAACCCTTAAAACTAGTAACTGAGACTATTATGAGAATGTTTACTGAAGTAATAAATCAATTGAGAAGTAGGGTCAGTTTCTCATCAGATTTCTTTTTGCAACGAATGGAGTCACCCCCTGCTGGCCATTTGAAAGAATTTGTGTTTAAGGCACTAACTCATTGGCTTCACTTCACCTGCAATGTACATACACTTCTTTTATACAGTTTTTAGTTGTGCTATTCACATTTACTAAACACTTCATATATGATGTTCTTTGTTGACTGAGGAAAGTGGAAAACTCACCGCATCACCTGCGAGCTCTTTGGGTGGTTGGCCCAGGTCCTGCAGCTGTAAATAAAAGCATGAAGATATGTGATGACTTCCCAACATGTACATATTCACATTAAACTGTACAAAAGTTTTTAAGCTGTGCCTTTTACTGCCAATGCAAACGGCTGCTCCTGCAGTAGTAGCTATTTAATGTATAGTATCTGCATTATATAAGCTTAATCAGTGAAATTCAGAGTGCGTCTACCTTCTGCATCAGGTCCATGATGCTCTCGAACGTCCCTTCTTTATCTGCTGTAGGATCTTCCTCCTTCTCAAATTGCTTACAGATCTCTCCCATGATGTTGGCCTGCTGCTCGTAGCGCTGGTAGTCCTCTGGGCTCAGGCTTGGCTTGTTGGCCTCCAGCCACTCTGGGTACTGAGAGGGTGAGTGATATTTATGAGTTATGCTTCGTAGTGGAATTAAGAGACTGTATTGATTGCTAGAAAATTAAGATGCACACCTTCGCAGTGATCTCCTTGAGAGATGGATAAAGCACTTCCTTCGAGAGGAGGTTCTGCATGATGGACTGCATGATGGGCAGAATGTTTCCGTCATCACCGCCTCCTTCGCCGCCCTCTTCCAATCCCAGGCCTTCTAACGCCTTCACAAGGTCGTCTCCAGCTAGTCCAGAGGTCTGCAAGAGAACAAAACAAATAATCAGTAAACTGTTCTATGTTTGCATCACTCTAAACAGTTTCATCATCATATCAAATGATTGATTCTGTTACCCACCTGCAGGTTGTCTGCATTTTTGGCCAGGCCACGAAGTGTTTCTTTAAGACAGGAAGTGAATTCTTGTTGGGAAGCCGTGTCAGTTCCTGCACACAAATACACACATAATCAGGCTACAAGAACTGTAAGCTGAAGAACAAATCAAAACTACAAATATGCAGATTGTAGACATACCAACTTTGCCTGCAGCCTCTGATAGTTTATGGAAGTGCTGCAGTAATTCTGGCTCCTCGTTGGCCAGCTCAGTCATGGCCTTCTCCCACTCCTCCTTGGCCTGGGAGGCCATGTCGCCCTCGAAAAGAGTCTCAAAGAGTTTGCAGTCTTCCAGCAGCGCTGGCTACATAGGTAAATAGAAAACATTTAAAGCTTCTTCCAGACACCTTGGGGAAGCCTGTGCTGAATTATATCGAAGATGATTTAAAATAATTCTCAATCCCAGGCAACTAGACAATACACTGACTGTAACAATCAGTCTCTCCTAGACAATTCCTGCATTAATGTCGGTTCCTTGGCCAGTTACTGCCCCAAAATAGTCATTTTGTTAAAACATTTTTGTGGGCCGTGAACTTTTGGGATGAAGTCTGAACTCTAAGGTTTGCAGGTTGCACAAAACCAACAACCAGCTGAGTGAAACACTTGGTAGAATCAAAAGCAAACAAGCTATTATATTATTAAGAACAAGAAAAAGAGGAACTGACCAAGAACTAATAACAACACACAGTGACTTCAAATAATAATAAAATATTAAGATACTATTATTTTCTCATTTGCCAAACTAGGCATATATATTGCTTTTTGTCAGTGCTGGTGGACACTCAAAACAAACAAGCTAACAGCTTTAACAGCAATATCCAAACTTGTCCCTTTATATTTTTGTAAGGAGAGAGAACAGGGAAAAGCGAAGTTTATACTTCCATTTAAAAGTCATATTAAATCAAAGTGAATTGCCAAGCAGAAACCAGATGAGAAGTACAATTCAGCTATAATAAACTATACAGCTGGAAGAAAAGTGGATGCTGTTATTATCTAGTCTGTGCATACAGCAGCATCACCACACAAACAGACCTTTTCTGCACCACTGTTGGCTGAGGAGGAGGCAGCTGCAGGTTCAGGGGCCGGAGGGGCCGGGGTCTTGTCAAAGTCATCCAATGCACCTGAAACAGAAGGACAACATTAGAACCCTCCAAGCAGTAATTCAACAACAATAATATTAAAATTCAGCCATTAACTATTTCTTCCATTTTTATTCAGTTTTAGCTACATCAGCAGAAAAGGTGTAAAAAACACAAACATCTTATACAGAATAATCCAAACTATGCTACTGTATCCAAAAGGGCCATAGCTTGTATTTTCCTCAAAGGTAATGCTGTGTGATTATCTTCTTGGAGCAAACCAATAGACATTTATAAGTTGTGAAAACATGACTTTTTATCTTTAATACTAAAATACTACTTTAACTGATAATAAAATGGGTATATACTGATGCAGTTTTACTTTTCATAAAGCTTTGGAATGCCATGAAATATACATTTAGTTGCAAGTTTATTTGGCACACCGTGCTAAAGTAAAAGCAGTCTAAAACAACCGGAGACTGTAGTTCGTGGCGCTGTTACTGTGTTTTACTAATATTTAGTCAACATAAGCTAAACATTTATTACAGGAACATTGTAGCCTGGAAACCAGCTGAATCTGCCGAGCTCATCTTTTGTTTGCATTAGCAAATTAGTCTGGCAGTACCAGGCTAGGACTGTTTTATTAGACTGCATTAATTTTAGCTGAAACAAAACAGGGATTCAACACACGCAGGAGTACACAAAGGTGAGTAAAGAGCGGCTGACAGTTCAGCTGCCATGTCAACTGATCAGATTTTTATTATGAATATCCTCAAATGATGTGTCTTTCTCTCGGTTTTATGTCTTATTTTAGAGCTAAATCTCATTTGTGCATCTGTTGAGCTTGTCGGTTGTTGTTTTTTTATATCTAGAGGCGCACTCTTGCACTTCTAAAGGTAACCTTTAAAGAATCATTAAAGTGTAAATTGTCTAACGAGAACTAGCTTTCGATTAAAAAGAAAGAGGAAACGTTCAAGGACAATTATTGATTTGGATCACAGCTAGCTGAGTTAGCCAGCATTAGCAGGGCATCAAGTGCTTTGTCACATAGCCGCAAGCCAAAATTACTTTTATCTTATTGTTTTGGTGAATGATATCAGCGGCAGGTCCCGGCTGTCTGCGGTAACTTCAGAGGATATTTGGGAAACAAACAGGAGGTCCAGCCGAGCGCATAAGCTAACCCTAACAGAGAGAGAGGCAGAGGGGTCTCAGCCCTCTAAAACAACACAACAAGCCGTAGTCGCGAAGGTAAAGAGTCTGCCACTGTAAAAAATTAATGTCAACGCTTACTGTCCAGTAATTCGTCCAGTTCTGCATCGTGTCCGGCGGACTGCTCTCCTGTTCCCGACGCCATGATGTTACCTTCTCCAAACACCCACCGAGCAACCGAGCAGGTCTCCGAAAACTGACGTTTCCGCCGTGAAAAAATGTCGCGGACACTAATACGTCATGGCTGCATGCCCGGATTTGTTATCTGGCGCTACCTGGTGGCAGAGGTTAAAATTACAACACAAACAATAAACACTGGAGGGAAGTTTGACATCTTAGATATTTTAAGGTGTATTTCGGGGGGCAAAAAGAACCCAGACCCATTTACCCTTGAAAGAAAATTATGGGGGATATAACACAGACCAAGTGGACCACATAGAACATATTTCTGATGGGTTTTTTTAAATACTACCCCTAAATGTCAAATAACTGTGATGTGACATATATGTCACATTGGGTGTTTACGGTATTTATTTTAATGATATTTTCCTCTGCATCTACACAACATATATTTAAATTGTGAAATTAATAGTGCTGTTTAACAACAAATTATTTTCCAGATTTGTTTTTAAGTAACAAAATAATAATAAATCAATAATAAATAAAAACAAATAGCAAACCCTAATAGGGTTAAAGGCAATAAAGGAAGCCCTTTTAACGGATTAGAATTGTTAAATGGGTTTAAACTTAGCCTAGTAACAAAAAATAAGCTTTTTGAAATTTGCTACTTTTTTTAGATTTCTGTTTCCAGTCACAGCCACATTTTGGAGAAGTCACTTCTTGTCACAGTATGTGTCGCTTAGGGACTGAATGAGTTAAGGTGAAGCATAAAGCTGTATATGGGAGATTCTAGTACATTTAAAGTGTTTGTTACACCAGTGTCACCGTGGGTTCTTATGGGTTAATCAAGGTACAGTCACAACATGAATGATACAAACAGAATGAACAGAGAAGGGTCTGAATTAAGTAAAACAGCTACAACAACTACAAGACAGCAACAAAAGGAAAAAAGACAGAAATAGTTCACAGAGTGCTATGCATACAAAGCAATACCATTTCCATGTGTTAAGTAACCTATACAGGCATTCATTTACATTCATTTTTTAAGTCACTATTGCCTATATGCAGTGGTGGAATGTAACTAAGAACATTTACTCAAGTACTGTACTTAAGTATAATTTCTAATTTCTATTTATGTAACTTATTCTTCTACTCCACTACATTTAGCTCACAGCATTAGTTACTTTTCAGGTCGAGATTTAACATGAAAAACATGATCAATTTAAAATGATTACAAATTTTAATAAATTAAACCACAAATTAAACCACGTAGCAGTATATTAAAGGTTAAAACAACAGTTTAATGCTGCTTGCATTAATGCATCAATCATTTTAAAACAATAATATATTTGTAATATCTAACACAATATAAGTGGTCCATTCTGAATAACGAGCACTTTTACTTTTGATACTTTAAGAACATTTTGATGCTGATACTTTTGTTTTGCAGGACTTTTACTTGAGTAATTTCACAATGTGGTATTAGTACTTTTACTTACATAAGGGATCTGAATACTTTTCACCACAGCCTATAAACAGACTACAGGTACAACCGGGATGGCACAGACATAAAGAATGTAGAAAATCTTAAATAAAACCAAAAAAGAGGGAGAAAAATCACAATGTCATTCATTGCTAGACGAGTCTTGCTAGACGAGTAGGCCATGCTGCTTAATTGTGCTTTTGTCAGGGAAAGATCTGTCACATCATTATTAATTCTGACAAAATACTCATAGCTGGTATTGTGGAAAAACATTTTTAGGCATAATATATCAAATGTATGTGTTTCTGTTGTGATTTACTGACCCTTCCCCTTAGTCTGTCAGCAAGTGAAGACTGTCTGTCTAATCAGAAACGTTGTGTCTCAGGTTGCAGACAGGCATTGTATTGTTTAGACCAGATAACTAAGAAGGAGCTCCCACCTCCATCTGTGGCCTTGTTTCTCACTGTCACCATTGTTGTGTTGTGGCTGTTCCCCCAAAACAGTATTTTTAATTCATTCACAGTAAGACAACTGGAGACTAATGAAGAAAGTGCCATTTATTTTATTAATCAGCTGGTTAGATTTTGAAATCAGTGATAATTTTCCTTTGTTTGAAACTTATTCAATGATGAAAAATGACACAATCATTATGATTTAATGTGGTATTTTCTCATGTAGGGAAGAATTGCTGTTTAAACATGAATGGGGTAAATAAACATGTTGTGGATTTTCTGCTAAGATGTTGATATTGCCAGAGCAACCTCTGCTTCCTGTTTTATTTGTAATCAGATGATATGTGTTGCTCAATTTGATTACTGTGGCTCTCAGAGAGGTGAGATAGTTTAAAAGCTATGGGTTGCACAAGACAGATTTTCTGTTTTTATTTGCCGTGAATGTGGTTTGTATAAACAAAACACACTTTTTATTTCAGTAATGAGTCTAAGAACAATTTTTCTTACACAATCCAGATATTATCATTCAGTTTTTCTTTTGCAGAAGTTCAATGTTACCAAGTAATAGCTCAAATCTTTTACTTCAGTTCAAATTTACTTGAGTAACTGCAAACTAACACTTAAGCCCCAATAGGGAATAGGGAAATATTGCCACCACTTTGCAGCTATAGTCACTACTTACATTATTTTTTCATACAAAACATACAGTATAATACAATAAAGACAGTAACATCCATGTTTTAATGACTAATGCAAATATTTTAAGATAGGCCTGTATTTGTGGAATTATTTTTCATTTATTTAAAAAAACAACATATATGTGTGCATCAAAAACAGGTTTGCATTTTGTTTGTTTTTACATTTATATTCAAAGACAGCTTTTTTGTGGACAGTTATTTATATATAAACAAACAAATACATTTGTGAATCCTTCTGTGTGCATTCACTCATTCTGATACTGATCTGCCCCACATACTTGTTAGTCACTTCACCAGGACTTTTCATTCAAAACATATCCTAACAGTATGACTCAATAAAGAAACATTAGACAAAAATTCAGATTGGCTACTGCACCTAAACCAACTACAGCAGTAAAATGCTTCTTCCACTTCAATGCAGCAGCAATAACAATCTAATATTAGCAATATTAACAACACTCAGAGGCAGTATTCAGATAGCTGATTGAGTAAATGTACAAAAGTATCAGCATCAAAATGTGCTTAAAGTATCAAAGGTACTGGACCCACTCACAGTGTTTTATATAGCATATTCTAAATATATTACTGGATTATTATTATTATTATTGATGCATTTATGTAAGCAACATTTTGATTTTGTAAAGCTAGAACTCTTCTTACTCACTTAATATACTGTTATAAGGTTTAATTAAAAAAAAAAGTTTAATCACTTTAAATTGATAGTGTTTTTCATGTAAAATCTTGACCTGAACAGTGACTAAAGCTGTGTGCTTAATGTAGTGGAGTAGAAGAATAAAGTACATAAAATGTAACTTAAAGTACAGTACTCTTTCTGTATTGAGTACTTTTGATATTTTAAGTACATTTTTCTGGCAGTTACATACTTTTACCAACACATTTCTCTTTAGTTTTTCTCGTTTTTACGTGGTCTTGTTATACAGTTCCTTTATTTGTGTTTCAGTAATAAGCATTCGTGATGAATTGAGGAGAAAAGAATAGAATAAAGCGCAGTCATATAGTCCTCCTATAGGGTTTAACGGTGGAATTAAATGCGGGCAATTTAAGCAAATTAAAGCAGTCTTGTAAGAATGTGCATGTGTGAGCAGACTTCCCTCCCAATGTCTTTTTTTTTTAATGAAAGAAAAAAACCCGGTCATGCAGGAAACGCGTCGCTCAGTAAATAGAAAACGTTTGCTGCGGTTGCTAAGCAGCGCACACAAATAACCCAGAGTTTGATGATTCAGATTTCAGCATTGACAAATATTTGGTATTATCTGGACCGTGTCGATAGTAACGATGATGGAGAGGCGTTAAAATAAAGATGACGACATTTTAACATGTGTCTTGGGGGTTTCCATTAGTTACTCATCACAAGTTTTTAGAATCCATATAAAATTAGCATTCAGTTATATAATAGAGCCAAATCTATCCGCATATTTTAGGGATTTAAGCGTAATTTAAAGTGTATTAGTACAAATCAACCATAGAAAATAAAATAATAACAAATAATAAAAATCTACTCCCAGACGTGTTCAATCACAGTGAAGTCATGAATTGCTGTTTTCTTTTTTTTATTTATTTAAATTTTAAACGCCTTGTGACAGCTGACACCCGTTGACGACCGGACTGGAATGAAAAAAAAATATTTATATTTTTTAATTTTATTTATTTTTTTCTTCTAAAAAATAATAATTATATATATATATATATATATATATATATATATATAGTAAAATAAAATAATCTGTAGTGGTTGATAGGTTAAAGAAAATCGTATAGCCTACAATAGCCACATATATTCATTAAAAAAAAAAAAAACAAGATACATTTAGTTTCAGATTTATTATTTTCCTGCTTTTTATGATGCTTCAACCCTCTCTAGTCTATGTCTACTTTGAAAGGAGGGTAAACTTCTGGTGCACTGCATAGGGTGTGTTTGAGCAGCCAGTGTCCTGGGCTGCAGCAGCAGCAGGAGGAGGAGAGTTGAGACAGATGTGAATAACGGTGCAGACATTTTGATGCCTAATTTGGTTTGCTGGGCGGGGAGCTGCTCCTCTGAGCTGCTGGTCAAGTCTTGGAGCTGAGGAGTCGCAATCTACGGTCCTCTGCCGCTGGATGTCCCAGAGCAACGAGACACAGTCCGCAAGCCAGATATCAGAAAGGTAACCAGCTTTTAGACAAAACTTTGGGGAAAAAATACTACTTGATTTTATGATTTCACGGTAGGAAAACGAGTTTTTTAGGTAGAGTGTGTGAGATTGTGTAAGGAAAATACTCCCAGCTACAACTTGTTGCATCTTGGTTACCTGCATGTCTCAGGAGAAGAATGTGATAAGAGAAGGAAACAGGGTGTGCTTATCTTTTTATCCATATTGAGGAACATTTTTACAGTTTCACAAAAAAGTCTTATTTCTTATCAATTTGGGAATGCGCCTATATTAGAAAAAATAGTCAGGAGTAAGAGGAAAACTTGTACATGACTAAATCTATTTCTAAGTCGCTCCTTCGTGAGTTTATACACTTTATTATTATTATTATTATTATTATTATTATTATGGTTGTTTAGGTATTTTCTAGCATTTTTGTCATTCAGCAAATGCATGATGTTTTCAAAAAAATATATTTTCAGCATAGTTTCCTGAAAAAAAAATGCAATTTTTGGACATATATTTCTGTTTGGTGTCAGTTTGTATTTAGTGGGCTTTAGTGTGGTGTGTGTGTGGTGGGAGCAGGGTGCGGCAGGCGGCACACCCACCTTCTCTGTCAATGAATGAACCTCTGCAGGGGCCGAAAATCTCAGCTGTCACACCCACACACACACATACTGCTTTTTACTCTCTTTTTGGGGATGTTGGGTTTGTTTTTGTTTTTTTATTCTTAGTAAGATTCTCACAACAACTTTTGTTTTTTCAAATTAAATGTAGAGCTGTGTACAAGTTACCCTCTTGTTGAGTGGGTGGGGTGGGGAAGAAAAAAATTACCTTAAAAAATATATTCAGTATGTTTTATTAAGAGGTTTAGGATGGTTTACATGCTGTTTCTGATGGATAGCGAGAAGGGAAATCTGGAGGAAAATGCTTACTTGGGATATTGGTTTGTAAAAGGTCAAATATGCTAACACACAGCAACACTAATATATGACGCTATGACTCACACAGACACAGTGCAATAGTTTGCCAACAGAGCTCGTCTTGTGCTTCTACCCCTGTAAGTGGATTATGGGTGAAATCGAGTTAGTGATGTTGTGTCATGACAGCCAAACAAGCAGCACACATGACCTCTCTGCCTGAGACAAACAGTTGTTTCCTGAACATCTCTGCCTCAAGTGTGTGTGCGTGTGTGTGCAGGACACACTCCCTTGCTGCCTGTATGAAAGTGCAGAGGTGTGCATGCTGCTGTCACATCCTGTTTGCTGTCCTGATGTGTGAACCTATTTTCAGCCCCTCTTCCATTTAGGGGAAGTGCCCCTGTTTGTGTGATCCTGTCGTGTTTTCCATGCTGTGCTGTGAAAAGACATTTTTCCACATTGCACTCTTTTTACTTTTCTTTTTTTTTGTCTCCCCTTTGCCATTTTCCTCTCCCATTTCTTTCCTGACTCGATTCCATAAGCAGCAAAGTAGCAGCGGTGGGAGTGGCGGGCGGGATTGATTTTTCCATTACGACCCCCTCCGTATACGTTTATTTTGAGTGGTTTACATGAAGCATAATTGGTACCCTGACTTTAAAGCTGGAGTGGGAGTATTGAGCTGGGAGGGAGAAAGAGGACAACTGATGGAAAAGGGAGGGAGTAGCCGCCAAACGAGACTGTGAGGAGGGAAGGAAAAGAGAGGAAAGGAAAAACTTGGCAAATATGACAAAGTTACCAGTTGTTCAGCAGCATCCAGACTGCAGCACATCTGGAACACATCAGTAAGTTGGAAAATCTTACAATAAAGGGAGAGGAGGGGGAGAAAAGGAGGAGTGGTGACAGAGAGGGGCCCGGTGGTGACTCACTCCTCTGCTATTCCACTCCATCACCGTGTTTAAACTATGTGTCCTTCTGCGGCCCGAGACACAGGGCTTCCCCCGTGTCCCTCCCTCCTTTTACTCCCCTCCTTCCCCTTCCCTACACTCCCTGTTGGCTGCAACTCCTCAACTCCTGCAGGAGTTTTAGGGGTGTCTTTTTCCATTTTGTCTCTCTTTTTGTTCTCCTCTACCTCACCACCAGTGCAGGTTTTTCACCTCCCCCCCAGCCTCAACCATTTTATAGGTGTTTAATGGGACTAATGTAAACAGGCCTTTTCTCCTTGTTTATAACTGTCTCTCTGTGTAAACTGGGAACAGGGAATGCAGCGCTTATAGAGCCAAGTGGGTGACGGGTGTCAGGAGGGATGGGAGGGAGGACAGCCAGTGTGGTCACAGAGGTTGTCAGCTCTGTGAAAATATCTGTCTTATCTTGTTAGACATGTTCTTGAGGCTTAAAATCTTGTTTTTCCAAAAGCCAAAACAGCTTGTTACTAGTGATGCGTTTTGGTCACATCCAGAATTATTTTCTCTAGAGTTTAATGTTCAGCTGCCATCACCATCAGCCGCTCCGAACTTAAAGAGGAAGAGCTTCTTTATATAACCGTCATAATGCACCAACGTTCAATAAAAACCCATCACAGAGGGGGGAAGAGGATGTCGCTTCACTGGACCACGGTGCATGCAGCTGCACAAGAAGTTGTGGTTTGTGTAATTTGCATCAACTGGAAAAACCCTTCACTGCCTTGTAATGGGGACGAATTAAACCATTTCACACCTGATGTTATGTCTCTCTGGCTGCTTGGAAACATGACATCACCTATAGTTTTCAGAAAGGGCGTGATGAGACCCGGCGCTGAGTTTGGCGCCATTTTGTCGGATCTCTTTGGAGCCATAACATTTAAATTAGAGGGTGAAGGATGCGAGTAACAAACAAGTGTCATATCCTGATCTGTAAATCTAAATTAATGGGAAAACTACAGATGAAAACATTGGTCAAACAATCAATTCTGATAATGCAATTTGAAAAATGATTTGCCATTTCTCTCTTTTATATTATTATTATTATTATTATTATTATTATTATTAGGTTGGATTTTTGTGGTTTTATCTGATTTTGTATTTCATTTTTGCACAAACAACCAATTTGAAGATCAAAACAACAAATACATTTATGAAAAAAGCAAACTAACAAACCGAACTCCAGTCGGAACATATTTCTATGTAAGCTTTAAAGGGAGACTCTTTTAACTTTTAATAGAGGAAATTAATCATCTTACAAATGAACAGTTAATTTCATACGCAATAAAAACCTAGCCTTGCTCAATCCAACAGGCTTGTGGGTTTTGCTGCGACAGCTTCACTTGGTGTGGCGTGAACAAAAGTGGTTTGCTGACTTTATGACTCTTTTCCACTTGTGCTACTGTTACAATTAACTATTATCCTTGTGGCCACAGTGGCTGCTTTTCAGTTACATTTACAGAGCAGATGTACATTTGTTTTTCCTTTGCCAAGTAAATGAAATAAATAGCTATTAAACTCTTGACAAAGACAAAACAAAAATTGAATTTTGAGAGAGATTGCTGCTTTTTTTAAAGTAAAGATTAGGAAACCACTAACAAAATAATATAATATTCTAATAAGTAATTCATGTTACAGTATTAGTTTTTTTTTTTTTTTTTTAAGATTATTTTTTTGGGCATTTTACATGCTTTATTAAAAGCGAGAGACAGATAGAAAGGGGGTGACAGAGGGGAGGACATGCGGTAAAGGGAGCTCAGGCCGGATTCGAACCCGGCTCCACCAGAGCGAGGACTGTAACCCACTATGCTACGGACCACCCCTATGTTACAGTATTAATCCTTACCTAGAACTATGATATTCTGCTAAGTTTAAATCCTTTGAAAACATGACATCTATTTCTCTAGTTTGGAAAGTTTTAAATAAAATATCTCTCTGCATTATTCTTTAGGAGTTTAAAGCACTGGTCTTGATTTTTAGGTGGGTGTGTATGAGATATTTATCCGTATCATGCGGTCGGCATACCCCCAGTTTGGAGATCAGGCAATGGGGAACTGAAATTGTATCTAGGCTTTCTTGAAAGCCACTAGACTCCATTAAGAAAAACAGCAATTTTGCTTTGCAGAACATGGGAGTTTCTCGATCAGCTAGTTTGTTTGTGTGACTTTTGTGAATCTGAGCTAACCCTTTTAAACCGAACAACCTAAAAACTATTTATTTCGCTAAATTGGTGAACTGAAATATCACCTCTTTCCACTTCAAATAGCACAGGAAAAATAGTAGAAAGTGTCTACTTTAAAATAACGCAAAGGGAAAAAACTGTTCCTGTAGAGCGCCATCCCTCGTAGTAGGAGAGATCTAATAGGTTTTCAGGGTCTCAAAGTCGCAGTTTCTTTTGACAAAGTTCCTTATGTAAGACCCTGCAGCACTCACAGCCTTGTTAAGACTTTTACAGTGTAGATTAGGTCCCCGGGAGTGGGAGTGGAACAAGTGAAGAGGCCATGTTTAGAGCATGATGACAGATACACTGTGGGGTCGGTGGAGGTTGTGGCGCCACGCCCGTCCGAGGACATGAGCATGGAGGAATGTCAGAGTGAAACAGTCTGCTCTCAGCACAGGAATGCTGTTGAGAAAGCAGTCTGGAGTTGGAGTTGAGGCAGAAAGTACCAGAGAAGAAGAGAGGGGGTGTTCACCAGATGATTCAACCAGATGTAAATGTGCTATGATGACTGTGACCACAGAGAAGTCATTATTTGTGGTTTTTAAACTGTGTTTTCATGGTTTCACTTCTTGTTTCTACCATTCATGAAAATACAATAACAGCATTGTGTGTTTCAAAAAAATGGCATGTAGGAGTGCAGAGCCTGTTCACTCCCTCTAGTGGTCGTATCATAAAACATGACATAAAATCTTGCTTACTAATTCTTTTCAATGTCTTTTCTTCTTTCAGTTTTCTCTGCCTTCTCTGAGTGGCTGATGGTAAAAATCTGAGGAAGTGACACCAGATTGGAAGAGACTCATACCTCAAAAAACCAGTCTAGCTTCTCACATTACCTACCACATCATGGCTATAGTCATCCACTCCAACCCGCTCCTATGGACGCGGTTGGCTGCAATGGTGTTCGCCTGCGTGGCCTTCTCCGTGGCGGTGCATGGAGGCAGACTCTTCCACGGCACCGGGGACTGGTGCATCTTCTGCTGGGCCTTCAGCTTCGCCGGGACTCTGCTCGTCATCCTGGTGGAGCTCTTCGGCCTTCAGACCAGAGCCCCCGTTTCCTGGAAGAACTTCCCGATCACCTTCGCCTGTTACGCCGCCCTGCTCTGCCTGTCCGCCTCCATCATCTTCCCCCTCTACTTCCTGAAGGGCAGCTCAGGCCAGAGTGAAATCCGCGACTACCGCATCGTGTCTACCGTCTTCTCCTGCCTGGCCACCATCGCCTACATAAGCGAGGTGAGCATCAGCAAGGCGCGTCCGGGCGAGGTGGCCGGCTACATGGCCACAGCCCCTGGCCTGCTGAAAGTCTGCGAGACCTTTGTGGCCTGCATCATCTTCGTCTTCATCAGCGACCCCGTGCTGTACGACCGCCACGAAGCACTCAAGTACTGCATGTCGGTCTACTGCATCTGCTTCATCCTGTCGGCGGCCATCATCCTGCTCTGCATCGGAGAGTGCACCGGCTGCCTCCCCTTCCCGTTTGCACGCTTCCTGTCTGCCTACGCCCTGCTGGCTGTCATCCTCTATCTCTCAGCAACCATCATCTGGCCCATCTTCAACTTTGATCCCAAGCATGGCGGAAACAAAAATAGGCCCTACACATGCAGCTCTACAATGGGGCTCTGTGTGTGGGACAAGCTCATGACCGTGTCTGTGCTCACGGCCGTCAACTTCATCCTCTACCTGGTCGACCTGATCTACTCCACCCGCCTGGTGTTTGTCAGCGCTTGAGGGGAAGAGAAGGGGTGTTAGGCCAGCTGTATGCTCCAAATAAAATTGAATTTGGCAGGTTCTCAAAGGCTTCGAACTGCTGTCAAATACAGTGCTGCGCGCAAATGCTAGTGCGACTCTGATCTGTTTGTTTTAAGGCATCCACACTAGCTGCAGGAGCTTGTGGGTCATGATGGGAGCAGACTGTAGCGTTCTACCGCAACTGGTGTAGTTTATTGTAGGGCTGCACAATACATCAAAATCATTGTGAAACTTTATCAAAATCGCAATATCGACTCGTGCAATATCCAAAACCCAGGAGGCCCAATATTTGTTACAAAATATGGGTCAAGTGCTAATTTTGAATTGTGGTGCTGCAGAGATTTTCCTGGCCTACAAATCATATTCTACAGATGTGTTATGCTCATCATTTTAATATATTTTTCAATACTAATTTGAACAATCCTGCAAACATTAGCATTCCCATCCAATATCGTGAATCCAACAAGTTCTCCAAAACATACAACCTAATATATCCTGCTCTTGGTTAAGACTAGAAACTACTCCCAGTAGGTTCTGGCAAAAAAGTACATGGTTAGAAACGATTACAAAAGATTTGAAAGAGTAGAATAAATTCATGAAACTGCTGGTGAGATAATAAGAAAACGTGACGCATGTTATGTTACTTCAAATAACATCTTTTTTTTCTGTTGTCACATGAGACACAAACGCCAATATCCTCTGTGAAACCTTTTGGCGCTTCATACTCCGTTTCCTCGCTTCCATCATCCTTTACAATTTACACGGCCACTAGAGGGCGCTTCTAATGACATACGTAAATATGGGTCACGTATCCACAAATCATATTTCAATTACACTTAAAATCATTTGAAAATCAATATTTTTTCCAAATCGTGCAGCCCTTGTTTATTGAAATCTAGTGTGACTCCATTTGTTGGAGATAATACGATTATTTTTGTGGCCCAAAAGTCACAGTTTTGCCTCTGCAAACCTGCCAAAATTGATTTTGTGTAAAGTATACTGCTTCGGACCATAAAGAGAGAGAGAGAGAAGAGGGAGAGGTTGAGGTCAATGGCTATGTTTACACGTACAACAATATTCCCTGATATTACCAAAGTCAAACTTTGCTTCCTGGACAGACTTTAATCTTGATTATGAGAGACCTGAATGTGATTGCTGGATCTTTTTTTAATCAGTATTAATAGCAGATCATTGCACATTGTCGTAAGATTTTATGTATACAGAGAAGTTCTGGAGTAAGCTATAAAAATAATCTCCTGAACAAGACTCTTAACACCCCAAATACTATGTGCATGTAAACATAGTCTGGCATGACAAATGAAGAAAAAACAAAGAAAATGGCGGCTTATTATTGTGTTTTGGGGATTTTTCTTGTATATCTGTGCTCTGCCTTAAGTTTGTGTTTAATTTGATATCAGATATAAAAAGACTGCCGAGCAGTATTTCTGTTTTTATCCACTAGAGGACAAAAATATTAAGCAGCAAGGAGGCAAGATTAAGTTAAAAGAAATTGAATGTCGTACAATTGGAAATTGTATGTTAATTGAAAAAGGCTTTAAATTAAGTTAAATTTCTGTTTTTAATGTTGTTGGGTTTTTTTCAGTAATGGAATTGACTGTTATTCCAACAGTATGCAGAGCAGCTGATCAGATTTTTTTTACACAGGTCCAATGATTTCATATTTGAAGTAGAGCAAAAATGTTGTTACTTGATGTTGAGATGAATGCTAGGCTAGCTTTTTGCTCATTTTATGATATATGTGTATCTGTATCTGCAAGCTACAATCAATGGCAAGGACATATATATGCGGAAAAAAAACAAGAAAGGTATGTTTAAAGTGCACTTAATATTAGTATTTTCTATGCGTGTTTACATTTCTG
The DNA here is from genome assembly GCF_030273125.1 of Centropristis striata. NCBI lineage: Eukaryota > Metazoa > Chordata > Actinopteri > Perciformes > Serranidae > Centropristis > Centropristis striata. The sequence continues at coordinate 31,244,658 of NC_081527.1, forward strand.
GTGTCTATCAAAAGCATCTATTAACACCAAACTCACACCACTAAATTCATATATGTTGTTGATTGGGTCTATTGGTTTTGTACTGCTGTAATAAATACTCAGTGAAAGACACCGAAAAAAAGATGCTTCTCTCTCTCTAAATGTTATTAGTGTTATATTCTTCAGCTTTTTTTATATTCCACTGTTACTGTTTCAATCATGCATACCACATCAGCGTTGTAGGAAAACATAATCCAGTGTTTCAATAAAACCACATGTTAAACAGACCAATGTGTGTGTGTGTGTGTCTGGATTGTTTGTTTGTCTTGTTATGGTTGAAGTTGCCATATTACACAGTAAGTTAGCTAGGGGTCAATGTCGCAACAGATCACAAAACTCACTGTTTGGATTGCATCACGGTTTGAAGGCATTGTTTTTGGATCAGAAGCATTTTTATTAAAGGGGCAACAAATGTAAAATTAATAATTATGCTTTTCCTTCTTTCTTTTTTTAGTGGGTGGAGTTATTAGGCTTATTCAGGAAATAATGACTAGGATAATGATAGGGTAACATTTGGATCAGATTCAAAACATTTTGTTTTTAGCCATGCTAGTGGGGTCAATGTTAGCTGTTCAACTGGTCCATCATTTGGTTTATGAGGGCTGAAAAGGATCACAAAACCTTAGAAAATATTGTGATTTTGAGTCACAGATTGGATCATTTTTCAGACAAAAAAGGGGTTAAAAACAACTTTTCTATGGGGTTAATAGGCTTATCTGCGAAATAATCACTAGTATAATGAAATGCAAGTATTGTAAGTTTTGGATCAGATTCAGATTGTTTGTATAAAATATTATATAATGTAAAAATATCAAACACTATATACACATGGTTTCCTGTTCAATGCCTAGACAACTTTTTAGTTTGTTGAAAGAACATGCTAAATTTTTACATTTTTCACCTCCCCCATAGAGTGTTTGTCACTACACTTGCATATATTGTAAGGTCATAGATAATACCAAATGAGCAAATGGTTTAAGTGTTTAAGCTACAATCTGCGGATCACATGCGTTACAAACTTTCCAAACTTTCCAAACTTTGAAGCAAACATTCCGGCTTCCACCATGAGATTAACCTTTTTGTTTTCAAATTGAAAAGTGCCATGAAGTTCTGTGCAGATATTCAAGTTAGAAATAATGTGCTGAATTTGTACCTATAAAGCCCGTCTCTGGGGCAGTACCTTATAAGGTAGCTGTTGTACACTTTTTTTGTGATCAATTTTTTATTTTCTTTCTACAGAAAAATATATATACAGGCATATGAGAGTCACAAAAATAGCGCATGAAATATATCTTCACATATATGCCTTTATAAATGCTTATTTACAAACACATATGAATCGACAACTAAAATAAAATGACAAAAACAAATAATTACACAAAAACACAGAACACAACCCCAAAAATAACCCACCCGTCCCCTGGATCCAGAATCTTCAAATCTCATACATATTACATATTATACCTGTAACTCACGGACTCTTGACAAGAGTGAAAGCCAAGCCTTTATTGCTGACTCTTTGGCCCCGTGGACCCTAGCTGTCGACAACTCCAAATAAATAATATCCATATATGTTAAAACCCAAACTCGACTAGAGAGTGAATGTGGAGGTTTCCAACGTGTGGCGACCAGTTTTTTTGCAGCTGTAAGTCCAGCCAACAATGCTCTTCTTTTTTCCAGTGTTAAACCCAACTTTGACAGGTCATTCAAAATGAGTGTGGTAGGCGAACAGGGCAATTTGATCTTAAACAGCTTAGAGAGGTTAAAGGCCACCATCTTCCAAAATTTGGCCACTGGGCTACACTCCCAAAACATATGAAAGTAAGTACCAACTGCATTGGAAGAACAGAAAGTACACATAGGATCATTAATAACCTTCATCAAATGAAGCCTTCTAGGAGTCAAATAAACCCTATGTATATAATTATAATGTATTTGCTGATGATCAGGGTTTCTGGATGTTAAGCCCACACCAATCCACACTTTATCCCAGTCAAATGTAGGTTCCAGATCTGGAACATCTCTCCTCCACATCATGTCTAATGCCAGAGGACTGTAAGCATGCTGCGACAAAAACCAATAGAGTCTTGATACAAAACTTCTCGTGCTCCCCACAGAGTGAAACACTTTACGAAGTGGATGTGGTGTGAGAGGGCCCTGCACAGGAACACCATTGTTTTTTAAAGCCGATCTCAGCTGTAAATAGAAGAAAAAGGAGGTGCGTGGGACATTATACTTCACACATATGTTCTGAAACGTAAATAACCCCTCCTCCCCATAAATATCACCAAGTGTACAAATATTATTTCTTTCCCAATCAGGAAAACGAATAGGATGACCACCAATCAACAGTCTATCATTGTTAAATATCGGAGGTAGCTGTTGTACACTTGACATTGTATATACATTTGTGACCCTCAAAAAAAGTATGCATAGTAACCTCGGGGTTGATAATTAGCCCCTAAGGGTGCTTTAATGTAGATTGTAAATGGACTCCTGCCCGGCCAGAGACTGACAGAAATCACTTCAACACATTGTGATTGCGATACTTACCAGAGCTATTTCATTATTTCCATAATTTAGACATTCTTTACAAAAACAAGAATGTGAATGTATGGTCGATGCTTTGAATTTTCGGCTTCATAACTATTAAAACCAATGATAACATTATTTTATCTATATAGTAGAGACTGCCATGAATTGCTTCAACAGGAAGTAGAACAGTTTCTGGTAGTTTCCAGTATGGATCAGATAGTGACATTGCCATTTAAAATCAGCTCATAGACTTTTGCAGCTCTTTGTTTTAGTTCTCTGGATGGGCAACAATCAGTAAATTCTCATAAATCATGAGCTCCCTGCTAAGTAGCTAAAACAAGCTAACGGTACCTGTTATTAATGAGCCTTAGAGATCTTTAATCGTCTTTAATCGTGCCATATACACGTAAAAACGTCCACAAGTGATTTTAATGACTTTTTAAGAAAAAAAGGCCTGATTGTTTGAATATAAACTAAACAAAGTATAAATCAGCCTCTGCTCTATGCACACTATTTATACTTCCCTGTTTACTTTATCTCTCACCACACTCTCTACTTTCACCACCTCCTCCCTTCACTGCCAGCCTCCCCTCAGCTCTCTGCAGAGCCCGCTACACACCCAGAGGGGTTTCGATGCATCTCAGAGCCTCGACCGTCTGGAGGATTGACTCTTGATGAGCGCTGACTCTGAGGGGTGGAGTGCAACACAGTAAACATTTCAGTCGCCTATAAATCTAGGGCCAGGAAAGGAGACAGCAACGACGCCCAGCCCTGACACAAATACATGTCATGGACTTTATGTTGTTTAAGGAAGGGTTGTCCCCTCTGGTATGGGAACATGGATACTAAGACCAGCCACTGGTGAGGAGTTAATGTACCTGGATCACAAGGCAGGGACACCAGATTTTCCAATTTGGATTATTGTATATAGGCTATATACAAATAGGTTTCCCCAATGCGTTATCAAATATAACATTTATAACATTTATAACAAATATAACATTTTCTCAAAAAATAGACAAAAAAGATATTAAAGCTGGAATGCAGAACTTTTATATATAAATGGACGTCTGCTGCATCCAAGCTCGTGTCAAACGAGTTCACATGATGCTGGTGAATCACCCATACTGAACATTATCTCATGGTCATCCACATAAGATAGGGTGAGTAGGGGCCTGCTCCACCTCCTGGCAGGTTGAGAAGGTTATTATCAGCCCATTTAATGGCGACTTGCTGAAAAAAAGTGTTTACGTTTAGTTAAAAGGCTGCAGTTTTCTTTTGATTACACAACAAAATGACTTAAGATTTGAACATAACAAGTTCCTGGTTAACGCCTCAAAAGATGAAAAAAGTTGAATAATTGCATGTAAATGCTGGAAGTTTTGTTGTTGTGAGGATGACGTGAGTAATGGAATTCACTTAGTTGGGTTGCATCATGGAACGCAGAGGCGTAACTTCATATAACACAGGCACCTTCACACTGCCCTTTCAAGCTGTGATATTTACGCCTCTGTGACGTTTCACCTGCAATCTGAACGTACCACACGCTGACACCATGACTGAACTTCATAACTATTCATGTGCAAGAAGGCTTACAGTTATTTTCACTTTTCTATTAGTATATATATGGAAATAGGTTTCTTTGAATTGTTATAAAATAGAAAATATTCAGAAAAACTGCTAAAAAGAAAATATAGGAAAAGATTTTAAAAATAAAGCACTCAAATCCAAAGAGAGCACTCTTGGGGGCGATGGTGGATAGATTATAATATCTGTCTATGTTTACTCAGAAGATGATTGACTCTGCTCAGTTTTTACTAACAGTATGTCAGAAATGTCTGACAAAAGAGTCTGGGTTTCACAGTGTTAAGCAGAAAAACGTACAGAAAATGATGTGTCTGAGTATGTTCCTCCTGATTATATTCTTTTATCTGATCAAAGTTTTTGCACAATGTTTTATTTTGTTGTTTTGTTTAAATTTGATTTTGTGGTTTATTTGTTTACATTTTGAGATATGTATTATATAGCATATTAGTACAAAACCGTTCACATTTTATTTCCCTATAAACATTATTCATATGCATGAAAATTATTGAGGAAAGATTCCCAATTATCTCTTAACTGTCTTGTTTTTCTCTCATCCCTTTAATGTCCTAAGATTTAATTTAGGGAAGATTCAATCTCTGCTGGTATGAGGTTAACCTGCAGCACTTTTATCAGTTTTACACCATCTCCCAGTAAGCTTTGCTACTGTTGTGTACAGCTGTGGGGAGTGGCCTTCCTACTCTCCTTATTAAGTAACTAAATTAATTCTTGGCCGTCCCACTTTGACCCACGAGGAGAACAAAGAGTGTATGTCATCAGCAGCACAATAGCCTGATACAATCTTCAAATGAAAGAGGTCTGTGTCAGATGCAGCATCTTGTTTCCAGGCTTTAAGCGGATGTGTTGTTATCACCACTAAACAGAGTCAAGTGTGCAACAACAAGCGCACTGGAATGACAACACAATAGTTAAGTGAAAACATACCACACATTAAAATAGACACACAGATGTGGGAAGGCACTGAGGCTCATGTATCGTCTCTTTCCCACAGACACTTCTCTTTTCTCTCTCCAAGGCACCAGAGTGTTGATGGCAAACAGCTGCGAGTGAAGTCATTCTGTTGGGTTGTTCCTTAAAATGCTCCGTTTATTGCAACACATTTGTGTCCTCTGACCCTAAATTGACTTGTGAATGTGTTGTTAGTTGGATCATCTGTTGCCCCTGGTTTTCAAGCGGAAGTTCAGCAATTTGTACATAAAGGTCAGTTTATTCGTCATTGGAAGTAACACTCAGCTCACACTGGGTGGTCTCATGATTATTCTGATAAGCTTGCAAAACCATTCCCTAAAAAGCTGATTAGTAACTTAAACTTAGCATACACATATACATGCAACTGTAACACAGTTTTTGCATGACTTTTACCAAACTGCTGATACTACCACTGATAAATTGTTATACTGCTAAATGCTGCTTAAATATAACCACATTTAAATGGTCTAAATTATGTCCAACAACAAAATTCTACTCAGATTGGGAGGGTCTGTTTTTTTATTAATTTTTTTACATTTTTTATTGACATTTCTTCAGTAAACAAACGTCATTCTATGAAGTATACAACTCTGGAGAGTAATTAGGTAAACAAAATAAAAAATAATATTAATGAAAATAATAATAATAAAAATAAAATTGATGAAGACATTTGTGTATATATATATATATATATATATACATAATTGTGTGTAAATGTAAATTCATAGTCATAGTCATGTCTGTAATAACTGACACACAAAAAACTGAAACTAAAAAAAAATGACAGAGAGGAAGTCACTGCATCTGCCAAAGTAAAAGCCCCACACGTTACCCCAGTAAATCACCTTTTCGGAAGAATATACAGTGTGTTAATAAGTGAGCTTAAGAAGTGCTGTTAGTACACAGTAATGTTTCCTTTGAACAAACAGAGCCAGACGAGCTGTTTACCCTAGTTGCCATTCTTTATGGTATTTTTCATACCAATTTTACCAAAACAGCACGGGTGTGGAATCGATATTTTTTTCTACCTCTGGCAAGAAAGTAAATAAGCATATTTTCCAAATGACTTAACATTGTGGACTCGCTCAAAAATAAATTAAACCTAAAAGCTAGATCTAAAACCTAAACTATAGCACTCCCTTCATGTTTCTAACGGTAGTAATTGTTTTTAGTTTCAACCCATTGTGTAAAAGCCAAGAAGAGAAACACAGAAGAACTGGATATTTACATTTTAACATGAAAACTAGACTAAAAGTCCTCTCACCTCAGTGTCAGGTTGGTGTCTTTCTCCTGAAATTATCCTGTAGATGACCTCTGACCCCAAGTCTGAACATGTTTAACACTTTTAATAGCGCCCTCTAGGGAGCAAGAATGGATGAATGTTAAGAAAAAAAAATAGCAACATTTCAGGTTTCCATCCCCCTCCTGTCTAGTAAAAACATAAATCTCTAATATTTTGCTTTTGACTGTTAAACTGAAAGATGAAGTGCTCCTTTACGTGTTGAGAAAATTCCCCTTCTCCTAAAGCTTAATAAATTATTTCAAAACCCTCTTGGATCAGTTGGAAAATACACACACAAACTGTTTTTCTGAACTTGTGAAGGTTGACTTTTTCCAAGATATCTCATTCTTACAGGATAGTGACGCTATAAATATATGATGAATATCTTTATACTTCTACTCCACTACATTTTAGAGGTATATTTTGTACTTTTTACTCCACACATTTACATTTATCTGTCAACTTTAATGCCTTTTCAGGCCAAGATTTAAGATTTTTAACCACATAACAGTATATTAGGTAGATTAAATGATCCATACAGCAGTAAAATGCTGCTTACATCAACACATCAACAATAATAAACCATATAATAATATTTGGAATATATATATAACAATCTGAGTGGGGCCCCTCTGCACAGCAAGTACTTTTATACTCGTAACCTCTATTTACTACCTCTCCTGTCCTCTCCTCTCTGTCCTGTGTAAACAGATTTTCACGTGACCGTCCATCTCAGCAGAATCAATCATGGCTTCACAGTGTCGCTGAGGAGACAAATTTAATGTTTTTAACAGGATCTAGTTATTCAGTTATTTAATGGTTTATTTATGGCAATGTTTTAAATGAGACATGTAGAATAAAGTGACAGAAATATGGCAAATCTAAGCTTCATTTTGGCTAAGATTTCTAACAGAAACGCTTATAATCTATGATCCGTTCAAGGACTGCTGGAAAGCTTACATTTTGATGATAATGACTGTTTTTACAGGTTCTGTCTAGGATTAACGATGTACTTTTGGTGATCTTTTAAAGGCAGGATGTGGATACTTCTACTACTGTTAAAGGGGAGTGCTGGTATTGCAGTGTCTGTATCAGTGTTGGTATTTATATCCTAACAGTCTCTATACAATGTATCAAACAGGCAGCCGCAGCCTGTCTGCTCTGTATGATTCCCACATTCCTCAGTGGTCCTATAGTTAGCTTGTCTTTTGAGACTCTAGGTTTCCAGTGACAGAGGCTAGATTTACACATAATGGTCATCCTGTTTTTCCCATAGGCTCTTTATGGTGTAATGAAGGCATTTCCATTAAGGGTCCATTTGGCTTCAATTTCATAAACCTGTTGTGTCAGTCAGGCTGACTCACAGAGCTGATGTCTGATGTCTGGGGTTATATCGCCCCCTGGTGGTGATACTCTGAGTGACTCAGAAAGATAGAGGTGTATGTGTTACTAGTAGTGGAGTGGCTAAGTGATATAATCGTTCAGTTTATGATACAAGCGTGAAAATTGGCATGAACACTCTCCATGGGTCACTTAACAAGAAAATTGTCCGAGACATTTGAAATTTTAAGATGGCAGCCATTTTTCGAGATGGTCGACACCTTAGTGAAGCAGTTAAGTGATATAATGGTTTATTTGGTGATACAAGCATACAAATTGGCATGAGCAGGCTCTGTTGGTCACTTGACAATAAGCCACCCACAGTTACTTGAAATTCCAAGATGGCGGCCGTTTTTCAAGATGGCCGACACCTTAGTGGAGCAGTTAAGTGATACAATGGTTTATTGGGTGATACACGCATAAAAACTGGCATGAGCAGTATCTGTGGGTCACTTGACAATAACCCACCCACAGCCACTTGAAATTTCAAGGCGGCAATTTTTTTTTTCAGGATGACTGCCGCCTGCCATGTGAATCTTTAAATTATGAATTTTCTCAAAGAAATGTATTGGGTTCCTCAAGAGAGGTTGTTTGACTGTGCTTTGTCTGACTCCTTGCCCACGACCTGTCCAGTTTGCTAAAACCTGTCAGAAGTTCCCTCCCACCGGCATAGCTCTCCGGGTTCACCGAGGTACACAAGCTCCATGAGGGCTTTTTTAAATACTTTTTTTAATTACTTTTTTAAAAACTAACTGCCATTAAACATGCCAAATAAATACTAAGGGGTGGGGAAACACAGTTGTGGGGGTGGACGGACGCCTTTGTTTTGTGGACTGATGAAACATTTTCCCAGAAGTGTCATGGGGTGTCAGGTTGCTCTTTGGCAAACTTCAGGCATGCAGTGATGTTTCTTTGGAAATCAGCGAATTCCTCCTTGGTGTCCTGCCATGGATGCCACACCGAGGTGTCGTAGACTCCTTTTTAAACCATACATAGTGCTGCATGTTCTTCATGAAAAATGCTCTTTGGCAAACTTCAGGCATGCAGTTATGTTTCTTCCTCCGTAGTGTCCTGCCAAGGACACTACACCTTTTCAATTTTACTTGTGTGGCAGACTCATGACTAGAAATGTTAATCAGTTCCAATGACTCCTTCAAGTCTTTACTTGTTACACTGGAATTCTTTTTTACCTCACTGAGCTTTCTGCGTTGTGCCTTTGGAGTGAACTTGGATGGCGCCCACTTCTAGGAAGAGTAGCCACAGTACTAAATCGTCTCTATTTGTGGACCATTTGTCCAACTGTGGACTGGTGAATACCTAAAGTCTTGAGGTTACTTTGTAACCCGTTACAGTCTGATGCAATAAACAATTCTTGATCGCAGGTCTTCGGAGAGATCTCTTTTTTGCGGGGCATGGTTCACATGGGCAGATGCTTCTTGTGAATTGCAAACTCAAATATTTGAGTGTTTTTTATATGTCAAAGTATCTCTACACCTCACTCAAATCTCATTTTATTATTAGGACTTCAAGTTTGCTAACTCTTGACTCCAATCAGGTCTTAATGGAGTCATTAGCAAAAGGGTTCACTTTTTCTACTAGCATTAAGAGTGTCTCATATATATATTCAATAAAACATGGAATATTATAATTGTTTGCATGGTATGAGGATAAGTATGTTGTTTCCATAATCAGGACTTAAATGCAAATCAGATCACATTTTATGACAAATTAATGCCGAATTAACTTTTCTTGCAACTGTATATTTGGAACAAAACTAGTTATTGGGCCGTCACAAATTCAGACCCTGGTTGCCATGGGGCTGATGGTTTCTAAGCACTACTAAGAACAGAAGTGCTTGCTATCCAATCATTGAAATTACTAAATCTCCAAAATGACTAAGGTTTTTGAAGACAAATCACAGCATGGATTTTTCTATGTTGTTACAAAAGTCTGGGTATATTGATGTAATATTCTGGAGGGGTTTTGATCATTTTTATACATTCTTGATATTAGAGAAATGCCTAATTCAGTAACAAATGTATGTAACAAATGGTATCAACTTGTGGAACATAGTTGAGCATGGACCTCAGACTTCAACTTCAGAAAGAAAAAATGTAATGTTCTTAACCTGGATAAACCTTAATAGGTTTATTAGATTCACAGTGCTAGGCTGCATCTCAAATTAATCTTCAGGTTTACAGTTTTCAGATGATGTACACCACTTTAATGTGGCATTTACTGTTCCTCCAATTGTCTATACAATGGGGCGGGAACTTAAAGCGGTTTTAACTGTAGCACTTGCAAGTACAGTTGCGTGTTAACATAGGCCATGTTACATTGCTACACTTTGATGTGTGGGATACAACTAAGTTCATGCCTTAACCCTACACTTAGTCCGATCTTTCATCCAATGCCATTTTTACCCTGTACGATCTGTACATCACCCGATTAACTAAAACTACTCAGAGAGTTGTCGTCTGTTCTTTGACTAACTTTACAATTGGCTGACATTGAACCCCACTCTGAGTTTGACAGCAGTGATATATCACCAGTGTGCCCTGGTAGTGCAGATACCCACTCTTGTCTAATCTGTCTGTGATCAACAAATCAACACAACTGTATTTTGATGTGTTAAAACTTGTTCTTTAGAATAATCTAAAACCCAATACATTTCTATGAGAAAATTGATCTTTTGAGGATCAAGGGGGCGGCCATCTTGAAAATAGAAATTTCAAGTGGCTGGGAGTGTTTTTTTTGTCAACCCAAGTAACTGTGGGTGGCTTATTGTCAAGTGACCCATGGAGACTGTCCATGCCAATTTTTATGCTTGTATCACCAAATAAACCATTATATCACTTAACTGCTCCACTAAGGTGTCGGCCATCTTGAAAAATGGCCGCCATCTTGGAATTTCAAGTAACTGTGGGTGGGTTATTGTCAAGTGACCAACAGAGAGTGCTTATGCCAATTTATATGCCAGTATCACCAAATAAACCATTATATCACTTAACTGCTCCACTTAGGTGTCGGCCATCTTGAAAAATGGCCGCCTTCTTGGAATTTCAAGTAACTGTGGGTGGGTTAATGTCAAGTGACCAACAGAGACTGCTCATGCCAATTTGTATGCTAGTATCACCAAATAAACCATTATATCACTTAACTGCTCCACTTAGGTGTCGGCCATCTTGAAAAATGGCCGCCATCTTAAAATTTCAAATGTCTCGGACAATTTTCTTGTTAAGTGACCCATGGAGTGTGTTCATGCCAATTTTCACGCTTGTATCATAAACTGAACGATTCTGCCAAAAATGAGCACTTGGCCGCTCCACTATAGCACTAGATACTAAATAAAAAGTGATGATGCAAGTCATATTTGGGCATCTTTAGGCAGGATTTCAGTAATTATTTAATAAAGCTGTGAAAGATAATATGAAGCAGTATGTCCTGCTGCAGGACAGGAGGTATTCACAAGAGGACTGATTATATTATTTTGATACTTATGGCAAAATACAGTGTTATTGTATGCTGGGTATTGCAATATTTTATGATTTATTACATTTGTTCAGCTGCAAATTCTGTACTCAAAGGAAACCTTCTGTTTTATCTAATAGGATAAAGTTTACAGTCTGTTCATCCTACATAAATCAATTTTATTGCAGAAAAATTAGGTTATCAGGCAGAAAGACTGAGCAATACTGTCACAAAAAACTGACATTATTGTTGCATGCACCTGACAAACTGAACTGTTTGTATTACAGTCTAGTTAGTTATGCAGCCTCTTCAGCAACTGAGGAATTTGAAAGTAAATTACTGTTGAATTAAAATACAATAAAATTAAACATCTCAACTGGGCACAGGCTGATGGACTGAAAAGTAGCTGATTTTATTATTCTACTACCAAAAAGTTGAATTTGTATTTGCACTATTAATAACTTCTATCAATACTTGGTGTTGGTGTGTTGATAAACAAAATATCACAATGCTGTATGAGTCCACACACCTAGTACACATACTGCTGAATGACCCACTAAAGTAACATTAACATCAGGATGCATTAGGTGAAAACCTACTTGGCAATAAAAAAATGTCTGATTCTGATTTTTGTGTTTTTTTAAATATCTATATTCTATGTTATATGTACAATTTCATATAGCTGACACTTTTATACAAAGGTATAAAGAAAAACTTTGTATCCTTTGAGAGTTTTACACTTTCAAAATGTCAAAATGTGCAAAAACACGTCAGTGCCAATATTTGATCCCCAAAACACGACTAATACAATAATTATTTGCAGCAAAGGGAGTGCATGGCCAGTAGCTTGTGCTTGAACTCATTCCCTCCATTATTTTTTCATTCACCTCTCAGACACTTTCCACATGTTGCTGCCTCTGTGAGCTGCAGCCAAAGAGCAGAAGTGAAAAGCTGGAACTGGAATAGTGAATGTCACAAAGGAATTATGTCTTCAGATTCCAACAGTAAGTAAGTTGTGTTGGATAAGATAAGATGTTCAAAAATAAGATGTTCAAAGCTCCAAACCATCTATATCTTTCCCTTACCATTAAGGCTGTTTTGGTCCCAAGCTCCCAACATGCCCATTTATGGTTGCACTGAACCATTTAGACCCATAAAACTGTCAAGAAAGCATATAATGCTACTTTAGTGTCTTTATGTTAAGGTGGTGTATTTTTATTACCGTTGCTTTCTTGCAGAAATGAAACACTTTTTTTAAACTTTTCTGCAGCCACACTCCTTTTTGGAAACACGGCAATAAATGAGACCTGTGAAGTTTTACAACAGAATGAGTGATATCTCACAGTTGCTGACTTTAAACTGTTCCTGGTGTGGACTTCCTATCCCCCCAGGTGGCACTGTTCTTCAAGACAAACCTGCTCTGCTTCAAGAGGATCTAACAAACTATTTCTCATACAAACCTTTCAAACAGCTTTAACAGTCACAGCCTGGTCCCATCATCCTTTCATGAGGTCAAATTACCTTTTCTCTTTGCCTTTACACCAGCCACAGGCTCAACATGCACTGCGACAACATGAATCACTGTCTGAAGTTGACGTGCCAGAAAAGTTTTCTCGTCATTTTCTCTTCTAATAAGTCATTTTATTAAACTACTACACCTAAATCTGGCATAGCAGGAAAAGAAAATCAGAAGTAATTGTCATTATTTGGCAATGCCAGACTCTAAATCCTGTCTCCATTACTCAAAAAATTTCCATTACATCCAGGAACGGAGCAGACAAATGTCCTATTACTGCAGGATGGATTATGCTTCTGCCAGTGCAATCTTAAAATAAAGACATTTTCAGGAAGAAGAAATAATTGAAAAAAAAATAACTTAAGATATTTATATAGTTATGTGGGATTGTCGAGAATATAGCATCTTGCACAATATCTTAAATAAACTTTTTCATTTTCCATAGTGTCTATGTCTTTTTCCTTCTGTGTTAATTTTGCCAGAAAAACACACCAACCCAAGCACTTTCTTGTATAATTTATATTGAAAACATGTTAAAAACATCAGTTTCCCTTTATAAAACCACATTAAACAGTTACCTGTGGTCATAATTACAACAGTGTCCTGGTAATCAAACCCCTCCCCCCCTCGTCAATATCACATGTAACTGGAGAGATGCAACCTAATACCAAGTGCATAATGGATTTCAAATGATGTTGAATATCAAACAGGAGGGATAATGAGCTGCTCCGAGCTCAGTTCGGCTGGTTGTCCATCTGTGAGCCTGACTGGTAAGACTGGATGTCCTCCCCGATAAACTCCGTCACTGTGGAGGCAGAAGACAAAATCACAATCATGTTCATCACTCCTTTAATCCACCAAATATACTTATTATTATACGTATTATATTTATCAAAAAGCTGCAGGAACGGCTAAATAACTACGATAACCTGGTATAACATGCATATATCTCAGGAAAAAGTATTGTAAAAGTGCACACTTTGGCCTTGAAACACATTTTTAATACATGTTTTGCGTTGTCCGAAGGACCACATAACAATGATCAGTGCAATAAATACGCAAGCACTTCAGCACTGTATACTCAGATTCTTTCTTAAGCTTTCCCAACCATGGCAGTGAGTAGTAGTGGAAAGGAAGCAAAAGATTTTTCTCCAAATCATTTTATTTTTGATGTTATATTACCGCATGTGGCTATGGTTGATGGTCGGCCTTTTTAAAATGATTCAAAACCGATACTGAATAGGCCCTTTTCATCCTGGCTGCTTTCTTTTTTAAGCTACAGTGTTGTTGACATTCTCCCAGGTAAAGTTTTGCAGTGAGTAGTCAGCCTTGGTCAATAATTAAACAGATGGAGATAACTACAGGATTTTAAAACCAATTAATTCTGAATTGGCCCTCTTTCTCCTAGACAGGTATGTGATATGGATGTATTATTCATGAAATGCATGATGATGAGAAGTGGTTTTACATAAATATACACCAACTGGCTACTTTATTAGGTCCACTTGTATAACCTAATGTGATCCAATAAATCTCCATCAAAAATTCTGTCTTTACAATAATAATAATAATGTTCGGTTTTGATTGGCGCTGTCGTATAGAGCCACAAATAGATACATTACCTCATTGCTATATATCTTGCAAACAGCTTTAAAAAAATAGTTTTAAAATTAGTTTTCTTTCAGTTGCTTCAGAAACTAAAGCACGCACAGCCAGATCAGCCAGATCAAGACCCTCCTGGAAACACTTCCCTTTTGTCCACAGGGGGGCACCAAAAACAACACAAAATGAACCTTTCTTGGAGTTGCTTTAAGACAAATACATGCAACTCACCTTCTTCAAATGTAATTTGGTGCATAGAAGAGCTGGTAAAGTCCAGTGGGCACTCCTGGATCTTGAGATCTCTCTCTCCTCCGTGTCCCATCCCTAGCACCCTTCCCTGGGGGTCCCAGCCCTCGTAGTGGGAGTAGGGTGCCGGGCACATGTCCTGATATTGGCTGGGGTTGGAGGGGGGCGAGGGACACGCCTCCTGATGATAAGCAGAGTACTGGGGGTAAGGGGAGGTGTTGATGGGAGGTAGAGGGGAGGTCGAGATGGGACTGCCAGCAGGAAACGGGCTGAGAGAGGAGGAGTGGGAGGGAGAGGGCGAGGAGGACAGGTAGGGGGAGTCCAACCACGGGGAAGGGGAGGGGGACGGAGGCTGCGGGCCGCGGGGATATAAAGGAGGAAGGAGCTCGGTGAAGCCCAGCTCCAGGTTCTCGAAGCTGGGGTGACGCTCAGACAGCGCTGCCCTGGACCCGCCGGGCTCCTCCACCACAGCGTCGGGTTTGGGGCAGTACTCCTCGTGGTAACTCATAGTGGGGCAGGGAGGGGAGTAGGTGGAGGGGTAGGGGGGCAGGTGGAAGCCCAGGCCTCGATCCTCCACCATGGGGTCGCCTCGCACGTGGAAGCCTCGGTCCATCCTGGGTTGACCCCCGACCGGACACACAGTCCCCCCGTCCAGAGGCAGCACAGAGGGCCGGGTCAGCAGCGGGTCCTCCTCTTTGAACATAACTGAGGAGAAACAGTTTAACTCATGTATTGAAATAATATTTTTAATTTTTGTATTAATAGTCCCCCAAACGAGGACTTCATAATATTTCTTTATGTTTTATGTTTATGTGTTTATTCTAACAGAAATGAAGGTAGTTCTTAAGAGCTGCAAAAGTTATAAATTAATAATACATAAATAAATAAAATACTTACTTAAATAAATTAATATGTAATTAAATGTAACAAAAATAATATTAAAAGTAGGCATTATTTTTATTTGATTATTTACCTCTAAATACTGCTACATTTCCTTAATTTATTTTCTATTTATTTCTTAACATTTTAATTGTTATATTTAGAATTATTTTTTATCTTTTTTATCCATATAAATGTACAATTAAGTTATGGTTATCGGTATTTAATTGATTTATTTTTTTAATCAATACATGTAAAAACACAATTTAATACAATAACCGGAGAAATTAAGGTATGTATTGCATGTAATGTGCAAACCATTTTGAAAATATTTTTTAAAAGGTAGAACTCATGGAAAAAGAATTATGCATGAAAATATTTCTTTCAAAAGTAAGATAACTTTCCAATTTATGGTATGTTTGTTTTACTTTTTTCTTGCTCAATGTAAGGGCAAAATATACATATGTATTTAGCTATATATTAAAAAGAATATTTTTTTGTTCGTCTTAGTAGTTACAGTACTTGTTTTTGTTCACATTTTGGACTTTCTAAATCTCAGGGATGATAGTAACATTATAAGAGCAGCTCCAATATTAACATACTGTAACAGGGTAGGCGTAATAAGCTATGCTTCAGCCTACGCCTTTTCGGTCCAAAGGTCTATCATCAATTTTCTCTCTCTGTTTACATGTTGTTTACTTTGATCAATGTTTTTTTTCTGGTTTGTTGCTTCTGTTTTGACCGAAATAAACATATACGAAACAAAACCAAAACATACAAACTAAACAAAAATTCTACCAGAAGATAAACCGGTGAATGCTGTTGATTGGACACTCACTAGGGAGATACTTGAAGCAGTGAGTGCTGCTTCTTTTCCTCTTCCCGTTGGAGACGTAAAGACTAACGGACACCGGCCGGCTGACGGACATGTCACTGTAGGCTGGGACCCTCACGCACAACAAACACTAAAACAGAAAGAGTGATGTAGACACAGAATGTTACGGATAATAAGACCAGATTTCTACTTGATCAGAGGTTAAACGTTTATATTGTTATTCAGAGTAAGTCAGAATCAGGACATTGTTTTGGCTCATTCAAAATTACCTCATTGCTGTTGTCACGGTCGACATGAGACTCCTCCTCCCACTGCAGTTTACCATCTAATACATGAGAACACACGGTAGAATTAAGTCTAACCTAGATACACACACACAAAGACACACAGTCAGTTTAATGAGTATAATTTGCTCTCATTGCATCACAGGTAACGCCTAACATTAAAGCTTCTGTTAACCAGGTTTGTTCAGCTCGTAAAGTTGTCTACACTGATGACTGACACAAATTTCAACCTTTTAACATCCACCCTTTTTCTGGAAATTTTTGCCTATTTGGCACACCCAAATGGAAAACTTTATAACAGAACAACTGTAGGGCCAAAATGCCTGTATGATGCTTCATTTGAAAAGGTGACATCTGTTGTTTCTAAAAAACTGTATCAGTTCAAACATGGCTCAAAAAGTTTTTTTTCTGGTCCCTTGTCAACCAGACCTGTATGAAATTACAGACCTCCGGGTCGAACGTTATGGGAGTTTTTATTTGGTGGTGTCACTAGTGACTCAGAACTTCCCTAAACTATATAATGTGTATTAAAAAAGAGATATGGAATAACTGTAAATTAGAAAATATACATTAAAAAAGCTGGTCACTTGAAGGATTTATTTGGTTTAAAACTGAAGGCAGGTGATTTTTAAAGAAGCTGCTTGTTTTTAACTGTAGAGATAAGGATGCAAGAGTTTATTATTCCTCCAGTCGGTGGAAAGGTTAAACCAAAGGCATCATGGGGATTGCCAATGGATGACTAACAACAACAGTGACCATTTTCAACACAGAGAAATGGATAAAATGACGCATTCAAGCATCTGACGCATTCATGAATGCCATATGATTGCACCATTTATTTCAAACTTTCAGATGCATTTTATTCTGCAACATATCAAGATATTGTAGACCAAAGCCAGAAAAACAGCTTGAAAAGGATCACGTCTACGCTGTGGATCTTTACCTGTCCCTCTCTCCATGAAGAGGACTCTGGAGATTGGCAGGAAGTTCGAGCCGCTCAGCAGAAGCTCCTCTCCTCCCTCCACAGAGCAGGAGGTCAGACTGACAGACTCGATGACGGGCAGCTCTTGAGCTGAACGCTGGGCTGAGGCAGAGAGAGTCAGGAAAATTAAACCTCTGAATATAGTCCTAATTCAAAGCCAGTATGTGATAAAAAAAATAATTTAAAAAAACATTGTCTTTTGGTGACTTAATGCATGATGGACACCTGTTTTGGTAGTATTAGGTAAAGGTGTATTCTCTGTGCAGTTTAGAGCAGGGGTCTCAAACTCAAATTACCTGGGGGCCGCTGGAGGCAGTATCAAAATGACCAAAAAAAGACACAAAATTACAGAAAAAGACAAAATGACTGAAAAAACACTACATTACGTTAAAAAAATTACGTTAAAAAGACACAAAATGACCAAAAAAATACACAAAGTGACCAAAAAGACACAAAATGACAGAAAAAAAATAAATTACTTAAAAAAGACACACAATTACCAAAAAAGACACAAAATTATTAAAAAAGACAAAATTATTTAAAAAAGACAAAATTACCCCAAAAAAGTAATAAAAGGGACCTTCCACACACAACACAGTAAAGTGTCATTCATATAAAACTCACATTAAACTTTCATATCAAGGTGGGGGCCACAAAATATCGTGACGAGGGCCGCAATTGGCTCGCGGGCCGCGAGTTTGAAACCCATGGTTTAGAGCATCTGATCAGCTACTCACAACACTCGATGGCCAGAGAGGCAACCTGCAGAGCGAGTACTCGACCAGGAGGGCCTACAGGGGGCGCTAGAGGCAGGTGGGTACGAAACACCAAACGGACACGAGTGTTCTTCCTTCCAACGTCTGTTTCTCCTTTCCTCAGCTCGATGTCCGAGTTCCTCAGCTTCAGAATCCCAGCACAGTCGATGCTGCAACACAACAGTCTGAGTGACATGCAGAAATAAAACTGGGTTTGTAGAAGAGAAGTTTCCAGCCACTTTTTTTTAACTCACAGTGCAGTCATGTTGTTCTCTGGGTTGAGGGGGATGTCCAACAGTTTGGTCCCCGCCTGGACGCTCTCGTGACTGGCAGTACCCACCATCTTCCCTGTCACCCTGAGAGGGAAGAAGGATTTTAATTTAACAGCCCTACATTTATAGTTTTTATGCTGAATCAAAGTCCCATAATTAACTGCAGAGAACAATTTATTAACAGCCCATAATAGTTGTTGGATATGTAAAGAGAGATCGTCTGTGTTCCAAGAGTGCGTCTCTTGATATAAACTAACATTGTAAGTAATTGGTAAGGGCTAGCTTCACCATTAAACTGCAAAATAATGAAGGCAGATAGATGGCTCAAATGCAGTTTGAACTTTAAAAATCTGTTCAGCCATTGTGTGTATCAACAGTCAAGAAAACTGTCTTGCCTGCAGTATTTTGAGGGCATATATACAGTAGGAGTGTAAAATAAGTTGGCTATAAACTGGTGATTGCAACAGATTGATCCGAGGAAACATAAATTGAACTGAGGGAAGAACATTGGTGAGAACGTAAAATCGTTTTAAAGCTCTCCTTAATGTGTCACATTAGGAGAATTAACCAAATTTTGACGTGAAACAACATATTAGGCTACGTTAATCAGACTATGCAGAGTGAACTAATATCTTTTTAAGAAAAAATGCTAAAAAATGTTTTGTGCATTTACACATAGTCAACGTGACAAGGAAAAAATCTTGATTACTTAAACACATTTAAATACAGACAACACACGTCTCAAATAACATGTAAAAACGCAGAATGGTTAAGCAGAAGAATAAACTAGGACAAACAGTAGAATCACATCTTTTTTATATTTTATATCTTCGACATTAAGCTGATGTTCTCATCCAGAGAACGTTACACTGAGAACAACTGGTGCAAGAAAATTCCTGGACCAACACTCAAAGCAGCTGGTGGTAAGTTACGCAATGGTTAAAGCCACAGTGGTCAGATGATGAATATACAGTACAATGTGTCCCTTGAATATTAATGTATGTATAGAATGATGCTTGGTAGTAAGTTTAGTTTCAAATAGAAAAACAGTCGAGTACCTGTGTATCTGATAGAAAGGATGCGGCCTGATTGATCGGTCGTCAGCTGTTCCAACGAAAACCTGAAGGGAGAGCGGCTTCCTCTCTGTGTATCCACACAGCTGTACGGAGAGACAGAGTGAGGGACGAAATCAAACTGTGATGGGGCCAACAGCAGTGAGCCACAACACGTGTCCTCAGACTTTGATCCAGTGTTAACAAAACACAACATTCAACAGAATTTCTGCCTTGACTTGGATAGAAATGACGAGAGCCCGACAGATAATTTGACAGATATTTAATCTAAGGCTTATCGGTATCAGTGTATATGCTGTCAGATATGTGCTGTTATGAAAACCTTTTATTACACAATATATAATGCAGAAAATGTTGCTTGGCGTGATTTAGAAATGGTGCTAGTTTTTAGATTTTTTTGTTTTTTTCCCCCAAAATAGTCAGCGAGAGACTGAAGAGTAATTATTTATTTATTTTTTTGATTCCTATTTATTCTTTATTTTCTTAGTTATCATTTATAGAATTGGTTGACTGTAATACATTGTTTATAAAATGAATAATAATGTATAACAATGTTAATTATTATTTAATAAAGTTTTATGATTAAGAAAGTAGCTCTCTGGGTACATTTGCAGAGTGGTGAAAAATCTGTGCACAATCCAAAAAACATTAAAAAAAGGTATATTTTCATTCCAGCTCAATAAAATTAATACATTGACTGCTATATCAGTTATCAATTAATTTCCACCCCTTTAAAATCAGTTCTTGCATCGGTCTCCAAAATCCCATATCAGTCAGACTCTTTTTTTAAGCCAGACGTATGTCGAGAAGATAAAAACAACTTTCAGCAGCAGGTTTGGGTCTCACCTTGACCACAGGATGTCCTGATGGCGTGGCCTTGACGGCTCCTCTGCTGCCTTCAGTCTCGTAGTGGGCTCTGTGGTGTGGACGGGGCTGCACCTCAATACGCAGCTCGTACTGGTCAAACTGTGACGGCAGCGGCCAGTCGAGTGGTGGCAGAGCATTAGACCTGCATGTGGGTTAAATCAGAAAAATATTAGACATTAAACTGAGATACCAGTGAATAGAGTCTGTATGTATGTACAAGTAGAATGTATGATTATGTGATATTTTATTTGATAAAGTTATTTGTTTGAGAAAGCTGCCTTTCAGTTTAAAATCAAATCACTATACTGACTGCCATATGGGTAATTGTTTTTTTTCCTCTGAAATTAGTACTGGATTCATTTCAATAATCCTGAATGGGTGGGATCAAAACTGATCATTTAAATGTATGTATAGGAAGTTTATACAGTTTAGGAGGAGACAGTTTACTGTTGTTCCAATTAAATTAATTCATTTGGGAACAACATTTATCCATTAAAAGTTCTGCTGTGACCAAGCTCTTGGTTTCATGTCACCTAGCTGCTTTTGATTGTGGTGAAAATTTGCATTTATTTAAGAGATCATCAATGTTGACCTCATACTGGGATTTTTGATGGATATTATCATGCATGTAGGTGGTGTGTGTCCTTGCCTGAACAGGGGGCTGTGGGCGCTGGCTCGGGTTCGGCCCCAGGCTAGCGCAGGGGGCACAGAGAGGTAGTCCATGCCCAGCGAAGGAGGCTCTCTCCTGGTCTGCTGGGTCTCTGGCAGCACGCAGGGGGAGCTGTGGCCTGGAGCCTGCTCCTGATCCACCTCCCTGGGAGACAACTGGAAAACAAAAAGTATCGTTAGATGTGACTTTTTTAAACTCTTCAATATTTTAATGATCTTTCATACGGAGAGACAGCAACATTTGAGAAATATCATGATGCTTCACCTGTTCCAATGACGTCTTCCTGGTTTTCTGCGGGATGCTCAGCTCGAAGCTGTTGGGCGGAGCTTGCGACTGAGAAAGGGAGTCTCCACCCTCGAGGTTGCATCCCTGCAGGTCCTCTGAGTAACTGCCTCTCCGTGAAGTACAAGGAGAGACCAGGGGGGAGTTTCTACGCTTTTTACCCCCAGGTGAAGTGGGCCTCGAGGACGGCGAGAGCCCGAAATTGATTGTAGCCTCGTTCAGGTCCTCCTCCTCCACCAGCAGGGAGTCGCAGCTGGAGGCGGGGCTGAGCCAGCCGCGGGAGGAGGGGCTGGACCCGGGGCTGGGGCTGGGGCTGAGGGAGCCAGGGCATCTGTCACGATAACTAAAAGGGTCCAGCAGGGGGAGATAAAGGCGCTCTCGGTCCCACCCACCACCTCCGCCCATCTCCCAGTAACTGGAAATAGGTGGTGCTACGTCGTCTTCGGGGGAGATGGTGGTTATCTGAATACTCGGACACTCAACCACACGAGACTCTGAAACCTGGAGGGAAGAGAGCGAGTAACAGTAATTTATCAGTCCAAATAGCAAACATTTGCTTGATCCAGCTTCTTAAAATGTGCATTTGTTCCATTTTCCCTGGTTTTCATATTTGGAAATTAAGTAACATTTAGATTTGGGGACGGACAAGATGTCACCTTGACCCGTGAAAATCTGTGATAGCCACTTTCCATTGTTTTTTAACATACATTTTACAAATAATTTTAAAAATTAATGAATTAATTTAATAAAGAAAAACGGAATTAGTTGCTTCCCTATCACCATTAACAAAAGTTACAAGGAAATTTTGGATTTTCAGTAAACTCAAAAGTTTTTCATATCTGAAGAAAGTCCAAAAACTACATTTTTTAAGCGTAAATACTCCAATTATAAAGAAGCAGTAAACTTGGTTGTGTTACCTGTACAGAGCGTGCCGGCAGGCTCTCATAGGTCCCGCTGAACTCTCTTGAGGAGGCCCTCCGTGGAGGCGGGGAATGCATCCCAGCCCGCTGATTGGCCGAGGAGGGCGGGCTGGGGATGCTGATCGAGTGGTGGTTATCTGTAACTGATAGAAAGAAGAAGAGGAATAATCAGACTGAATGTGTGGAAACGGGACAAACACTGGCATCAAAATATGATTTAGAAAAGTTCAGAGCATGTCTTGTTGGCCAAAGTATCAAAACTGGACATAAGTTGTTCTGATTTGCTAAAAAAATATGAAATGCTGCCTATGAAGAGTTCACAGCCGAACCCTTCATTTTTCTAATATACACCTTTACATCCACATGGAAACAATTAATCTTCTGGCTGCTTTTTAGTGCAAACAAAATGTAACTTTTTTCCGCTTTTGTTCAAACACGCTTTCTTTTTATATTATATGATGTGGGTTTTGGGGGTCAATGCGACCACCCATTACTCTATTTTTCACAACCGCAAAATTACAGTTAGCCCTCAAAACGTGCATTTCTTTAAACTCTGGCACGAGAAAGGCTCATTACATGTCAATCAAAACCCTGTAAACATAATTTGTGGTAAGTACAGATTCATTTTTTATCATCAAGTTGCCTGCATCATTCATTGCACGTCAGTTTCCCTTGATTTACTGATTTGTAATTGATGCCATATGTAAAATGCATGCAACTGTAACTTTTCCTCAGGACGTGCACTCTCAATGTTGTTGAAAGAAGTGAAGCATTTTGACACTTTTAATTTAAAGGAGTATTTTGACTTTTTGGGAACTATGATTGGTACCGTTAATAGGAAGCTCCAGCCAAGAGGCACTTAGGTAAATTTACTTTCTTTAGCATAAAGACTGGAAACTGCCCCTGTAAAAAGGTGACAAAATCCTCCAAAAAGCAACACTAAAACTCAGTTATTAACATGTTTTATCTTGTTTGTTTACTCTATACAAAAACCAAAGTGTTGAAGTGACACGCTGTGGTTTTGAGGGTGGTTATGTGCCCAGCTTGCTCTTTCTCCATGTTTTAAGCCTTCATGCTAAGCTATGCCAACCTGCTGCAGGTGGTAGCTTTATTTTTAGCACACGAACATGAGAGCGGTATTAATCTGAACATCTAAGGGCTCATGTTTAAATTAATAGTTCAAGCGAGACACAACAATTGGACACGACAAAGACAGGTTAAAAATGGCGGAACTTTGGCAGTTACATCATTTGAAATAGAGGCTTAATATTCTAAACCATTCAAACTCTCCGTTGAAGGTATAATGTTTATCCCATTGCAGGTTAGTGTTTGTTACACACAGCATTCAAAGTTGGCCCCGACTTCCTGGCTGAACAAGTCAGAGCGAAAGAGAGCAGCAGTGGTCGAGCGAGCTAAAAAGTGATAAAGAGAGGGAAGGACGTCACAGCGAGAACAAAGAGGGGAATGTGAGGAATAAAACGTGAGAAATCACAGTGATGTAACAACCTGTTCTCATCTCTGATCATCAAATACCGCTGCTTTCATATCATGCAGAGGCTAAAGTTTACCTTGTGGGTCAAAGGTTCTTTGCTTACACCCAAAAGTGTCCCGCACACGGCAAAACAAAAAGACAAAGCACAAGCAGAGGGCAAACACACTTCTAGTGAGTGATGAGTGACGACTGAGAGGGATTATTTTCATATTAGTCTATGCTTTGTTTTTCAGGAAAAAACTGCACATTATACCTTTAAATTAAACAACTGTTTAATATTTATCAAAGTTATTTTTCTTCAGTGTTTGTCTTTATGATTATTTTCTTATATTACCTCAAATAGATAACAACATATTTATTATATGGCAAGGCAGCACAGAACATTTGGTGAATTATTTTATAATGTTATATGATAAAATGTATCAAATCTGCTCAGAAACATGCAAAGTGATAATAATATGTGCATCAGCTCAATAAAAAATAGGTCACATGGCAAAAATGAATTTAACAGCTTTTAAAAGTTCATTTTCAGCGTAAAGAACTATTTAAATACATGTTTTCCATGCAATATAGTGACGAATAGAGCAGGAAAGATGGAAGCTGGAATTCAAACCAAATCATGAAGTTTACTTTTGGCTCACTGATCAAACCCTTACACCGCTAAAAACAAACCAACTCGGCTGCAAATCTTGACAGTTATGATTTGGGGCTTTTCTACATCTCAATTTTTAATTCAGAGAATAAAACTTTTTGTACTTTTTTGCCAAACAGTCATCTGAATGAGGACACGACCCCTGAAGACCACAGTCCTCACCACAGCATTTCCCCTGCACGGTGTGGTCGGCCTCCACATGGAGCCAAACAGTAGTTACTCTGTAATGAGTGAGGCTCCAAACTGATCATTGTTGCGCTGCCGTGGCGGCGGGCCCTACAGGCAATTTTTGGGCAACGCGGACACACAACAGCAACTGCCAACAAATTAAGACTCGAGGTAGAAAAAATCTCTTCAAATGTTTCCTGGCAACAGAAATATTTCCAAGCGGTTAAAGCTGCAGTGCTGAGGCAACTTCTCCTTTCACATGAAACAATGATTTAGATGTTTGTGTGGAGACCAGCAGAGAAGTTTATGAGCCACAAAACGCACCTAACACCTATTGAACACAATAAAGCTAATGTCAAGTCTAACTGTAATATTTTATTCTGTGTCCTGAGTTGAACCTCTCACAAAAAGTGAGCAGGAACCCCACAAGGGGTCGCAAGATGATTAATAAGAAAGAAAAAACAGAAATGTTTACTGTAGTTTTCCTGACTTTCATCCAGCTGTTGCTTGTTTCTTGTAAAATAATGGATAATTTGATCTCTTTAGGGTTCTTAAAACTACTCAGAAAACAATAATTTATTTTTGTTCAGACTAGCAGAATAGTTAGGCACTACCAAAATGTGACAGTTATCGGTGTAAAGGGGGTCTTGTAAACAGGTTGGAACATAGACTGTGTATAAAGAGGGACGACATGACAGCTCCCCACAAGTGAGGCCAAAACATCTATATCGCCCCCTGGTGGCAGGCTGCAGTACAGGTTATAAACTCCGCCCCTCCATCTTAGTGAAGGGACATTAGCAAAACTACAAACTCAAAGTAGAGGTCAAATAAAAGGTAGTTCTTATCACGCTGGTGTTTGTTCAAGAGTTTATTTTTCTGATAAGTTTGGTTTTAGTGAGTTAGTTGATGTTAAAAATTGGGGCTGTGATGTAATGACTGGTAATGACTGAATGATTGGTTCTACTACTGTGCAGACTGGCTCGTTTGACGTCACCAGTGCAAGATGGCAGTGCCTGTATCCAGGATATTTTGGCCTGAATGTTGTACAGTGTGAGGAAGTGGAGACGTGTCGCCCATTCTTTATACAGTCTGTGGTTGAAACACACAGAAATGTCATATTTTAATCCAGTTTTCTACATTGTTTTTCACTGTTTGAGTTCATGACAACAAGTTAATTTTACAAAAACGAACAGCAATTTTATTTCAAACTAGAAGCAAGAATATCAGCCTACATATGTGATTAAATCCTAATATTTTCACAGATTCAGAGGGTAAAAAACTAAATGAATGTAGACTAATTGATAATTTAATGAAGGTGTAGTGTAGTGACAGCAGCAACATGTATCTGTTATGTTAGCGCATAATGGCAGTGCTCTGAAATATATAGTGCAGCCTTTTTCGATACTGTGTCCACTGTGTCAAGTCAAGTCTCAAGTCGAGTCTCACAGCATGCAAACAGACCTTGTGTTAGCTTATTCATGCCTAATCACAATCTCCAAAGGGGTCAGAGAATTAATCTGAGGTATACTGAGATGATAAACAGTAAAGCAGAAAAAAAGTATATTTGTATTTTCCTGTTTCTTTTTCAGACTTTTTCCCTTATAATTGTTTTTTAATGTGAATTATTTAATTATTTTACTAAGGTTTTAGAGTCCTAACCATAGCACATGATCCCAGTCACCCACTGAACTCAACTCCCATCAGGCTGCAGATACACGTCTCCCATCTGTTAAAAAAAAAGCATGCAACATAACTGCAGCATCAATTATCTAGCTATCTATCTCGTAGTAGGCATGACTAATCTGCATTAATTGCAGCTTCATGCATCATTGTCTTTGTAAAATTAAGTGTTTCTGCTATAATTGACCTTCATGAAATCACCACATGCTGCTGACACGTGGTGACATCTGAGTATTTTAGCACCGCAATAATCTGTGGCCTAATGTTACCTCATATAAAAAATAATTTCAAAGAGTTCCATGCAGCGCCATATACAGATTTTAAATGTGGGAAAAATAGAGCACTGGAATTGGATTGGTGCTCTGTGTTCATAGACACCTGATTGGAGCTATCAGAAGAAAATTGGGATAAGTAGAACTCTTTAACACTTCAGGCATCTAAAAGTCATTCAAATAGATACTAAAGGCACTACAGTTTTTCTCCATTGTATACACAAACAATGCACACAATCTTCAGACTACTGAACTATAAAAATAGAAATTCTAAGTCTAAGCACAAATGCATCATTTGGCAGACTTTGTTCACCTGGAAAACACTGGCCTTCAAAATGCCACATCCTAATCGCCAATTGGTCTCACTCACCACCTGTTCACACTGTTTGGAAATTGGAAAAAACACTCCAATTGTGTGAGCCTACTCGGAGAATAACCAGCAGAAGAGTGACAGGTGGTGATGCTACTAGAGGAAGCAGAAGCCAGGCGGGTGACCTGGGATCCAGGCTAGGCTAAGAACAACCCTGCATAAGAGTTCTGTGCAGCATCTTTTTCGCCAACACCTGCACTCTTGTCAACAAGCTGGACAACATGAGACTGCGAATTACAAAGCACCCCATGCACAACTGTGATATGTTATTAAGCTTAGCTGTGGAGCTAGCAGGCTACATAATCTCCACACCTGACTTTGCATTGCATCAGCCTGTGCCTCTTCTCTGTTTGGCTGTACTCTCTCATGGGATGGAGATGGAGTTCGCTATACATTTTCAATGACATTGCAAGGTTTATCATGTGTCTAACTGTGCACAATCTTGAACAGTGTCATCGTTGCTTTTAGTAAAACCTGTATTACTTGCACAAGGTTAAATTCTGCCCCCTATTTTCTGGAGCATGTGGCCGGAATTACAAATGGTAGAAACTATTACTTTAACATTTTAATATGCCTGTAAGAGATATTCATAGTGGTGTGTATCGTTTTGGTGAAAATAATCCGTTTTGAAAAGAGAGAACATAGTTTTGGGTGGAATTTTGCATTTTAGTTTTGGGTGGAATTTTTTTATTTTGCACATTTCATGGGGTTTTCACAAAATGGTAAACTCTTAAGTTTTCTGAGTAGTTTTCAAAAGTTGAGCCAAAAGTGTAGTAATAATTGCTTGAACTAACATGACAAACTAGTGACCAGACGTGGCAAGTTGACATTGCCTTGTTTTAAAGGGTCACAAGCTAAAAATGTCATGTCCCACTAGTTTGCATCAAGTTATGTCTTGTTTTCAGCTTGTAAATCATCTGTGAATCACTTTGAACTGCATGCTGTGTAAGTTTGATTGACTGAGGAATACCAGGGGTGCCAGTGTGAGGGCATCAGACAAAATTCTCCTGTGATGCTCTGAATGTGAAATCTTATCACCTACAGAAAAGATTTGCTCTTGTTTGTCCTGCAGTTCACTTTCATGCCTTGGGTGTGGTAATACAACTGTATGCCAGTATGGGCGGGAAACAAATGAGAGAGTGGATGTGAGGATAAGAGGTGTGTGTGTGTGTGTGTGTGTGTGTGTGTGTGTGTGTGTAGTGAAAATGGGGAGATGGAGGTTGAGTGAAAGAGGGAGGGAGGTGTGTATGTGGTGCCTGTTCAGTACACAGAGGTTGAGGTTCCTTCCCAGATGGCAGCTGTTAACTCCACTCACACGCACAGCTGATTAGAAACACATTGAGTCTGGGGCTGCACGCACACATGCACAAGCACACAAATGCACACACGCAAACAGGAACACGGTCTGATATGCACAAGACACACAAAACAAACACAATAACAATATACTCATGCTCACATGCTTACAGATAGAGGCACGCACACACACCACATGCAAGTTCAAACACTTCTCATAAGCACAGGCATGCAGATGAAGGCCCTCAAGTGCACATGCAACACACACACACACACACACACACACACACACACACACACATACACACACACACACAGAAGTTCCCATGCATTAGAGGCCACACTGTCAGGCCGCTCAGACCTCCTCTATCTACTGTGTCCCTTCACTTTAACACATTAAGCTACTCAAGAAAGGTCTCTAACCCAGGCTGCTGCTGCTGGAGGATTCCAGTTGCAGCAGGGCGCACTCGTTCTCCTCCCCGGGAACGGAGCTCTCCGGCTCGGCTGTGCGCACCGGTGACGGCCCCTGGCTCTGCCGCGGCGGCGGGTCCTCCTCAAACACCAACTTGAACTCGAACTCGCCTTCCTCCCAGCCCGAGCCCGGCGCGGCCCCCATCGCCCTCCGGCAGCAAGGACAGGATACAGATAGAGTAATACAATCTTATCTCCCTGTGTCGGATTCAGCGACTTTAAGGTCCTTGATGCGCCTCGTAAAAAGGAAACTTTCCCGGAGAAATTCCCAAAAACTTTTTGTCCTTCTACGATGTGCGTGTCATTGCGCAAATATCCCTCCTCTTGCAAGGTTTTGATGTAACTTCAGCAACTTTTCCAAGCTGTTTCCACACGATGCGGGCTGCTTCTTGCTCGCAACTTTTTCACTCCAACTCAGATCTTCACTTTTTGATATCTCACAATCTTTCCCGAAACATATCTCACCAGATACAGTCGCGTCTTTCATTCTAGCTCCATCGCCATCCCTGTAGCTTCTTCTTCCCCGACAGAGAGAGGAGGAAAAAAAAGTTTATCAAATATTTTTGTCGTCCTTTACCCTTAATTGCCTTTGGGTGGGTTTCCCAGCTCCAGTTGGTCCGTTAGTCATTCCCCATAGGACCTTGTGCCTGTCAGTCATGAATCCCCCCTGCCCAACCTCCAGCCTCCCTCTTCTCCCCCCTCCTCACTCACTCTCTGGAGGTTTCTCTTCCAGTCAAACTCACTTCACATTTACTTTTTACACCAACACATATTTTAAACATCCCAAATAGGGCTTCTCTGTATAACTTACATCTTGCTAAGCACCACCTACACATCATTTTCCTAGTGTTTTTCCACTAAAATTGCATTTATCACCATGTCATCCTCAGCATCAATAACTTTTTCACACATTTAAGCCCCCAAACAATATGATTATTATTCCAATCATGAGCAAGAGTCATGGCAAGCAGCTAACTGTCTCCAAAACCTGCCATTGAAGGCCAGCTGCATGGCCACCAGGGCTGCGATGTTAACTGTCAGTTAGTGAACATAAGAGGGCCTATTTCCTGTGGCGATGAACACGACAGCCCCCCTTTTTTGGCTGTCACTCTTCCCTCTCCTCCCCCTTTCCTCTCCTTCTCTTTTTTTCATTTTTTTTTACCCCACTCCTCCTTCCTCTCTTCTCCCCACCAACTCCTCCTCGTCCCTCCTTCTCTTGAGTCTCCCCTCCCTCCCCTGCCTCTCCACCAAAGATCTGTTTCTCATTATCCTCTGCAGTCTGCTCTCTGTCTGAGTCAGGAGACGAAAAACTTAAATAAACACACTCTCTCTCTCTGGCTCTCTCTCCGCCTCACTCCAGCTCTTTAGTCCTCCCTCCTCCTCCTCCCTTCCACTCTGTCCTCCTTCCTCGTCCTCTTCTGATTCTCACAATCATTATGTATGTAATACTGGCGTGTAACTGGGAGCTTGCTTCACTCTCCCTGTCATCCTCTTGGGGTTGTGTGGGCAGGCCTTGGATCTTGATCTCAAGCTGTTGCAGTCTCGTCGGGGAGAGGAAAAAGTTCTACCAGCAGGGACGACGCAAAACATTTTTGGGGCTCGAGGCAGAGTCTGATAACCCATACCTCTACGCAAAATTAAAGAGTTCCTTAACTGTATAAAGAAATGCACATATTCTCCAGGTGTGAAAAGTGAAGCTAATGCAGACATGTCTTAAACCTGATTTCTTTTGAATGGCCAGCAGGGGGAGACTCCACTGGCTGCAAGCAGACTGTAAGGGAAAAGAATGTAACCACCAAGAAGGCAAAAAACAGCCTCAAATACAACAATATCTGACTATGTAAGGGTGCTTTTTACAACTGAACAAGACATTTTCAAGCGATTTCATGAACTGAAAACACACTATGATAAGGTCAAAGTTCTAAGATTAAAACGCGCAGTGTGCCATAGTAGCAACTTGTAAATCATATTCTGTTTTATCCTTTGTTTTGCTCTAAATAGACCAATTATTTGTATGCAAACATTGACAAGTAAGAACAACTTGTCACTCAAGGATAGGCAAGTATAAAAAAATCTATATGTAAAAATGTGAAATAATATTGTAATATGTTTACAAATAAAGACTTTTAGTAGCTTTTCGGTTTTGGCAGCCCATTGCACGACATGATGAGTTCAAAATAGATTCCAACTCTTCCTGTGACTAAAGTTTTCTTGTGTATTTAAGCCTACTTCTGATTCCTTCTGCAACTGACATGCGTGCACATTAGTGTGGCGCTAGAGTGACGTGTTCTGATAAGAGATCTATAGGACCATTATTTTTCAAATTACATCATGTTGTGTTGAAGGAGACGTAGGCCATGACGCATTCACGAAGAGAAGTTTATTACAAGTGCACAGACTTTTAGCTTAAAACAGGACAGAAACAGCGCTCTCCTCGGTCAAAGTCCTGTGTTTGGATTTTAACAGTTTTTATATCTACAGTATTTCAGTGCCTTACTCCCACTGCTTCTATCACCTCCATCATAAATACTACAGCCACTATATATTGCCAAGTGACAACAAATAATTAGCTATCCAGCTCACAATTACGTGGTTATCTTTTTTATTACATTGCATTATTTTTCTTACCCCGAAGAGTGGATGAGAACAACCTGCATGCCGTATCCATGGAGCCAGGGGCAGTCAGGTTTCCAGTGTAGTTGAGCGTCCATAGTATCCTCTGGTTCTCAGTCAGATCCACCCTTTTGTCCAAATATGGTCATTTCTGGCTCCAAAAAACCAAGATGGCAAACTGGAAGCTTCAAAACTTCACTTCTTTTATACATTCTATGGTGAAAAAAAGGGGGATCAATTATTTATTTGCATCATCACTTTCTTTTGTGGCCCTGTGATGTCTGATATCTCCTAAAAACGTATTACTTCTGCTACAGCTTGTGAATAATTAGCTTAACAGTGTACAGCATGTCACCAAGCATATATAGCTGACTATGTAACACAGTATGGGGAATTATGTCCACAGTGTCCACTACAATATTTAAATCACGCCAGAGTTCAGACCACTGAGAAGATGAACTGCCATCCAGAAAGGCTTATACAGAATGTAATAATTATGAGAATATATATGCACTTTAACATATTCAATACTTAAGATACCATTTGTATCTCTGAAATGTTTTCTTTGATATTGCTTATTGTAATCATCACTGCAAATTAGCCTCTAGGCACATACTCTTGGGTATGCATTCACTTGAAAATATGAGAAAGTGAGAAATATATTTTTGAATCTTGAGACAGGATATTACCACTCTGATAAGTTATGGCAACAATGATTTATCCATCCAAACAATCACAAAGTAAACAGAACTACAGCTTACATTTAACAAAGTCATTTACCAGCAATACACGCTTGAATGTATTTAGTTGGCCAACCCAGCACTGTGCTGGATTACATCGCAATGTGTTGTGGCAGAAGTTGAGTGAGGTTCAAGGTTTTTTCCACTGGAGGGAAGTTGGTTTCTTAACTTTAACTGTTACACGGCCCTCAGTTGAGTCTTAGCAACCATACGTCATTGTTTTGGAAAAATTCTACGTTCCTCATCCACGCAAAATGCAATGGCTGTTTTCAGATTTGTAAACCGGGTTTTTGAAACATTTAGGGTGCTAACAATGGCAGTTAACTGTGGTCAAAATGATGAGAAAACAATGCATTTTAAGGTTAGCTTTAGTGTCATTATACAATATGCGCCAACCTCTATGAAAATGCATTAACTAATATTCAGTTATTTTAAATTGGAATAGAAAATAACAATAACATAACATCTGGAATTATTAACGAAAGTAAAAAGTAATTTGTTTATCTGCACTATGATTTGGATCTGTTCCAGTATTTCCTTGCCCCATGTTACACTCTTCCACCAACTTTCAGGAAAATCAAGCTAGTTCTTTTTTCCCCCGTAATCCTGCTGACAAACAAACAGACTGAACCAAAAACATAACCTCTTTTGTGGAGGTCATAAAAAATGGAAAATAAAACAAAACTATATTTACAAGGAAGATATACTGTACAGTTATCATCAGATTACATCAGATTACAATTTGTGCAATATCATTGAGTTTTACATGATATCTTCAGATTTAGCTCCCTTTGACTTTATATGTCTCCATTAACTAAACAATAGGCTTCACATAGTCATGCTGAATCACAGAAGGTTTGCCAAAGTCTTAAAAAGAACTGTTTTAGTTTTATGAGTTTTTATATGTGATCGAGTGGTGAGACTTCCAATGAATACCACAATAACTGGTTAATAAAGCCTGAAAAAACTTGCATTTTACATGCAGGTACTATATGCATGTAGTTAAGGCACAGAGCTTCTCTTGAAATGGAAAGTTTTGGGGGGTTGTGAAACTGTGGATTTGAATGGCTAATAAATTGTTTAAAGGAGTGCTGCAATGTGATGGATGAGTGCAACACACAGGAGGAACTGCTGAGTGTCAAGTTTATAGGAGGAGGAGGAGAAAACAGAAGAAGTGATTCCTGTGGCGGTGTTGCCATCATGTGGTGAAAGACAGAACAGATTTCCTGTAATTTTCCTCGACAGTCTACCTTCTGCTTTCACAGCCTGAGGACACAGATTATTGCTATCACTGACAATATTTTGCAAATTCAGCCCTGACACGCTGATGTTCTGAGTCAGATAGTGAGAGACTGAAATAATTTATTGACTTTAATTAACTAAGGTACATTTTGTCCTAATAAATATCACATTATCTACATATATTTTACAATACTGTACATTCTGACAAGCTAGTACTTGTTGTTTTCCTCTAATCAAAAAAAAAAAATCAACTACAACCAAAAATACAACCTGTTGCATTGATTGAAAAATAAAAATAATTAAAAAATGCTGATATGAAGATAAAAATATATACATTTTCCCTCTTGAATTGTACGCCAAACATGTTGATAACATGTTTGGAAAGATTCTAAAATATTGAATGAATTGATTCAAGTAATAGTAACAGTGCATAATATTATAATCGTATTAAAAAAAATAGTTGAACAAGAGAAGGCGGTCCATTTTAATAATAATAATAAAAAAAGTTGTTTATAAACACGTGTCATACTCTGAAAACCACGCCTACTGGAGGGGGAAACTTTCAGTGCCACAATATGCAACAATGGACTGAAACGCTAATAAAAATGCCCATTTCTAGCTAAAAACGTTGTTTATAGATGTTTACATTAGCACTCTATGGCTGCAAGAGAGGACAGGTTAGCCGTTAGCAAGCTAATGTTAGCTATGTGTTAGCAGGCTAAGACACTTAATACTGCATAGCTTTCTAAATTATCCACTATAAACACGAGTTACATAAATTCAAAATGCTTAACTCATAGAAATGTAGTTAACCTTCAACTGATATTGGATTTATGACAACATGTGCTGCACATGTAACGTTAGACATACGAGTGTCAATAGCCTATCTAGCGGATTGTCTGCGTATGAAAACTTAGTTTTATAGAAATGAGGGAAAGTTAAATAGAAAACATTTTTTTAGATTCTTCCAGATTCCTTAACTGCCGTAAAATTAGCTGGAAACAAGACAACAACTGTGAGATGGGACCTAAGGAAACAGGTTTGGATTGACCACTTCATATCAGGTGCAGAACACAATGCTTACTAACTGTTTATCATTAAGGTATTATTTCATGAATGAGGTGGTGCCTTTTGGAGTTATTCAGACAGTAATCATATCGATAACTATATATAACTGTTAGCTCAGGCTACATACAAGTAAGCATACAATTAGTTAACTAACATGCATTAACGTTACACTTTTAGTTGCTAATGATAACGTTCACCGAAGTTGCTCTTACCCTTCTAGTGAGGACAAGCAATTTCAGTTGGCAGACTCTAAAGCTGAATATAATTCACAAATCCAGATTTTCCAGCTTTTGTAGGTTTTCAGGGACTCTCCAGAGTAGAATGAGGGTAAGTTGTTAAATAATTGTACAAGCGTGTAGTGTTGTCCATTTCGGCTGTTAAGAGACTCCCTATGAGGTTCAGTAATGTTTCATCCAACATCCTAATAACTTATAGTGCCAGTGAACTCCGACTGCTTGACATTAACAAGGTTGCCTTTCATTTTACTTATACTTTGCCTGCCAAAATGGCAGCATAAACAAGGACTCTATATGTATCTCATTTTCTTTACTGTTAGGGCACTTGTGAAGTGAATGCAACACATACCTCAAGGTTTATAATAATAATAATAATACTAATAATAATAGGCTAATTTTGTAAGTTTCCAAACTAGATAACATACTGTTTATTCTACTGTTCTATATCCTGTTGGAGTCTGAGTCTCGATAAGTTCTTATCAGGGCAGTAAAATCAAAGGTAAAGCATCCTATGGAACCATAAAGACAAATGGGTGACAGCTGTCAAACATGGAGACATTTATTTACATTAAACATCATTAAGGTCAGGTGAAAACCTCAAATTGACTTTTTTCCCATACATTTAATGGATATTATTGACTCATTGGTTATTTATGGGTAATGACCTTCACTTTTGTACCACCAGAATTATTTCCAAGTTGTTTTAGCTCATCAATGTAAGTGAGAATTTCAAAGCGATTAAGTATTTGGTGTTAGTTCAGACCACTACAAACAGCCGTAAGAGCACTTAGCCGATTCTGGCTCCGGCTTCTCTGTTTCAGCTGCTCAGCGGAAAACTAAATTCGCCTGTTGGTCTGCAGTGTGTCAGTGTCAAACTCTAAGAAGCCATGATGTCACTGAACAAGGGCTCTGAGTTTTGTTCTTATTTCTCCACTTTTTCCTCAAGGGAAACCAGCATTCCTGTCAGTGTCAGAAACTTGTATGAACTAGTGTGTTAAAGTTTTTTTGTGGTCTGTGCATGTGCCATCTTCATGCATGTTTGCGCTTGTGTGCTCAGCACCTATGACACAAGGAGCTTGTGCAAGAATTTGAATCACCTACACTCCTCTGCTTCTTCAGATTATGCAACACTTGACTCACAGAGAGTGCAAAGTGCCTCAGGATACACAAATTAGATATG
Organism: Centropristis striata; assembly: GCF_030273125.1. NCBI lineage: Eukaryota > Metazoa > Chordata > Actinopteri > Perciformes > Serranidae > Centropristis > Centropristis striata. The sequence continues at coordinate 31,280,602 of NC_081527.1, forward strand.
TGAAACTGTTACATGTTTTTTAGAAGAATGCATGCTTGTTTACTTAAAAGTGCCTGAATGCATACAATGTTATAGCACAGATACTTGAAATAAATTCCACAGGACTATATATATCATATATGGAGATGAATATAGGCCAGAGCAGTGAAGGTAGACGGAGGGAGAGTGAGAGTTTTAAGGAAGGACACACCTCTCCATTACAACAGCATGTTGCAGCGTGTGGGCCAGGATGTGGTTCAGTTTATTATAGACAGAGCTTACAGGGACCGTCACACAAGGGAAATACTGTCGGACAGAGCGGAGAGCAGCAACGGGAATTAATAATTATAATAATTTAATCTGACAATCATCACAGAGAGACATCAAGCCCTGGAAAGGTCAGTCCCTCATGAATGTTTGCGGGAAACCATGATTTGTTATTGACACTTTCTTTCATATTTTCCCAGCATCTGCCTCTTTTCCATTCTTTCTTCCATCTTAGAATAATAATTTACTTTTCTTGACTTGATTATTTACACTCTGCAGATTTATTACAAACCTATGACTCATTATTTTAAAACTTTGGATACCAAGATCGTTATTTCTTTATTGGCAAATACAGTTTCTGGAAGAAGCAAACCTTTTGCAATGTTGTGGTGATTTTCACATTCTCTTAAAGGTTCTCAGGTTTTGTTTTGTTGCTTTTGAACCAATATAATAGCTTGTATATAGCTTGTAGCTTGCCTCTTGTAATTTACCATTTGTCAGATTGTCTTTCTTTGAATCTTTTCTGTCCTTAGTTTTGAATTCAAATATATTTTTTTCTCATTCTTGCAGTTTGTACATTACAACAGCACATTTATGTCATATATCCAATGCAACTTAAGGCCATAATTGCAGGTTCTTGTGTTTTTACATGAAATGATAGTTTGGTCATATGTAGGTTGAAACACCTGTATGTCACTTGGTTTTGTAAAACACTTTGAAGAGTTTTCTTGTATAAAGGCTGGCTTTTCTGAGTAACGATGCTTTCCTGAGTATTGCTCAGACTTGACGTGCTGGTGGATTTTTCTACCAGTGATATAAGAATGGCTTTAGCTCACTTTGTTTACTTGGTCACTCTTATTTACAGCTATCAGGGGAAATAAACAGTTTGCTTTAGCAGCACCAGAGCAAAGACATTAGGACCTAATCAGGAAATAAGGGCTTGATGTCTTGTTCTCACAAAGGGAAATGGGGTTTTGTGGAGATCATATGATTATTTTTATATATTTAGCATGTTAGTCTATAATTATAGTCTGGGCTAAACCATCTTCAACTGTGTTTTTCCTTAAAGGTCAACATTGTGTGACCTCTGCAGTCAAAGGACAGTGAGAAAGAAAGAGACAAGACAAGAAAAAAAAATCAAAGTCAATAGAAGACTGTGTCGAAATACTGCTCTTCTTTGACGCATTAATGTTGGCGTGTTTTAGCATGCTGCCTCTGAGTCAAGCTACATTGTTGGCTACAGGGTCTGATGTGAATATTTTAGAGGCTCCGTCAGGGTGGCAGCCATCCTCCACCTCTGGAAACAGCTTTTACACCACTGGTGAACAATGTAGTGTTTATCTTCAGTAAATAATGCAACATTTTCTCCAGACCATCATTATCTTCGTCTCTGAAAATTAAAACGACAATCAAGCCCCCAGTTGGTCTCAAATCGGAATAAAGTGTAACATAAAAGAACCAAATTGCCATTATAGTGATTTCCTCTTGTAGCGCCTCTTATTTAATATTCAGAGTAAGTGACAACTTCTCTCTTTTTTTTTTACTACCTGTTCCTGTAAGTGGCAGTCAGTATTAAACAGATGTATCAGAGATATGTGAAGAGACATTTATCAAACTCATCATCAAAGATTTTCAGGAAGCTCTGAGATATTAGGTTCCAGTTTCAGAACTCATCTGAAGCACCAAAAACTCCTGCTGACAAAATGGTCAGTCTTTGCAGAAACATACTAATAAATAATCAAATAAACAGCCAAGTAAATAAAAACATTTAATTTTTTACTACACTTTTCATTACTAATTATATTCTCAATGTTTTGATAAAAGGGTTCGTTCATATATCAGTCATAGCCGGATCTGTGAAACATTTTACTGCTAAAAACTGGACGTAAAAACATTTCACCCTAATATCTTCATAAAATAAAACAAGAATTTTGAACCTGGGTCTAGCCAATGTTTTTGACCTGAAAAGATGTGCAAATTGGTGCTCATTTAATAAGATAATCCCTTATTTTTATAATCAATTCTGACATTTCAGAAAATGTCTAACAAAAATGACTTTTCTTAAAGTAAGTAATCTATTTGTTAAATATTTGATCCTATTCCTCAGTCGTGTCTCTAGATTATAACTTTGTTTCTCATCCTCAGGATGAAAACTTCTTCTAGCAAGCCCAACTTCACTGTTTCCTTCTTGACTTCTAATAATACTGGCGGAGAGGATCCAAGTGTTGTGAGCAATGACTTCTCCACGGCCTTGGGCGCCCTCATCCTCGGCTTGGTCTTCCTCCTGGGCGTCCCTGGCAACCTCTTCATCGTCTGGAGCATCCTGGCACGCATCAGACGACGTTCTGTCACCACCCTCCTCATCCTCAACCTGGCGTGTGCCGATGGCTTCCTCATGGCCCTCACCATCTTCTTCATCATCTACCTAGGCAAGCAGACGTGGGTTTTTGGTAATGTCATGTGTAAAGGCGTGTTCTACCTGTGCAACACCAACATGTACGCCTCCATCTTTCTGATCACGCTGATGAGCGTCCACCGGCTGGTGGCCGTGGTGCTTCCCAGGCGAATGTCCACTCTGGCCAGCAGGAAGATTGTGAGGAGGGTGATTGTAGGCATGTGGTTGCTGGTGATGGTCATGTCGATCCCCTCGATGGTGTTTCGAGAAGTGAGATTGGACGATGCTGAAGCAAATGCAACAAGACTGGTGTGTGCGCCCAATCACACACTGCCTACACATGTAAGTACACCAGGACTGAATTATTTTTATTATCTGTTATTAATCTGATTATTTTCTTGACCAATTGAATTATTGTTTGGAAAAAAGTCCATCAGTCATTTTATACACATGAGAAAGATTTATGTCACTCTCTTTTCTTTTTCTTTTTTTTTGCTCTGTCTTTGGTCTCCACCAACTCTTTTGCTGCTAAATGCTCCACTGTGGTCACAAGCTAGTTGCTAGCTTTATCCCGCCACCGTTTGCTTCTGAGCAGGATGTATACAGTGGGTTTTTAGAACTGAAATTGATTTAATAAAAATAAATACATACAAACATCTGAAATGTGGTACATTTAAGAACAATTTTCTTCATCTGTTGTTCATCTTTTTGCCCGGGCTCTATCACCGTCCCTTTTACTTTTTATGTATATACATATGGGCAGATTCAGAAAAATAATGTATTTTTTGAAACGCATCTTAACATGTTCTACACAAAAAAAAAACTGAAACTGAGAATAACTACATAGAGAAAGTCAATTTTCTCACTGATGGTATTGTTTGCTTACGTAATATAAAGGCTTCAGTAGGCCTATTCTCCTTGTCGCTTAAAAACCAACCCTGTGGCTACAAGGGATATTATGATCATAGAAAAACATATGACATATTTGTGTAAACTCTCTTCATTTTATGAGTGAGCAGAGTCTGGGTTTTTTTCTTGTTCTGACTCATTTTGACACATCCAGTCATGCCTACAGAATCACACGCAACCATTACAACTTGCACATCTGTTTTGTATCCTCCTGTGCGCAGGAGAGGTTTCAGTATGCCTTTGAGACGGTGGCCGGATTCATTCTTCCCTACGCAGTCATTATAACCTGCTACATCCTCATCCTGAGACGCCTGAGGCAGACCCAGTTCCGCAGAAAGGTCCGCAGTGAGAAACTCATCCTGGCTATTGTGGTGACGTTTGGCCTCTTCTGGCTGCCGTACCATGTTATCAACATGATGCAGGTGTGTGAGGGCTTGTCTACAGCTTCACTCATCTCATGAAATGCTTTACTGATTTGGGATTCTCTGATCTTTTAAGTTAAAACTGATGTTTTTGTCCATCCAAGGTGACAGCCCTGTGGTATTCTGAGAATTCACGCACAAGGAAAACGTGAGTGACAAAATATTTTCACCCACCTTCTCAAACATAATTACAACTTTAACTGAAATATATTGTACTTTTTTGCTTTACTAGAGTTGCACATAAGTAACAGCACTATAATGCAAAGCAATTGTTCATGCACCATTCTGAATTTCTACAATAAAGCCAAAGTACTGTACTAAGTGTTCATGTTCCATAAACAGCTACTCAGGGTTTTATCTGATGACACATTTGAGAAAAGCTGTTTGTCATCTGCTGAAATCAAAGATATATTTCTTATTTCCCTAGAATCTTACCAATAATAATGCAGTATAAAAAAAGAAAGAAAACAAAGGTGTTGTAAATGCAAGAAGTTTGCAAGAGTTTACAAAAAGCCAGTTCCACATTCAGGCAAAATGACATTGGACTGATATTGAATGTCTATATTTTTTTATTTTTTGTTGTCATTTTGTAGTAATTTTCGGTCTCTTTGTAGGGGTTTTGTGTTGTTTTACAACCCCTAATTGGACTGAATCTGTGTCATCTGTTCTGTAATCTATCCATTGATATGTTGAAGTTAGGCTTTTAAGGATGCTACGCCACTCTGATTTACTTTTCCTCAACCATTAAATTAGTTTTAGTTGCAGCTGTGGTCTTAAAGTGTTCTATTTATCTGCAGGTTGGATCACATCACTAAATCCAGTCGAGCGGTGACTTCTGCTTTGGCCTTCATCAGCAGCTGTGCCAACCCTGTCCTCTACACCTTCGCTGGGAAGTCTTACATCAGGCAGAACGGCTTCGCCTTCATGGCTCGGCTCTTTGAGGGCACGTCGACGGACCACACGGGAACCACAAAGAGTAAAGACGCCGTGGGACTCAATATGGAATCTACAAACGACTCAGGAACCCCTACTTTACGAAATGGGAAATGAACTTTGTGCATAAATGAGATCTCCTGAAAGTGAAAATCTGTATAACCAAAAAAAGCACAAGCTAAAAGCTGACTGCCAGCTATTTTATTTTGTAAATAGGTTGTGTTGAAATACGTTTGACTCAAAGTCAATGGTACAAGGCACAAGAAAGTGTAACTACCTGACCTGTGTATCAGAACTGTAAATACATATTTTTTTTAAATTACATTTTGTAGCAGTAACAGAACACCTAAAATAAAAAAGGCTAAAAAAATAAACATACAGTACTGTATCTACTTGGGGTGTGATGACATTTTGAGAACAAACTTCCATTTCTTAATGGTTGAAACTTTGCTTGAAGCTCCAGTTTAGCACTGAAATATACAAACTGATGCATACATAAATATATCTGTTTACAACTGTTTTATAGGGCAGGGATACATTTAGACACGGGCCACTATTGCGAAATGACAGGAAGCCAGGGACCAGTTAGAAACCAATATTAGATACTGTATGCATCAGTTGCAGTACATTGGGGCTTAGCCCAGATGTCTCAGGCAAGCTCCATTTTGCTGCTTTTTTTTGTACATTTCCCAGTGGATTCATTTTGCATTGTGAATTTAAATAGTCAGCACCATGTTATAGGCCTATTAATATTTATATACTGGAAATCTAAGTGTTGCTTGTTCATGTATTAGATCTCTACATTTCTTTAGAGCTTAACTCTGCATGTTCCAGGTTTGACCACTTTCAGGCCAAATAAGACCCAATTTATTTTATCATACCAAGATGCTGCATAATAAACACTGAACATACTGGTTCGTGACAGATCTCATTATGGAGAATGCAAAAAAAAAAAAAAACTCCCGCAATACTTATTGTGGAGCATGAATCACTTTCCTCTTTGACTTGTCTGAAGCTAAACTCCACATCCGGTTCATCCATCACAGTGACATGTTTTTTTAAACTTCATACACAAAGCGCATCCAGTTCTTTTAGACAAGGCACTGTAAACTCTGTAAACTGTACATACAAATCTTAGTGGACATTGGGTAAATAGGTCTATTTATGGCTACATGTCACTGCCTTGTCAGTTTTGATCTCACTTGTGTGATTAATGATACGAGGTACTCTCATTGAATTTGTTGGTGTTATGCACTGATTTACTGCTTTTAAGGCACTGTACCACAAATCATTGTTAAATAAAGAAACCTTGAAAGATTTAAGTCCTACACGTGTACAAGCTTTACCACCACTTTTATAATTATACCAGATAGCTTTAAGATCATTTAAATACAGAATGATATCTGCTTAAAGTCATGATAGTCTTTACATTGAAGTTATGTTACCAAGCAGCCATTTTAAAAACATTTAAGGTTTTAAAGTGCAATTTCTTAGCCTATTAGTTACTTACTGAGGAACTGCATGTATATAATGAATGCTATCATGAAAAATGAATGCAAAAATACAGTTTAATACATTCAGCTTTATTCAGTGGATTTTACAGTTCATACATTTAATGTCACAAGACCATTTGAAGTAAAGGTAAACATTTTTAGGCAGCAAATCATATTAATTGCTCTACAACATTAAAAAGGTACACAAACTTTTTTTCTCAAAATACCAAACCAAGGTGATGCAGCAGTGGACTGTCAGTGCAGTGTTCCCATTACCTGTATAGACAAATGAAACAGTTGTTGAAAACTGCAGCCCTGTTATATACATAAGGTAGACTACATCACTAAATTACACTCTAAATTTTTTAATCATCTTTATAGACTAAAATCCCTTAATCCCAAAAAGATAGGACAGAGTGCACACATGTATAAATTCACAAAAAACATGTTCCTCACTTTGTACATTAAATATGTTGTCTTTGCATTGTATTCAATTGAATATAGGCTGTGAAAGATTTGCAAATCACTGCATTCATTACATTTTTCTACAGCATCAAAACTTTCTTGGAATTAGGGAAGTGTCAGTGTAAAATCATGCAATAATATGCACATTCCATGTATCAACTTAAAATAAACGGATACTGACCTTATCAAGAAAAATCCAGGCCAGGCTTCCATATCCTAAATGCAAAAACACTAGAGGTTAGTCTCAACTTTGTAACACACTAAACGTCTTTACTAGCATCTATTTAGTCAAACCCATCAGTGCAGTAAAATAATAATCATGAGGTTCAGGTGAAACACGGACTGCAAATCATCATTAAGGTTTGACTCTAATGCAGAGCTGAAGCTTCAAGTGGATTTAGTATGAGCAGGCTTTCAGAGATGCAGATTTTTTTTTTAAGTGACAATTTTTTTTGCTGCAGCACGTGGAAATGATGCCTGACTATAAAACACAGAACTCCAAGTTTATTAGGTTCACAGAGCTTAAACTAATGCAGTTTGATGAAACACTGAAGCTTTTAGTTGAATCAGTTTCGGAAAGTTGTTTTTTCAACTTTTTCAATTTTAAGGGTGTAGTTTGAGGTGCCGTTGACTAAACTGCATTATATTGAGGTTTCCCTTATTTAGCCTACACTCATTGATATGAACAAGGTGGACAAAATAGAAATACCAATCGCATTTCAAGACATTTGTCCATTTTGTTGGTCTAAAATGCATCCAAATTTCCCATCCAATTCTAACAAACCTTACTGGTAGGTTATGTACTCTAATAAAACCGAGCTAAATCGACTATGGCTACTAGAATTTAACCAATTTCCAATTATAAAGATTAATTAAATTATTTTTTAAATAATATTTTTTGTATATTCAAATGCGTTTAATGCATTACAAATTACCATCCCTTTAAAATATACAACTTTAACTTGCTTAGTCACATACAAAGAGGATGATTGACAATATATAAAAATAAACTTTAGATTCATTTCTTTTAGGCAATTTCTGTTTTAATTGACCTAATGGTACTTTTTTGGGTCTAAACTTGACGGAAATTGTATATGCAGTTGAAATTCGTAAACCTGAAAGAAAATGACCTACTATAGCATTTAAAAATAGAGAATAAACCCTCTACATTCTATAAAAGGTGGAGATTATTGCGGGTTTGTTGAACAGACTGCATCCATTTGAGCCGTTGCACCAGATAAACATGCAGCTGAACGCAGGTGGATTATAATAAAACTTTCGTTAGGATTTATGCTTGCCAGCTGAGCTGATTCACTTAAAACTATATTGCCCAATACACGCCAAAATGCAACATAGCGTGCATTAAGTTACAATAAATTGAAGGCCACAACAACAGCAAACATTAAAAACATTGCAAAGAGTTAATTACGCTACCATTTAAGCAGTTTAATTGAAAGTCAGCATCAATTTTAACCCAAAACATGTCGAATAACGGCCTACTCGGCTCATTAGCAGAGACCATGCGGTCAGTTTGGCGCTACTGAAGCCACAATGCTAACAAAGACAATCTGTGCGGAAATAACCGCAACAAACAGCCACAAGCAGAGCCATAAACAAAACTACTAAGATATAAACAAACTAATATGATAAACAATGTGAATATATACCTTCTGTGGAGAGTGAAGCTTCATGGAAGTTGTCCCTCCACCACAACACGTCCGACCTCCATCACCGCAACAAGGAAGAGAGGCTGTTAATGAGCCTGAGGCTCAATTTATCTCTTTATCAAAACCACGTGTTTGCTTCTGTCGCGCTGCTTCCGGCTCTGGCGCAATAAAAGAGCCGACATTATAAAAACACGTGTTAACAGTAATTATAAACAGCATGTCTCTTTTCCAACTTACAAATAATAAATATGTGATATAATTCAATATAGACCCCGTTATTTAACTACAGTTATTTTATATAAAATAAAATAATAATTATAAGAAGGTTCAGGGAACTCATAGCAAATACATAGTAATATTATTACAAGCTAATTTATAGAGTTGTTTTGCCCTCCTCCCAATTTTAAATTGACCGTGTGTCTTATTTATAGTGTTTTATTTACTCTGTCATTGCCTTGGCAGCTCTTTTTTCTCTCTTTTTGTTTTTTTGCTTTCCTTGAAACTAATAAACAGATGGGGAAAAGGAATCTATCATTGTGTGCATGGAGATAACCCCTTAAAATCATTATATTTACACTAAAACATTAATTGTTACCCAAATTGTAGCCACAGCGTCTTTATCCCAAATTATAATAGCGTACAAAACGGTCTTAAACTTTTAATAAAGATTTATGCCATTTATTTTATCTCCCCCTATTTACCCATAAACCAAGATTATACATTTATTATTTTAGGGTTAGGGTTAGGGTGATTATACATTGCCTTGTTTTAATTTATAGTATTAGTTAAATTTAATAATTTCGCTTACTATTGGTATTATTCTTATTATTCTAAACATTTTTCAAACTGTGATTATATTCAATATCTCTTTCTTTCTTTTTAAATAAGTAAACATGAATTAACACATGTATAAATAAACCCTAGACTGTATAAAATAGAAATAAACCCGTGATTGAATTCCACCTGATTTAAACTACAAAATGACGTATCTTCCCGACTACGGAACTCCTATTGGTCCAAAAAGGTAAAGGAACCAAACTCACTGACAGCATTCTGAGTGGGACCGTGAGAAGAGAGCGGGGTATTTTGCTGCAACGTCCAGTAATTGAATTAAAGTTTGGACTTTAACTAAACGACCATGAGAGTTTTAATAGGTATGTACATTATTTACTAAAAATAAGCTTTTTAACAGTCGTTTCACTAAGGTCAATGTGACATAACGCCACCAGCTAGCTGTTAGCTAACGTTAGTATTGCAGGCATACATTGAGTTTATAAAGCAACTTAGGTGCATTTGCACTATAATCGTCCAAGAAATCAAAGTTGAAAAAGCGTGCCAGCTCTGTGATTACACCCAGACAATTCTCACTGTGTGTTTTTTAATTGTTATATAAAGCTAACTTTGTCAAAGTCCTGTTTTGTAAGCATGTATAATGCGCATGCGCACCGTTCCGACTCTTGTGCTTTCTGTGACAACAATTTGATTGAACATGTGAAAATACACCATTATACAGTGCAATCGTACAATTATATATTAATACAATTAGGGAAACTATAAACTGTCTTTTCTCTCACCCATACTTATTTTAACCGGTAAGTGATGGGTTATGTGTGCATTTGTTAATTATTTTTCTGTATGAACATTTCTCTATTTTTGTATAACTTTTAGGAGGGGGTTCTGGCTTTGTGGGCCGTGAGCTGACTCGCCTGCTCAGAGACAAAGGTCATGAGGTCACGTTGATATCTCGCCAGCCTGGCCCTGGGAAGATAACGTGGGTATGATGATTTCAGGTTAATTGAGAGTGGTAGTCAAGCCAAGTTCATTTTTCATCTTCAGAATCTGATTCTTCACTGCAATATCTCCTTTTTGCTGCATTGTAGATCACTCAATGTTAAATGTTTATCTCCTTTTTTGATCCTGCAGGGTGAGTTGGAGTCTCATGGCCTTCCACCATGTGAAGGCGCCGTCAACTTGGCTGGAGAGAATATAATGAACCCACTTCGATGGTGAGCAATAAATAAATATTTGCTGCACTTTAAATCACATACTAAAAGCATGCTGGTTTGCCTACTGCAGAATGCGATCCAAAGCAGTAAGCCATCCTGGTATGTTTTGCATACTCCATTTGACATACAGTATATTTGGACATACTAAATAAATATTTTTGTGACATAATAAATAGTATGTTAGTATGGGTACGAGAATGCACCCAGAGCCTGCAAGTCATAGTCGAAAAGTCAAAGGTTCGTCTTTGAACGTAATTTCCTGTTACAACATGACAAAGATCCATGCTCAATTATAATGTAATAAAATACATTATGAAAAAAAGTTTTCTCTATTTTGGTAATTTATCCTTTATTTCATAAGGAAAGGCACATTGAATAACTAGATGTCTTCTTCCAGGTCCTGGACAAGACGGCAGCTCAATCAGTTTCAATGTAAAATAGAATTTCACATTTTAGAACAATAAAATATAAGTTTGACCTTGACATGTGCTGTCCACATACTTTTGGCCACAAAAGGTATTTGTGCCCCTCAGTTGTAGCTTTTGACCCCAAGAATGAATATAATGGTACTTAATCATGTATTTTCTTTGCTTTGGGTCCTAGATCTCCACCTGATGTGTTTTTATTTGTGGTTTCAGGTGGAATGAAAGCTATAAAAAGGATTTGTTCTCCAGTCGTGTCGACACCACAAAAACTCTGGCTCAAGCCATTGCTGCCTCCCCCAGTCCTCCTCACTCCTGGGTCCTAGTATCCGGTGTAGGTAAGCCTCTGCCGAAAAATAAAACTTTATACTGTTGCTAGTGGCAAGTTAGACAAATCAAGGTAGAAAATAATGTAGTCAAGTAAATTTTATGTATTTTTTAAAAATGGAGACCTCAGAAGAACAGAGAAGGGATCCTTCTCCCTGGATGGACTGATATGTGATAGACGTTGTGTTTACAGAATAACCAGTAAAACAAAATTACAGCACAGACAATCTAAATAACATAGTATTCAGAAGTACAAATATATGAAGAAACTGATCAAGACATCAACGTCAATGTTTTAATATTTCTTCATTAACTTTTTTTTGACCCACAGCTTGTTACAAGCCCAGTATGACAGCTGAGTACACAGAAGACAGTGAATGGACACCCTTTGACCTCCTATCCAAACTTGTGAAAGAGTGGGAGGCCTCTGCACTTCTTCCTGAGAATGTGACAAAAACCACCAAGCAAGTCCTTGTCAGGCCTGGTAAGTAAAAAGTCCATATTTCACTTGAAGTTACAGTAGAAATAATCCTGGAAATGTAATGTCCAGCAACCATGTAGGCCTGTCACGATAACCATTTTTGTTAGACGATATTTTGCCCCAGAAATTATCATGATAAACGATACTATTGTAATTTTGAGAACAGATATAACTAATAATACGTTTATAATGCAAATACACCCTTTCAAAGAGCAATTACAGAATTGATATTCTCAATACCTGCTGTTTGTCAAACATCATGTTAGCTAAAGTGTTGGTGACATTAAGTAAACAAACTTGCATGTAAACAAAACGGACGATATCGTCATGTCCATTTATCATATGATAAGTCCATATTGTAATTATCGTGACAGACCTGTAACAATGTATTGCTGCATGTTTGTAACAAACAGAATGGCTTTAACATGTTTTGCAGAAAAGGACAATAACCATCAGAAATGTGGGCAATACGTTAATTTTTCTGTGGATCAAGCACGTTTGCTGCTGTTTTAGAACATTTTATGCTTGTTTTTTTAAATTTACGGTCTTGCTTCTTCTATGTTTTTCCAAAATCAGGAATTTATTTTAGTATGCTTGTACCTGCAGGGTTTTTTGGGTGGTTTGGGTTCAGATTTAGGTTGGCGAAAAGAGTTTAATTTGACATAAATCTTGCCTGGCTAAAACATCCCTTTCTCCCTATCCCACCAGGGGCAGTATTGGGCCGTGATGGTGGCGCCATGAAGCAAATGCTGTTACCCTTCTGGCTCGGCCTTGGAGGCACCCTGGGGTCAGGAAGACAGCCGTTCCCTTGGATCCACGTCTCAGACCTGGCAGGAATCATCGCCCACGCCCTGGAGCCCGCCGCGGACACTCCCTCACCTTCCCCACTAGTGTTCAACGGGGTGGCGCCGGCACTGAACAACAACCACGAGTTCACCAAAGAACTGGGGCGGCTCATGAAGAGGCCCACCATTTTTCCTGTGCCTGGCTTCGTCATGAACACTCTACTGGGCTCTGAGAGGGCTGTGATCCTCACACAGGGTCAGAAAGTCATACCAAAGAGGACTCAAGAGGCTGGATTTGAATACAAGTACCCAGACTTGACCTCTGCCCTGAAAGAGATTGTTGGGGGTTAACAGGTGTTGAAAGAATATACGCTGACGTAAGATTTTCTGTAACTGTGTGTTCGTATACAAGATTATAAACCAATATAAACTCAAATCAGATCAAGAACCCGGGATCACAAGTCTAACGATTGCTTGGAGAGGTTTTTTCATATCACATAAGACCAGTTTATGAATCCGGTTTTCTGAGAGTTTGATCAATCTAAGGATTAAATGCAAAGAATGGGATTTTGTGATTTTTGTCTCTCAATGAAAAAAATATTAAAAGACTGAGATTGGTGATATCATGATGTAGCGTTGGATCATGGGAGTTGTAATGGTGCTATGGACTTCTGGATTCCTTCAGTAAAGGGATGAAATGTATCCAGATTGAAACAATTTCAACTGAAACATGCAGAATGAAGTGTCTTATTCTTCACTTTGGGACTTTTTTAAATATCACATGACTGTTTAAATTGTAGCATGTTTGTTACAAGAAATGGACTATGACTTATTGAAGGTGGTGCACAATAAAGCTGGGTAAACAATCATTGACTTTTCATTGATTTAATCAGGTTGTCGAATGAGTCTGTCACAGTTCTGATAGAAAATACTGATGTTCTGTTCAACTTCAAGCTGGTGAGTCCTTGGACTGAAGTCTTATCTCAGTTTTGTTCCAAAAGTATAAAGAATGCGTCTCTTCCTCGCTGAATCATCATTCTGAATCACTCTCAAAGTCTTCCTCCATGCTCTGAATTATCGGCTGTTGATCTCCCCAGTCGCTGTTCCGGGCACAGCGGTACACATCTCTGATAGACGGAAATGAAACAGACGAGTCAAATTAAGCCAAAACCATAGTCTGGTACACATAAGACGACATAAGAATTAATGAGCTTAATTCAGCAGTGTGTAGGATTTAGTGGGATCACTTGTCAATAGTGGAAAACAATACTCATAATCAGTGGTGGAATGTAACGAAGTACATTTACTCAAGTACTGTAAATACGTATAATTTTGTGGAGTGTGTACTTGAGTAACTTTATACTTATACTTTAAACAAATTCTACTTTTTACTCCACTTCATTTAGCTGACAGCTTCAGTTACTTTTCAAGTCGAGATTTAATACAAAAACATGAGAAATTTAAATTGATTAGATTTTCATTTGTGTATGTGTATATGTGACTGTTTACATATACATAATATGTATAACAAAATAAGAAAATGATGATTGTATTCCTGTTATTGGACATTTCTTGTATTTTTCAATAAAAATATTTTGGAAAAAAAATTAGACTTTTTAAAATTAAGTTATTACGTTTTTAAATTAAACCTCATAAAGGTATATTAAGTAGTAAAAATGAGCAAAATCTTACTTAATTAAAACGTGGCCATTCTGCATAACGAGTCCTTTTACTTTTGAAACATTTAGTACATTTTGATGCTGATACTTTTGTACTTTTACTGAAGTATTTTTTGAATGCGGTACTTTTACTTGTAGTGGAGTAATTTCACAGTGTGTTTTTGGGATCTGATTAATTATTCCACCACTCCAGAACAGACAAGCCGGCTCTAAAGAGCGGCTTTTACATTTCTATGTTACCTGAAAGCCACTGCAGGTTCTCTATATGTTTGGAAAGGGATGGGTAATCAATTGATTGCAATCTGCAGCCTCACCATTAGATGCCATTAAATCCTACACACAGCTTATTTAAAACTTCTAAATACCAAAAACTGGCATTGAATCAATTAAACCCAAACTTTGACTCCCAATCAAAGATAGGTAAAATGAAGCTGATGCTTGATGTAAGTTTGACAGTGTGTGTGTGTGTGATGCAGGACCTTTACCTGTTGTGTTTTCGTGCCGTCACCACCAGATGTTGTAGTTGTCCATCCGGGCAGCACATTCGACAGTGGACGTGTCGTGTTCTGCGCTGCACCGGTGCAATCAACCGTGCCCAGTCCACACCTTCAGTTCCCGCCTCCGCTGGTCCCGACCGACTCAGAATCACGTAGCTGAACTTCTCCGTCTGCTGGCCATTGTGCTGCAAAAGCACATAAATAAATAAATAAATAAATAAGTGGAATGTGCCTATGTTTTACACCAGGAGTTTTCAAAGTCTGACAAACTGACTGGCTTGACCCAGAATATAATAATTTAAGCTCCACTCTGAGGGATATATTTTTTGCCAAATACAATTTTTTAAGGTCAATATTGACCGTTCATGCTGAGCTAATTGATGTTTGACTTTTAGGAATAATTCTGTACACAGACATGTAATCCACAGTTTAGTCTCACCCCGGGCAGAGGCAGAGGGTGGTACATCTGCTGGAAGTTACAAGGTGTGTTGCGCTCACTGGTCAGTTTAGGACACGTCAGATTGTGAGGACACTGGAGGGACAAAACAAAAGAGAGATGATGCAAGATGGCTGTGATACAGCTGGATGAAAGTACTGCAAGTTGTTTTCAAAGCAGCGGAGATTTAAACAAACCGGAGCGAACACTGACGCTGGTCTTGGGTCATGGACCGTCTTGTCTTGTTTCTGGAAATACAGAAGTGTAAGTCATCAGTTTGCTTCTGTGAACTGTGTCAAATAATGTACAGAAATCCACCAAACAAAATCCATCGTGGGGATTTTTTAAAGTGCCATCTTATCTTCTGTATTTCAGTACCTTTAATATAGTATCTCTGGCCTCCATCAGCATCTGATGGCCCTCTTTAGTTCCATTTTCTACAAGCACCTATACAAAAAAATGTAAAAACATATTTTAATGTTGTTACATAAGACAGGAATTAAATGTACAAGAATAGTTTTGAAAATATGCTGCCATTTTTGCAAAAAATGTCTAAAATCAAGAACTTATCTATCACTAAATGAAACAATAGTTTAAAAAAGTGCATCTACAGGTGAACTTTTGTTTTTATTTGAACCAACCAGGTACGAGCTTGTCTTTCTCCACAGAGTCAACACTGCATCCTCTCGCTCCTTCACACTGAGAAGCTCTGACAGGGTGAAAGCTGAAACCACCAAGTCGAACTGCACCTGGAAGGAGAAACGCAGGACTGTCAGGGCTCCTTCTGCTGCTCCATGAATCCAAAAATGTTCCACGCACAACACTAGGAGAGGAAATCCTAACTTCCTAACTGTGTCAGTGATAGTAATGGATTACTCTTTTGTATTTTTTTTTATTTTGTATGTCTCAGTTAAGTGTTGTTGTACAAACACTGCACATATACCTATCATACCTTTCTACCTTTAAGTAGTATAGTTGTGACATCCCAACCATATATATGATCGGACATGTTTCTGTATACAGGATGTGTAAGTTTCTCCGTAGATTAGATACATAGAGGTTTCTTGTATGATAATAACAGGTATAAAGCATCCAAAATCCTGCGTTATAATTTAAAAAATAGACATGGAAATCTCACTTTTTACAATATGTGACAGTGAAAAATGTCTAAGGAAGCATAAAAAACAAAATATGGGTGTGAGGGTTTTTTAAACAGATTTTTCTTAAGATATGACTTTTAAAATACAGTTTATTCGACACTCCAACTGCTATTATTGAATTTATTACTACAATGCATTTGGGCAAAAATTATTTAATCAAACTGTTACTGCATCACAATGTGATCACTGAGGAAAAAAAACAAATCCAACAAGCATCTGATTTTTCTGGAATTTAAAATTGAAGGCTCGAAAAGGTTTTCTTTGAAGAAAATGTCACAAAATGTGTTTTTATGATGCTGAAACAAAACCTGAGGGGGGTTTTACCTTAGGAGAGACAGGGAGGAACTGTCTGAAATAAACATGTTTGATGTGCGGTTCAACTCCTTCATCATCACCTGCTCAACAGACAAAACATATGCTTAGATTTTCTGATCAAGTCTTAGACGAAAACCCAAACGAAAAGGTTACAAATGGAACCTTATATAATACGAGTGTCTGTGTACACACCTTTGAGGAGTCGTTCTGCCAGATTGTTCATCGCCCCTGAGCTGTCCACACACACCATCTCCTTCAGAGTGTCGCCCCAGCACGAGTGTGACGCCCTGTGGGAGAAAGAGAGCCAGACTCACTCCTAGTCTTTCTATATGCATGTAAACTCTCTTTATGCAGCAGCAGCAGTGTTTGACACTAACCAGACAACTGTTCCCAGCCCTGATCCAAAATCCAGGAGAGAGTGAGGAGCAAACGAGGGGTCCCTCTTTTTTATCTGAAATGTAAAAACTGTAATTTAGGACAGGCAGGACAAAGGCAGAAGTCTGACCCCAAACACATCCAGGAGTCATAATGTTTTTAATGACATTTATATTCCATTCTTTACCACCAAAAGAAGAAAAAATGTTTTCTTTTTTGTTATCTGGATGGGCTGATTCTTTGAGTGCAGCTCTATTATCCCCCCACATTGTTCTTTACCTCATTCATAGCTCTCCTCACTGCTGCATAGCCCCCAGCCAGCCGAGCCACCATGTACACCACACTGACCTCCTCATCATATCTGAAACACAGAGAGTGAGAGAGCTGTATATACAAAGATCATCCACGACTCAAAGTCAAACAGGAGCAACCATCAGTTACAAGCTCCAAAATGGAACTGCAGAGAGGGCTCCCCCTCTGGATTTGTTCAGATGAAATTTTATGACGCTGAAGCCAAGTGTACAAACTCTATAACACTTAATATATTGGTCAGCATTGGCCAGGGCTGGGCAATTGATCAAATTTTATTTTCAATTACCATTTTTGATCATGAAAAGTTGGTTTTGACTTAAATGATTTAGTAATTTTCAGTAGGTTGTAGCAGATCACAACAATATTTGATCTTATTTATTTGTATATATTATTTTATATTATTTATTTAAATGCAGACATATGTATATATTATTTCTTGTATTTCATTTTTTTTTTCTTTTAAATATTTTTCAGTTGAATTATGCTAAAATTTCATGAAAATCCAAGTTTCAAGTTCAATTACTGTATGATGTATTGAGAATAAGTGAGTAATTGTGTTAAATAATCGTTACCTCAGTATTGCTCAACAATCTTATTTATGAATTTTTCTATCATGAAACCGTCCGAACATCACAAATCAGACTTCTTTTCTTACGTTGGGTAAAGAAAGCTCTTTCTTCATAAAAAGAAGCTCAATGAATGAAGCTCTAATCAAACTTATGATTAAAAAAAACAACTGGTATATATTATTTATTTCTATGAAAGAACTTTAAAAATAGCAGGCTTACTTCATGGCAGTCCAGCGATGCGTGGTTCTTTTGAGCTCTGAAAGAACTTTTCTCCTGATGCGGTCTTCCAGCAATTGTTCATCAATATCTGCAATATAAAGCTTATTTACTTTGCTCCAGTTGCTGCATTATATTATCTCTTTGCACGTTGTTAACAACCATTATTCTTTTCTTAAATTCATGTGTCACTCACCTCCTCTCTTCTCCATCGCCTTCTCCCAGAGTACTTTCTCAATGCTCACAGCTTTCTTCCTCAGAGTCGAATCATCGATTGATCGTTTTCTGCTCCACAGGAAGTTTGTGAGAGTATGAGCGCGTTCAGTCAGCTGAAACACCTGAGCTCCTAAAGGAGGAGACATCGAAGAGTTGCATAGTGCAGCTACAGAAACATAAAAGCACATATAAACTGAAAACCACATTCAAAACCTACTGTCAATAATGGACCGTGCAGCCGTCTGCAGCTGGTCAGGAAGGCGCAGAGTTTTCAGGTTGGTCACACCGGGGTGCTTCCTGTGTGATTCTCCTTTTAGGAAATCTACCTGGGGCTGTGGGTGTGCAGCTGCACTCACTCCCTGAGGAAGAAAAATAAAAGCAAATGTTTATTTACTGCCACTTTAAGCTCAAGTGAGTTAGGAGTAAACAAACATCTTCTGATTAAATATCATATGACACTTATAGAGGCAAGATTTTGGTGTTTGTTTTAAAATATTTTATACGTACAATTGTAATTAACATACACAGTATTGGGCTATTTTATCTTAACACTTCTCTAAAGTTGGGTTTACGAATACACAAACTCATAATGTATGAATAGCAAAGTGAAATAACCACAAATGCAAACATCAGAAAAAGTTTTAAGAAAATCTTATATCATAGTGATTCAGAACCTTGTTTTTTGTTTTGCTAGATATTTAATTTATAGTTTAATTGTAAAGTGACTGGAGGACTGTATTCAGGACACACATGAGTTGAGATATTTTATTTAGCAAATTAATTAATTGTGGCAGATTCAGAGATTTTATGCTGGGGTAAAGCTTTCAGCAGAAGACATACATACACAGAGTATTACAGTATAATATTGGTAAATAATATTTTAGGAAAACATTTATTTTTTAACAAATAATTTAGAAAATAAAAATACGAACATATTTCCTATTTAAAAAATAGTTGATAACAGTTACATGTATTATCTGTAGGTTTACGTTGGGTAGAAAAGGTGCACTTATTAAAATAATAGGAATTTGACCTATTCATATTTATGAATACTAAGATTATTCCACTTCAAACACAACACTGTGAACATCGCTAAACTACACTCCAATAATTGATTTATCTCAGTACTGTTATAACAGCTTATCTGTCTGACCTCCATGGTGAAGAAGATGCTGCGTTCAATGACACTCACCCTGCTCATGATCTTCACCATAACCGCCCTCTGACAGAGGACACAAGCGCTAAATTTCCGTAAAGCCATATTTTAAGGGCGTAAAGGATGAATTATAGTGTTTAAATCACTTTGTTTTTCATCTAGTCTTTGGTAAGCTTCATGGAGGCACGTTAGAATTTTTTCAGCAAGCCATCGACAAAATAATTCCGACTGCCGGATAAGGCGGAACCTTTATGTGCCGAAGTTCTGTTCCCACTAGTAGAGAAAGAGACAAGAGTGCTTACTCTGCCCTCGTTTGCGAGTACGGCAACATATGGCTTACTTCTTAAAAACTTTAATTTTAGGACAGGATGGACAAAATTAATCATTACCACGTAAATAAAAAGTTTTAATGTCAAATGCATCAAACTTGACTTTGTTATAGACGTTAACAGCAACGGGTTTCGACCAAGGGTTTACAGCGCATGCGTCCGGCCACAATGGGTTTTCTTTTAACCGCAGAGTGATTCCTCTTTATATTTAACGATCTTTGGTAGCACCGGCAAAGAGGAAACAGTTGAAAAGTTCCCCTCCTTCTTTGTGATTTTACTGTCTCCCTTTATTACTGTACCAACCTAAGTTAGCTAGTATAGTTATTCTTTTCATAAACCACCATGAGGCGGACAAGAAGTTCGAGAAATGAAAGTCAGAAAGTAGAAGAAACTGAAGAAGTCGAGTCCAAAACAGGTTGGTGCTGGTTTCCCGCTGGAAGGTTAGCTCGGCCAGGATAGCTAGCTGCTGTAACGACGTCAGCTGGGGACATGTCTGGGCAAAAGGACAGCAGGGGAATAAACTTACTGTGGTTGCAAAGTTGAAAGAAAACAAATAACTTTCTACCCAGGGTAGCTTCGACACATGTTATAAATTGAGCATGTTAAAAACCTGTCAGCTGCAAACCAACCTATCACAAAACCTAAAGGTCCAGAGTGCTCAGGGACGGAAGTTGTATTGTTTATGATTATCCCATATGCACTTTTATAAGTATAACTGGGTAGAACTAATGCAGTATGATCCACCAGCCCTCTAATACATCTTGAAGGTAGAAATGTTTGTTTTAGAGAGTTGTCATGTTGGAAGGTTTGGGGTTCTGTTAAATCAGCACTAATGTGCATTTGTCCAACATGTGGCTCATCCAATGCTTTTTAGTCTAGGCATTTTTTTGTTGTTGTTGTAAGGACATGTTTTATAGAAAGCACATTATGCATTTACAATGCAATTGCAATATGTTAGATGCATACTGTTTTTCCATTTATGCATGATATTAGAATTTAGCAGAAAGGGAAAAGAAACGTACATGTGTGTGTACAGATACATGCATGATACTTCAAGGGGAAATCACATAATTGTCAGTAAACCAACAAAATTAAATTATATAATAAAATGTCACTCAAGGCTTCTTACACATACAACATGAATGTAAATAACATGCGTGGTTTAAAAGACCTTCATTTATTATGTGTGTAATACAAATTGCATGGTTGTTTCAAGGGACATACTATTGGGAAAGCATTGCTGATCTCAGACAATACTATTTTTTCAATATATTGGAACTTCTTTTAAACTTATTCTTAGCTATTGACTTTGCGATTGATGACCATCTGGACAAAATATATTTTGGTTTCATTTCTTCTCTGTACCATTTGCTCAGGATTGGCCAGGTTCTCCCACATTTTATTTTGCAAGGACCTCTTCAGAAATGTGGATATATATATTAAATGCCAGATTCACTTTTTCCTAAAATGAACTAGGGATAGAAGGTGAACAGAAACATAATAATGACTAAGGAAGTCTCAATTTACCAGTCGGGGTGCAACTAACAATCCCTTTCATTATCAATTAATCTTCTCATTATTACCTTGTTTAATTGTTTTGCCCATAACCAGCCAGAAAATTATGAAACATGCCCTGTGGGATTTCCCAGAGCCCAAGGTGACATCCAAAGCACAACATTTAATAAGCATGAAACAAGCCGAATTTTGTCTATTTTGCTTTAAAAATTACTGAAACAGACTCAAAATAATCTGTTGATTGACTACTTGAACATCTCTGCTCTCTGTGTAACTGTGTGATCAGTGTGGCAGTGGAAGGGAGATAAAGGACAGTGGGAACCATACCTGCCTTCAGTCTGCGCCATGCTGGACTCAGCCGTCTCTTCAGGAAAAACTTCTGTAACTGTATCTCTCAGCTCCGGGACGTCCTATGAAGTCGACCTGAAGAAGATGGTACAGATTAATCCTGTCACCAAGTTCAAGAGGAAGATTCGCTCTCAGACAGTAAAACCAGGTATGTGTGTCATAGCTGTCTTGTTATTTTTGGTCATTCCCTCTGGTATGATTTTTTTCTAACTCTGTCATGTTGATTATTCAGAGTCTTTCAGTTGTCTAAGGGTGTCACTTACCAAAGAAATCCAACTCGTATTGCACATTTTTCTTTAATTAGATTTTCATGACACCTTTATGTAATAGTTACCCATAGTAGTAGGATAATATGATTTTTTTAAATAGCTTTTGTTGATTTTTTTAAGTAGAAAAAAATCTGAATTACTGAAGGTATTTAAAATATTTCTTCTGTTGTCTTCTTATGTTCAGAAACTTTGAATGATGCCGGTGACTCAAGTGTTCAGAATGGGGCGCCGGTTCAAGTCAAAGAGGAAGAGGAGGAGAAGGAAGAGCAACCTGCAGCTAAGAGGAAGAGAGGGCAGGGCAAGAGTCAGACAAAAACTGAAAAAATGCCCAAAGAAGAAATAAAAACTGAAGGTAACCTGTTTTTGAAAAAATATATAATTTATGTTCTTTATGTAATGCTATTATAAAGTGAAATAGGATTTTAAAGTTGTTGAGTAACTGGCAACCCACAGAGTGCAGTAACTTTGGAAACATCATCATGTGGTTTCTGTTTTTTTTTTCAGTTTATATAGGTCAAAAAGATGTGGTGTTGCCTGTACTTCATATAAAATGTCAGTTGCCCTCATTTAAGTTTTATCTCTGATGCTTGAACAGAGGTTGTGAGGACTGTGGTCATGAAAGGAAAAGCTCCAGTGGACCCTGAATGTAAAGCCAAACTTGGAAAGGTACGGTATCTTTGTCCACACCGGATTTGAAACTCATGATTTGCCCCGGTTACGGTTACAGTTCCAGAGCACGACACATTTTGTGGTTTCTTATACATGAGTTTGTGTCTCCATTCTATTTAATGTCAGGTCTTAAATCAACGTTTATGTGCTCAGGTCAAGCAAACAATCAATAGATAAAACAGCAAAACTAACATAAAAAGTGAGAGCTGCAAAGATAAGTTAATGATCAATGTAGATGCAACTATTTTAGTTTTTTCAGTTTTTAGTTTTTTCATTTTATCTCTAGTGATTATAGAGCATTTGTTACCTTTGTCCGGCAACGTCCTTGTTTTCAATCTGTGAAAATACATTCTGTCCCTTTTTTTTCTACAAAAACTTTCCAAAATTATTGTTTTTATGAAAATAAATGAGATGCTTGCATGAATTTTTTAATTCCCCCCATCCAAGATACAGATCAGGTGCTGTTCCCTTTATTGATATTAATAACTGTTAAATTTCTCTTGCAGGCTCATGTTTACAATGAAGGAAATGATGTTTACGACGTGATGCTAAATCAGGTAAAATATTTGATTACACACAATTAAAGTTGACTCAAGTGATTTTTATTTAAAATAACAAAATCTGTAATACTGATAGTTTTCAAAAAAAATGTATTTGCCATGTATGACTCTTCAGAGCTAATAAGAATGCAACATCTGCTATAATGTTTTCTTACATAAAATCTGGAAACAGAAATCAAATGAAGACTTTAAAATATGTGAATTTAATTTTCATTTTACATTATGATTTGTGGGACAGCAAACTGATTTTAAGGCTTTCAGCAAACACTTTCTCTCTTATTTGGCAGACAAATCTTCAGTTTAACAACAACAAATACTACCTGATCCAACTGTTGCAAGACGACAGCTCTAAGGCATACAGTGTGTGGATGAGATGGGGCAGAGGTAACTTAACATGATTTTTAACATAATTCAGAAAGAAAGTGAGTGAGAGTTTGAAAGATCTTTTTTAATGTAAACTATCTGATTTAAATGTATTTTTGTGGTTTCTTTGTTGTTTTTCTTAGTGGGAAAAGTGGGTCAAAACAGTCTGACAGCCTGTGGTGCAGACCTGCTGAAAGCCAAAGATATCTTCATGAAAAAGTGAGGTTAAAAATATTTCTGGATGTTTCCCATTGAAGAGAGTTTAGCGAAATTCTGAAACTTGGTTGTTTTGTCACAGATTTTTAGACAAGACCAAGAACGAGTGGGAAGACCGAGAAAGTTTTGAGAAAGTACCTGGAAAATATGACATGGTGTTCATGGACTACAGCTCAAATGAAAAGGTAAGGAACATGGCAGATAACCAACAGCTTGTTTATCTTTCCAATATCTCCTATCATTATCATGAATATGGATATATTTCACTGTTCCAGGAGGAGAACAAGACGGTAGTGGATGCTGCACCCAAAAAGAAGACCTCCAAGCTGGATGTGAAGATTCAGTCTCTCCTGGAGCTAATCTGTGACATCAAAGCCATGGAGGAGTGTGTGCTGGAGATGAAGTTTGACACCCGGAAAGCTCCTCTAGGTCAGTCTGACAGAATCAAATTCACAACAGAAATGTAGTGGAATTTATTCTGTTATACTCCTTTAGTTTCTTTAATTCTATATAGATCACACAAGGGTCAACTTCTGGGTTTGAAATGCACCTTAAACTGCATTATTTCTAATGGCCAGCAGGGGGCAACCTCAATGCTTGTCAAAAGAAGTTGATTGTATGGAAATTAGGGTTGTCGCGATACTAAAATTTTCTACTCGATAGCGATACTCAGGAAAATATTCGATACTCGTTACCATTTTCGATACCACAAGGATAAAAACAAAGACCCCAAAATTTAACAGAAATATTTTTATTAAAAAGAAAAATGCAACATGTAAAAATTAACAGAACCACAGGTTAAATATTTATAATAAAAAACAGTTGTGCAAAAAGAAACTGCAACTATGATAACAAGCTTCAGGTCTGAGGTAGTGCAATAAATAAATAAATACAATAAACAACAATTAGAACAATATTTTGAGGTTGTATGCTGTGCACAATATTAGGAAAGCTTGATAAAAAAGCGGTAGAGTCGGCTGTGTGTGTTGCTGTTTGGTTGCAGGTCGACTTTTCTCTGCTTCATTCTGGGACTTCAAGAGAGAAAATAACACTTTTCAGTCACCAACATTTATGTAAACTTATTAACTCTTAATGCTTATGTATACTGACACTGTGTCAATTGACGTAATATGGGCATACTACGTGCCTGATTTATTAATTTTTTTACGTTGTTTATAATCATTAACGTGACATCAGCCTTTAATTGCTAGCTGCGGCTAATGGCTAATAATAACACGGTCAACATTAATGGGGGCTACCGGCCACGATAACATCAGTAATAGGTATCGTATCCGGATACTACGTTTTAGTATCGATACTTTTTTGAGTATCGATACTTTTGACAACCCTAATGGAAATCTGTGAGAAAATTACCCTACTTCTCACTCGATTTATTATTTAAGTGAAGATTTTCTTCCTGAGTTTATGGTCTGGTAATAAGTTGTAGCAATGACTATCCATGGTACATTGTCCATTTAGATGGCTGTGAACTTGTGTTACTCTTTGTGTTTTCTGGTAACCACACACTTGTCTTAGCTTCTGGCTTAAAAAACCAAGATAACAAAGGCCATCGTGGTGGCTTCATCCGCTTAGTTTAGTCTATGAGATCAAAAATGGCATTATAAAACATTCAAGATGCTGGTATTTGATCAAAGTTATCATTCATTTTAGCTCCAGTTGTGCCTCCTTACTGTTACAGTAAACTCAGCTGGTGACAAACAACCGATCTGTATTTTTCAACCTTTCATTGTTGTGCTTTATATTTTAACTTCAGTATTTGTCTTTCAACCTGCAGGCAAGCTGACCTCAGAGCAGATCCGTGCAGGCTACACGGCTCTAAAGAAAATCGAGGAGTGTTTGAAGAAGAAGGGCAGCAATCGTGATCTGCTGGAGGCTTGCAACCAGTTCTACACCCGCATCCCTCATGACTTTGGGTAGGTAGAATGCGGCTGTAAGGTTAAAAAGATGCAGGAAAGGTGAATGATGAGGCAAGCTTTTCACACTGATCTCTCCTATTATAACTAAAAGATGTAATTCTGCAGGTTGAGGACTCCTCCAATCATTCGTACAGAAGATGAGCTGAAGGAAAAAATTTCACTGTTGGAGGTAAAACACTTCTACGTTGATTAAGAGATTGTTAAAATATCAACTCCATACTGTGATATCTATAAATTTTTTGTCTTACTTCTTTTTTCAGGCTCTGAGTGACATTCAGATTGCAGTGAAAATGGTTCAGTCCAGTGAAAACAGTGACGAACATCCTCTGGACAGACAGTACAGCTCCCTCCAGTGCCAGCTGCAGTCTCTGGACCCCAGCAGCCACGAGTTCACAGTCAGTGTTGTAGTACTCATAACTGCTTTATTGATTAAGGTCAAGATTTATCAGCCTTATGTTACCCTAACCCTAAAATTCTACACTTTCCTCTTCTCTCTGTGAAGGTGATAGAAAAGTATCTCCAGTCCACTCATGCCTCCACCCATCGTGACTACAACATGACTGTCCTTGACATTTTCTCAGTGGACAGAGACAGCGAGCGTAACAACTTCCTCTCACAGATGCACAACAGGTAATAGACACTGGGGGTGGTGTTTGGAGAACTGGTGAGCACACCTGAAGGCTTTGATAAAACCAGAAGAAGAAGAAGAGAAGAAGAGTACTTTATTAATCCCACAATGTGGAAATTCAACCTCTGCATTTAACCCATCCTTATTTTACACACAAGTGAACACACCATGCAAGGAGCAGTGGGCAGCACATTACTGCGCCCGGGGAGCTGTGCAGGGGGGTTAGGTGCCTTGCTCAAGGGCACTTCAGTCCTAGACCTGTCAGTACCGGGATTCGAACCAGCGACTCTCCAGTTACAAGCCCGATTCCTAACCTCTAGGCCACGGTCTGCTTCATGTTGCCTCAAATTCTGCCCTTTGAGCTGTGCTGCTTTGCAATCTATAGTGCTATAAAGTTCTATATGCTCATATTAATTAGCCCACGTGTGTGTGTGTCTGTCTGTCTACCAGGACTCTGTTATGGCACGGCTCCCGCCTCACAAATTGGGTCGGCATCCTCAGTAAGGGGCTCCGAGTGGCTCCACCTGAAGCTCCAGTCACTGGTTACATGGTAGGATGGAGGAACAGGAAAAACTCATGCATATACTGTTTTTCACTTGACTTTTCTTTATGCGAGTCTTCTGCAAAAAAACAGCAAGCTAATGGATAACTTGAAATTAATTTTAGCATCTATTAAACAAATTAGCTAACAGCCATTTTACATTTCCACTGCTTGGTACGGCAAAGCTCAAGACAAACTTAAATACAGTTTTGATTTGTGCTACCTGACTCGAGGTTCAGAGTGAGCTGTGTTAAAAGCAGAAGGTGAAGTTTAAAAATTATGAAAAAGACATTGTGCACAAATCCTTCAATTTTAAATAGCCAAGCTGCTGACAATAGCAGCCGCAATTAAGCTGAGAATCCTTCTGACGTAGAGTGATAAATTATATAGAAAAGCACCTGGTACTAAAAGTAAGTTGAGTTGAGTAAAGCTGAATCATGCAGTGAAAATTAGGCATTATTAAAGGGATAAGACCCAACATTGATGTGCAGTCTAAGCGCAACATAACACAATATATCTTTATTTTTAAAAGATGATCATTATGCTTAACTTTTGGAATTAAGTATCTGTTCACAATATTTTGCAATACAGCTCTTCATTTGTTATTCCGTTGATAATCGTAATTCTGATTCTGTAATCCAGTTTGGAAAAGGTATCTACTTTGCTGACATGTCGTCCAAGAGTGCCAACTACTGCTTCGCCACTCAGAACAACAACGTGGGACTGCTGCTCCTGTGTGAGGTACTGTGGTCACTTTTATTGTGGTAGTCGGACACAAATTTCATCCCATATTAGGAACAGTCGCAGTACAACAGTTTCTATTGGTGACAAAGTGTCGCGTCTGCACATTGGATTTTATCTGCTAAAAAATTTATTTATCTGAACAAGTCTCCAAAACCCAGTTGTGCCAGTAGATGGCACTTACCTGCTGTTTATTTCAGACCCTGTAGAGCTGTTTCAGTGTCCATGTTTTGTGTCTGTGTGTGGTTGCAGGTTGCTCTGGGAGACTCTAACGAGCTGCTGGATGCCGACTACGAGGCCAACAACCTGCCTGAAGGAAAACACAGCACCAAGGGCCTCGGACAGACCGGACCTGACCCCAAAAACTCTGTCAATCTGTACGTCTCTCTCATCACACTGATGCATTTCATACAGGCCAAACATTGATTTAATTGTGCTTTCTGTTACCCAACAAAAAATCATTACATGGTCTGAAAGGGGCAGTGTGTTAATTGCATTGACAAAGAAAAATTGCAGGTTATGAGCACATAGAAAAATGAAGAATGGAAATATAAATAATAAACATTAGAAGAAGTAGCCCATAAAGAAAGACTGCTGGCTTTAATTATGTTTTTCTTTGGGTGCTAATGAGATGAATGAGATTTGAGATTCATAATTTTCTGGAAAAGGATTCAGAAATAATGCTCATACTCTGCTAAATGTAAATTAATTTACTTTCTAATTTCTTAGAAGTTCATGTTTGTAAATAGTGAAAAAGTTTGGTGAATTATGAATGCTTTCCTATCAATTTCACAACAGAATACACACACTTTTGCTATGTTTTATTTTGTATTCCTGTGTCTATCCTGTGTAGCCATCACCACCAGTGTGTTTGGGTTTTTTTGTTGTTTGTTTTTACAACGAGGCATCATTAGAGTATAACTTTAACCTCGGAGACTCCCAATATCCTCATAGTGCTTGGCAAGACTACCTAAGCTGTTTATTTTATTTATGTAGACCTTTTTGTTTAGGGTCATTTTCAAGCACTACGTAGAAATGTCGGATGGTTTAACTCTAGAAAGAGGCAATTTGGGATAAAAGCCACTAAAATGAAAGTCAAAATACTAAATAATAAAACCTGTTTGCTCTGTAGTGACTCATGCACTAATGGACTGACCTTGTTTTACTCTCATTATTTCTGCTTTCTCTCCCACTCTGCTGCCTCTTCTCTCTGTGGAAAAATACAGTTTTTCATCTCAGAGTATCTGAGTCATCTGAGCATGAAACATATCGCTAATTTCATCAAGTGCCATCCTTCTAAATTCAAATCGGATCAACCGTAAAAAAGAATGCAGGCTGTTTTTTATGTTTTAGTTAGAGCTGCAGTAATGAGTCAATACCTCAACAATTAGATCAAAATGATTACAAAACATATTAAATATATCTATGTCCATAAGTTGTCAACAATTAAACATTGAACTATATGCCAAAATGACATGTTTGTACGATGCTCTGTGTTCTTAAATGACTGAAGTGGAAAAGTTGATGCGTCGATAAAAAACAAAATACAGCAAAATGCAGTTGAAACAGATTTAGCAACTAAATGATGATGTGAATGAAGCGAAACATGACATTTATAACACTTCCCTCTTCTTCTGCAATTTTGTGACCGTTTTCCAAATCGAGCATTGGCGTCAACTTCTGCTTATCGTAATGAATCAACTCATAATAATCCCATGATGCTAGTTGATGGAAACAAACATTTAAGAATTCACCATTGTTTTGCAGATTTTCTTTCTTTTGTGATACATTTGGATGGAAACCAGGCTTATGAATTAATAAAAATACAAACCGCTACATCCTGCCAGCAGCTGGTTTCAGTTCATCTCTGCAAGTTGATTTGCATTTATTGTGCTGGCCTGGACTGAAACTAATGCCTCTGAAAGAGGAAATATCCAAAACAAACGGCAGCTTGTACTTTATGTGTTAAAACCAACAAAATGGTCCTGAAATAAATGTGTATTCCTCTCTTTGTTTCTCAGGGATGGTGTGACCGTGCCTATGGGGCCGGGGCGGAAGACGGGGGTGGGTAAAAACAACTCTTACTCCCTTCTGTACAACGAGTACATCGTCTACAACCCTGCACAGACTCGCATGAGGTATCTGCTGCGGATCAAGTTCAACTATTCTTCACTGTGGTGAGGTCGTCCAAAACACTATTGACCCATGGAATCTGGAGATTTCAAGGGATTTCATCTCCACAAAGCAGGAATAACACATCATATAGTTCTTCGTGTACAGTTAGATTCTGGTTCTTTGGGATATGATGTTAAACCTGAATAAACAGAAATGCTTACTTTGATTTCACTTTTACAGTGATGTAGAGCTGCAACATTTAGTTTAGGATGTAATTAGTCAGTAGAAAGAAAATTGATTGGCAACTATTTTGATACATTTTAATCAAAAAAATGTTTAAGAAAATAAATTAGCAAAAATACCAAAAAACATCTGGTTGCAGCTTCTCAAATGCAGCGACTTGCTGCTTCTCTTTGTCATATCTGATATATATCTTCATCTGTGTTTTTTAACTGACGGCCGGATAAAAAAGGCTATTAAAATCCTGGAGTTGTAGAGGATTCTAGTAGGTGGCATCTTTCAATGTTTTACGACACTTTATGGACATTAATGGAGAAAATAATTGGCAGATGAACTGATAACAAAGATAATCTTTAGTTGCGGCCCGACAGTGATGTCGAGAGTGGGGTTTGACAGATCCAAAGTTTATACAACTCACTCAATATGTAAAACGGAAATGTAAATTTCTAATTCAAGTGATAAAAACACCAACAAAACACCTTCTCCTTTGTTCTGCAGTGGGGTTTCTCCAGTAATATGACACACCATCTCTGTTCTTTTTGAGTCCTTAAATGATGTTGGACCCTGTCAAATAATTTCTGAATAATACTCCATTAGTAAAGTGAACTTTGAGGATAAAAGATGAGGATGAATCCATGTGCTATGGGAAAATATGCACTAAATTTTGCACTATACTTTTGTCCATGTTACTTTATATTGCATACTTCCCTATGGGCCTATCAATGTAAGCTGTATTATATTGCATTTTGATCTCTGCTTTGGTGCTGTATGAAACGCAAATAGCCTTATGGATCTTTTGAATTATCAGCATCTGACTTTAACGACACAGCAAAATGATTTGGAGGTTCTGGAGGCAGGTTTGATGTGAGCATTTATGCTGAGTAAATACCTGAATTCTATTGAATGTGTCTGATTAATACCGTAAAAGAGAAAACTGGATGCTTTTAATTGTTTTGATAATTGTCAAATTTCTGTATGGGTGTAAAACAGCAAAAACAGTCCTTTTTTTAATACAAATGTTTGTTAATGAAAAACTTAGACAAAAATAAGATTCTGTAAAAATCCAGGTTATCATTTGTTCATTGTCACTTAATAGGAGTTACATACATTCAATATAATAACACTAATAAAGTTCATTTTCATTGTGGTTACAGTTTGTCGTATATTCAGTTTCACCTCCTCCTCAGCAGGTAGAGGAAGGTGAGGACTATGACCAGGTAGAGCAAGAAGTTGATGTATTCCTTTGGAACCAGACGGTAGCTCATCGTCCCCATCACCAGCTGGAAGTCAAGGAGAGGAAGAGTTAGGACAGGGTGAGAGATTACCACCAGATATCTGATGATAAATTATGACACAGTAGGAAAAGAACTGGTGTGAAAAATAAAAATAAAAGATGGCTAAATTCCAGCTCACACTGGAGCCTGATTGAAATGGGATTTTTAAGACCGATGCTGATACTGATTCTAGAAGGGGAAATGCAGCGATAACTAATGTAGCAATTTTTTGAGCTGGAATAAAAATAATCCTTTTTTTTTTTTTTTTAAACAATATGTTTATTGATTTTCACAGCACACAGTGGAAAAACAAACAAACACAAAGAACAATCAAACAAATAAAATAGAATATATAAAAATAAAATAAAATAAAAAGAACCCACACTGGGCTATACTACACTACAACTCGGCTCACAGACACAGAGAAAAAATAAATAGATAAAAAGACAGATGATTCAGAAATTATATAGATACAAAAATAAATGACAGTTAAGCACATGTTCCAGCACATGTTCCAGTCCTATGTAAATCCTCGTGTAAATATGGTTGAAATATTCATACCAATGTATAACATAAAAGGGTCCCATATTCTATGAAAGGTGTCATCTTTATCACGCAGCATACATGTCAGATAGTCAAGAGATATATATTCTATTACAACCTTATGCCATTGTGTTCTAGAGGGAGCTTTATCTGTTATCCAGTTTAAGAGAATACATTTTCTAGCACAGAAAGTTAACATTTTGTACAATTTCTTCTCATACTTATCAACAATAAAGCCATTTGATATCCCAAGCAACATGCATAATGGGTCACATAGCAGATTCTTAGATAAAATCCTATTAATCTCCCTCCCCACCATGTGCCAGAACTTTTGTATATTCCTGCAGGACCATAAGCAATGGGTTAGACTGCCTATCTCTATTTTACATTTAGGGCATAAAGGAGAAAGGTCAGCATTAAATTTGTGTCGCTGGGAAGGAGATATAATAATCCTTTTTCCCTATACATGCAATCTATTAGATTATCAGCCAATTCTATCAATGATAACCGAGAAAATAAAGAATAAATAGGAATAAAATTTACAAAATAGCTAAATAGACAGTTATTGTTCAATTTCAGTCTATTTAAAAAAAAACAAAAAAACATGAACAACATTTCCAAATCTACAGCACATGCCGTTTGTTAGCCACAAGCTAACATTAGCTAACAGTTAAATTTGTTTTAATCACACTAAACTGACTTACTGTTTTGAATAACTCCCTGTCGCTAAACGCATGCAGCTTTCAAAATAAGAGCAACCACAGAATTTACAAGAAGACTGTCAAAATAAGATGCCTCAAGTAAAATATACAAGAACCCTTATTCTCCTTTAAAATAATTCTTAAAATATGCAATGATTAAGATTAGTGTATATGATGGAATATACAAACTGGCTGGCTGCTCCAAGTGGAAAGCATGTTGACAGCAATTAAAAAGTATATATAGTATATAGTATCTATAATAGAGTATCTCCTGACTGAAAAATGTTATGTGAGGTGTTTGCTCTCATTTAGCTCTCATAGAGCACAAGATTTATGCATTTTACTTTACAAAGAGATGTTTCTTTACCTGCTTGACACTTTCCACTGAGACTCCAATCTTCCTCAGAAGTGTCATTACTAGTCCTTAAATTAAATTCATTATGTGTACACCTTAACGCATCAATAACTATGCTCCAACAATATATATTCTTCTGAAACAGGCCATTTTGCATAGGGAGTTATTTGTTTCTCCTGTACCAGTGAATGCAGCAGAGCACCCAGACATCCAGGAACATCCACAGGCGATATCACTGATATCGGAGTAGAAGAAGGTGCAAAGACCCAAACATGGTCAAATCCACAGTCAGAATCAGAAGAACACCGTACCAAATATTGAAGTCATAAGTCTGCAAATAACAACGGAACACATTAGAACATTAATTAATCTCATTAATGCATTCTTTGACCTTTTATACGTTAATACAGCCACAAAGTCTCACCTCTGCAGAGAACGCAATGATTGCAAAAGAAATGATGAGCGTTGCTCCCATAGTGATGATAATGTCGGTGGTGTCGTGGAAGGAGGCGATGGTTCCCACCACGTAGGACAAACTCAGGGTGACCACCACCTGTAGGCAACAAACTCAATAAATTAAACATCTCCGGTATCATATCAGAAAGTTTCTGCCCCATATTATGCTTTAGATATCTTCACAAGTTTCAAAGTTATCCAGATTGTTTATGCTTTTAACCCATTGAAGCCTGGAAAGCGAATACGTTGTTTTGTAGTATTTGTATAAGCTCTCAAATACTTTTTGAATTTCATTTCTATCTGCTACAGAGGCTGAAAAATGTATTATTTAGTAGAAGCGTTGACACTTCTGTTGAATTTCCAGAAAAACTTCAGGTTTTAGGGGCTTATTTTAAAATCGCCCAGAGGTTTTACAGGCGTTTCAGGCCTAAATGGGTTAAATACAGCGTTTTTCATTAATTCCCAGGTCTGGATAAGTACGCAGATTTTTTTTGTTTGCAGACAGTTGCCTTTCATTTCAGAATTTCTAAAAATAAATTGATAATACAAGCACAGTGTTCACTGCACCTGCCAGACAGCCCCCCCAAAATTTATTTTTTACATGTTTTTTTTAGTTACTCATACACAAGAAAAGTACAATTAAAAGTACATTTCACGTAGTTTTATAATATAATTTTATAAAAGAAATAAAATTGAAAAAATAAATTAAAAAACAACATTTTAAAAAGGAGTTTTGTGTGTTGAACATAGGACGACTGATCGATTTCACCTCAAATTCTATTTTTTTTTCAGAAATGATCTGTGTTTGCTCTGTGATACTAGATAAATCATGTTAATCTTTCAACAAATTAGTAGCTTTAACAAAGGAGAGAAAAGAATCCCACATTGTTGTTTTTTATATATTTTTTTTTATTATATATATTTATATATATTCTGACCTGTGCTTTATAATTGTACCAAATATCTTTGATCTGTATATGTACATAGCATCACAAATAACTAAGTATTAAGTTTATCTGAAAATCTATGAGTCAGTTACAGGCTTCTTTTTGCATAAGGGAAGCATACTTTTATTTTTATTGATAAAATAAACTAAAAACGGGGGGGACAGTAATACAATATTATTTATTTAATGTGTTAAAGGCTGGCTTGACAATTCTAAACATAAACCTGCTTGGCTGATTTAAAATGGGAAAAGAAAGCTTGACCTTTGTGTAAAATTGTTTGATATTTTCCAATGGGGGGACGTGACATAATAAACATTTACCTATTTGAGTCAGAAAAAATATTGAATTATGAAATGGAATATGTAAATTATTAGTCTTCTGGGGGTTTTTCTAGCAGAGACGCTGGTGGGCGTGTATTCCTGACTCTGCAACATTTTGTGTCTTTAACGATCACAATACAGGAAGAGCCTGTCCTAATTCAACAAAACCTCAAAGGTCGAAAGTAAATCTTTGAGCATGTCAACACAACCTAAGAGGAAACTGATTTTAGTTTTAACACAACAAAAAATTAACCAGTTACTCTGAGCCCCTTTAAAAGCAGCGTATGTTCTTTGAGGAAAGTAGCCACATGTTTTATCTTTACTACTTTTTAGTTATTCCAGCAAAGTGCTCTGTGATGAGTGACATTTAGAAGAGGCAGCAGCTCGCCTATTTAAATATTGCACTTCCTTATCTGAGATGTGACTCTGCGACCTTGGGTTTCATATCACATGGTTATTTTTAAGCTTTTCCTTTTGTTAATATAAGTATCTGTGACAGTATCTACAGTTGCAAGAAAATGTATGTGAACTTTTTGGAATGACCTAGTTTTCTGCTAGCCTGATTCCAGACTAATCACAAATGAGATTAGCCTGGAAACCAGCCATTAATTTCTCCGTTTATTGGGCGCTACGAATGTCTATCAAAAGCGTCTGTACGGAGCTCTTAGCCAATCGTCTGCTCACACTCTCCCGGCAGTGTTGGTGTGTGTGTGTGTGTGTGTGTGTGTGAGTGTTGCTTGCTGCTTTGCTTCTCCAGTTCTCGCTTTCTGCAAGATTATTTATTTTTACGCCTTATTCCCCCTCATGTCATTCAGCCACACACATCCACTGATTTTATGGTCAACAGACCAGATGCTGCGGGTCTCTGGGCGGCTCCGCTGTCCCCCGGCTCGTCGCGAGATCACCGGCGTTACAGCAGTGAGCGGTAGCGGGGCAAGTTGGTAGAATAGGCTTTGGCCAAATCCTGTCGGACGCTAGGCTAAAACATTCTTTTTCATGGTGAAACAGGAGTGTAAAGTCAAACGTTGTTCTTTTAAAATCAACTTTCGCTCTAAACTATTTAAAAGGCCGTCTACAGCTAGATAGAGAGTTTCGTGTCTGCTGCAGCCATGTTGGATCCGTAAGAAAACTACAAAACTACAAGCTTCCATCTGTCGAGTAGTACGCGTCATCGTCTTGCCGTCCCTCCCCGCTCTGTGATTGGATCCCTAAAACAGAGCTAAGAAACGGCCTTTGTTTCCTGACTGCCTGCAGGTTCGAAATGAAATCGAGCGCGCAAGGCAGTATGGGTATACCCAGGCTAGTTTTCTGCATGAATTTGTCATAAACTATAAACTGATCTGCATCTAAGTCCTAAGTATAGGAAAACACAATGTGCCTAACCTAATACCACAAACAATTATGCTGGTAGAAAAAATAAGTGAATGGCTCACATGCTTTTTCTTGCCACTGTATATAATGTAAAGTTAATTTAACCCCATTAGATATTTGGGCTCCTGTGTTTGATACCCACCAGTCCCATGGTATTCCAGGGGTGGCGCTGATTGAAGGACTTGCAGCAGCTGAGGGTGATGGTGACAGCGATGAAGAGGATGATGGAGATGAGGAAAGCGCACATGTTGGTCTGCTCCGCCTCACCTCTGGAGAAGGTGAACACACACAGCACACTGACGGTGAATAGCAGCTTGAAAGTCAGGATGCTGAACACCTGCACAGGAATAGGTGAAGAACAATAACTTAAAAGAGATATTTTGCAATTTTTCTCCTTCTCATATTGATTCATTTGAAGGTAAAATTTACAGTTACAAAGTTTAGGGCAAAACACTTTTTCTGCTCCTGTTAATCATCTTGTGAACTCCTGACCCCTGACCATTTTAATGGTTATAAATTATCTGAAATAAGTATCAACAATATAATATATTACTTGGAAATGATATACATATAGTGAGCAGGGGTAGGAGTAAGTATAGACTTCTTCCTACTCCTTTTTGAGCATGTTTGCTGATTTTTTGTTTTACGAAAACTGTTGCACTAAATAAGTAAGTCATTCATTCTTTAATTCAACCCCTGAACCCCAGTTCAAGCATGTCTTACAGATTATTATGTGACAATGTGCCTCATGCAAGAACATTTTCGTATTACTTGCACACAGTTTATAATTTGTAATTTATACAGATTTTTCAACATTACTTCATACAATAATTTATTGAGAAGACTCCTGCAGTATGTCTGAATAACTGGTAAATTGTGTTTGTATCTAAGAAAAATTTTTAAAATACAAGGAAATAAGTGAATCTGCAAGCTCTCATAAATAATTTGTACAAGCCACTTAAGAACCAATCTGTTCATATGAGAGGCCCATTATGATTTAACAATGGTTTAATAAAATGTAAACCTCACAGTTGTACAAACCTTTCAAAGAAACTCTCTTCTTGTTTCCCCTGGGCTGATGTCTTACAAAGACTTGTACCGAGCGAGGTATAACTAGGGGATAACTTGCACATTATAAGTCATACAAACCTTTCTGACAAACGCTCTTCTCACTGTCTTGTCATCAAATGAAGAGTAGCTCAAAGGTTGCTGCTCTTCATATGATGGTGGTTGTGAGGACACGTCATACCCAGGAGTGTCCTGTGTCCCCTTGGATGTGCGGCAGTCTGCTGTATATGACATTCTGCAGGAAACTGTGGCACAAAAAAAGCTCAGTAAAGTAAAGGCAAGGCAAGGCAAGTTTATTTGTATAGCATAATTCAACACAAGGTAATTCAAAGTGCTTTTGTTACAACCCAGTTGTTGTCTAGGGGAAAGGGAAGCAACACAACGCCGGTGTACTCAGGCAAATACAGATTTTATTGTACTAACCCTAACAGCAAAATAAAACAAAGGTAACGAAAAGAGAACCTTCTTCAGGCTAGATCCAAGGTGATTTAATGTGAGGCAATGAACAAAGGGCGAAGGGTGGCGCCAACTCATAAAACAAACAAACTAAAACAATCTTCCTAACTCGATTTCCCCCCCAAAACTATCTTACTTAAAACACAACAAACAAAGGAACTCTGGCTGACTACGCTTACTTTTAATCTATACAAACAAAAATACAACAATGCAACCACCCATAAACTAGTGAATCTAACAAAGGTAATACTCGAAGTGTTATGTGAATAAATGTGCAAAAGAAAACCTAAACCTAATGCCCAATAAACAGTCAAACAACACGAGTGCCTCAATTTAACAATACCCACACTAGGTTTTTCAAATACCATCTTAACAGATCAAGAGACACACTTTACACAAGCCATGCACAGACAAAGAAGAAGGGGCGTCCACAGCCCCGCGAAGCTGCTCTTAAGGCCGAGCTGGAGGCAGGTGCGGCAGATGATTGGACGCCAGACCAACGAGCGGACAGAGGGCGGAGCCAGGGGAACTCTCGATCCGGCCTTCGGTGGAGGCGTGACCCAGTGGGGATTCCCTCTTGTGGAGCCAGTGACGCTGCTGCGGTCCTGAGGCACAACCACAACAAAACCAAAAACACACGTACCCCAAGGATGTAACACCCCCCCACATAAATGTAAACCTGCAGGGTTTACTACTATACAATATCTAAACCCTGGATAAGGCATCAGCAACCACATTTTCAGAACCCTTTTTGTGCCTAATCTCAAGGTTGTGCTCCTGAACCAATAATGCCCAGCGCATGAGCCGCTGGTTATGATTGTACATATGGGACAAAAAAACGAGCAGGTTGTGGTCAGTATACACAACCAGTGGCAGAGAGCAAGAGCCGATATACACTTCAAAGTGTTGAAGAGACCACATTAAAAACAGCAAGACACAATTGAAAACAGTAAAAACAGTCAATTAAAACAGGGAAGATACAGCAGGATAAAAAAAGAGATCAAATAATAAAAAGCACAAGTCAAACATTGTGTAGTTAAAAAGTAAGGGCAGTAGAGTAGAGCAGATAAGTGTTAAAGTTAAGAGTACGCTTCAGTAAACAATAGTGTTTTCAGTCCTGATTTAAAGGAGCTGAGCGTTTGGGCAGACCTCAGATCTACAGGTAGTTTGTTCCACAGGTGAGGAGCATAATAACTGAAAGCTGCCTCACCCCGCTTAGTTCTTGTTTTTGGGACACGCAACAAGCCAGTTCCAGATGACCTAAGGGGTCTGGATGCTTCATAGAGAGGGAGCAGATCAAGCATGTAATTTGGTCCGAGACCATTCAGTGCTTTGTAGACCAGCAGTAAGATTTTAAAATCTATCCTCTGACTCGCAGGAAGCCAGTGTAGTGATTTAAGGGCCGGTGTAATATGGTCCAGTTTCCTGGTGTTTGTGAGGACTCTGGTGGCAGCGTTCTGGATCAGCTGCAGCTGCCTGATTGATTTTTTGTTAAGACCTGTGAAGATGCCATTGCAGTAATCCAACCTCCTAAAAATAAATGCATGGATAAGTTTTTCCATGTCTTGTTTGGACAGAAGACCCTTAATTCTAGCTATGTTTTTCAGGTGGTAATAGGCAGATTTAGTGATAAGCTTTAGATGGCTGTTGAAGTTCAGGTCTGAGTCAATAATTACACCAAGATTTCTGGCTTGATTTGTAGCTGTCAATGACATAGAGCCAAGGTGAGCGCTGATCTAAGATCTTTCATTTTTAGGGCCGAAAATGATCACCTCTGTCTTCTCTGCATTTAGCTGGAGAAAGTTCTGGCACATCCACTCATTGATTTGATGAATACAGTTACTCAATGAGAGTAAGGGACTGTAGTCGTGTGAGGACACTGAAATGTAGAGTTGTGTGTCATCGGCATAAGTATGGTAGGAGATTTTGTGATGTTCCATAATCTGAGCTAGCGGTAGCATATAGATGTTGAATAGAAGCGGCCCGAGAATGGACCCTTGAGCATTTTAAACAAAACACAGTAGTGATCAGAAAGAGCAACATCGTTCACCACAACCTCAGAGATATTAAGACCTTTGGTAATAATTAGATCTAATATGTGTCCTCTGTTATGTGTTGGATCTGTGACATACTGAGAAAGCCCAAAGTTATCCAGAATATTTAAAAGTTCTTTAGCACCCCCATCTTCAGGATTATCAACATGAATGTTAAAATCACCTACTAAAACAACACAGTCAAAATCTATGCACACAACAGACAGTAGTTTGGCAAAGTCATCAAAAAACCTTGCATCATATTTGGGAAGTCTGAAGTTCCTGATTTACTCAAAACTGTAAGTGTCTGAACTGAAATGTGTAAAAGAATGGCTTCATTTAACCTCTTACCATTCCAAGTCCTTTTTATTAGGAATTGGGGGTTGTGGGCAGTGCATGTTTAGTTGGAAATAGCAGGACAACAATAAATGCCACACAGAAGTGGTGGACATCATCTGAAAGCTGTGAACCTGATTAATTTGAGACACAGCTCAGCACTGCATGTCAAGTTGTTCTGGTCAAAAATAATAAAACATACTCATAACATATTTAATTAAATATATTAAGGTGTATAAGGGTTCATAACATTAATATATGTCCCTTTGAAGTCTATTTTCATGTTTAACTATGTCCCATAGGTTGCTGCAGCAATTTTTGAAAAATTGCATCGCGCCGAAAATTTATTTGTTGTGTCGACGTGCGGTTTTCAGTTTTCAGAATAAAATGTTACACCATTGCCAAATACCAGATACATATGTAAATAAGATTAATTGCATGATATTCACAGGACTGTTCACTGTGGGTTTTTTTTTTAATAAAACGCCTTAGATCTTATAGTTTCATATGATACCAGTATATCCAGTATAATCCTTAAATAAAAAATAAAAAAAGGAACGTTAAGCTGTGAATCACCGATAATGTTTTATGTGTCTCCTCGACAGCACGTACAGAATATATTTTTTCACATCCTGCTGCCTAGGAATTTCGTAAAAACTTGAGCTGTGGGGCCACTTCTCTTCTCAAACCCAGCAAACATTGTAGAAAACTAACAGTGTCATTGTTATTTGGATTTAAAAAAAACTTCAGGTGGTCTTGCATTCTCATGTTACCCCAAATAAATCACAGGATTTTAAGTTATAGGATCAAGACAAACATTTTACTTGTCATCACATGAAGAGAACAGGTGTGTTTAACGATATTAATAATATCACTGGTATATACATTGTGTCTTAGTAAGCCGTGACCCTGCAACTGCAGCTGATAAGTGTGAACAAGCTATCATTAAATTAATTATTTACTTATTCAAACTATCAGTAGTTCTACAAGAAGCAGGATCTGTGATTCATTGCAGGGTATTTGCTTTAACTGTGCACACAGAACAAGTTAGGAATACATTATAGAGAGTAAAGTGAATGTACTGCCTACCTTTTCTGCTGGATTAGAGTTTTTGACACGACACACTTGAGGGTGGTGGAACAAAAAGCATATCTCCAGTCACGATCGGTGAGTTGCATTTCCCGACAGTTACCAAAGTTACTTTTCCTTGTAATCAGGCCGCAACCTCTGCGTGTCTGAGCAGTGAGGCAAACCAGGAAGTGCCTAAAGCTGTATTCTACCAGGGTATGCTGACGGCGGCTGCAGAAGCACTTGTGTCCATCCATTTCAATACAAACACCTTTCTTGGACATGTTTTCTTTAATTTCTCCATTATCTGTCTGTATATTGTTTCAAATATCCGTTTTGTTAAGCATTATTCACAAAAGTATTTGAACAGGGTGATGTTTTTTTTTCATCTTATTAACATAAAATATCAAAACATACATCAAGATAAATAAAGGTATCAGAAAAACAAAATGTGCCAGTATGGTATGATTGAGCTAATGAAACTACAGTAAGGCCATAAAAAAGTCAAACAACAGAATCAAGAAAAAATAAAATAAGTACATTTAAAAAGTGAATAAAAATGTATAATATAGTCCACCTATTTGATGAGTAAAAATTTAGATTTTTTTTTAAACTTTTGTGAGAACTGAATCAGTGGAAAATAGCTTAGTAAGTGCATTTATTATACTGCATTTATTTTGGGGATTTTGTTTTTTAATCAAAATTAATATTGTAATTATAAAATTGTGACTTAATCGTCTGTATAGATTGTAGTACATTAACCAGTTCATTGACCTATGTATGAATAGAATAAATAGTTTTTGGCATTAAATTTGATGCCTCACCGTCTCTGATGGAGTGAGCATATTGTTAGTGTTGTTTCTGTCCATCGTCCTGAAGAAGAACGTCCCGTTGTCTGAGCTGTTCTGAGCGCAGATGAATAGCATGGTGGTACCCTGAGGAAATAAAGAGTGGAGAAAAGAGATGAGATGACTTCCTTGAAGTGAAGACAATGACAAATTCCAACAGTCATGCAGCATCTTTGTGCCCTGCGGGTTTATTTCATTTCTTTGTGTGCTCAAAGTCAAAGTTTCACAAAGCTCTGGAAAGTCATTGCACAATATGTCTGATTTGTTGTTGTTAAGAAATGTTTTGTCATTACAAGAGCAAAAAATCAATTACTTTACATATATGAAAAACGACATGCAGTAATGTTAATACATTGTATTAAAAAGCTATAAGTAAGGTATAACTAAGGTGTAATTTTTACTCCTATTGTTTAGCCCACAAGATGCTACGCCATCTTACACAATCTTCACAGACTGTTTCCCCCGAAACATTTTATGACATAATAATGGATCTTATCAATAATTGTGGTCAGTTTCCCAAAAGTTGTAAAAAAAATAAGAATAAAAAAACAACAATCCAGCTGGAAGAGCATAACCAACTAAAAAATAATTAACTAACTAAAATATTTATCAAAGCAGTCTTACATAACAGAATATGTTATAGATATATATTATAGGCTAGCTATTATATTAATATCTGTTACACATACTATTCTTTATCATTATTTGTCAAAGCTGTACACAAGAGTACCTCATAAAGCTTAGAGTGTAATTTTAAATGCCTAAATCTTTTAATTGTATTGGGGAATGATAATACTAGCTTCGTAGCTTTGTTTGCTATTTGTACAGTTACATTGTTAAAAGTTGGCAGTTGGATTGTAGGGTTTTTTGTTTTATTTTTATTTGTTTAACTTTAGTATGAAATATTTTCCTTAACCATCATTTCACATCACATTCAGTTGTAGCTTGTAGCTTCATTAGTTGCTAGCCTCCTTCTAGCTACTATGCCTA
Organism: Centropristis striata; assembly: GCF_030273125.1. Lineage (NCBI taxonomy): Eukaryota > Metazoa > Chordata > Actinopteri > Perciformes > Serranidae > Centropristis > Centropristis striata. Next base: position 31,323,321 of record NC_081527.1, read on the forward strand.
GTTAGCTGCTAGCACGAAAAACTGATGTGTCAAAACCAAACTGTCCAGAAGCACTTGGAGGTCATTATAAACTGCCTAAGTGTAATTTTAAATGTGCAAACTTATCTATGATAATAACTTAACTTCATCCAAAAATGAATCAATCCAGCACCAGTGTTTTTCTTGATAGTTGTGTAACTAATGCTAGCTCGTTAGCTTTGCGAGCTAGTTGGACAGTTAATGGCGACAGTTGGCAGTGTGTGAGTTTTTTTTCTTTTAAAGTGTTAGTTTTAGTGCACAAAATATTACAGTTGGTATCTTGGCAATGTCAAGTTACAGCAGGTGAGACATTGAAGCCTGACGGCACTGTCCTAGTAAATTTAATTGCGAAATCCAGTAAAAAAAAAAAAAGGCGCCAGTTTATCACTTCTACTTTTTAATGGAGGCCATTCAGCACCTGTTGCCTTCTTCAAACACGGTGGACAAACATTTTTCAATGCTGTGTCTGAATTCAAAGGCCGGACCCATGAATTTATACGGAAAACATAATAGACTTAACGTTTTCTCCAGGCAGAGAGAGAAATGGAGCCATCTTTTACCCAAGCATGAAGCACACAATGCCTTTTTCTTTACAGCCTTCAGTATTTTATGACAGAGATGTTTGTTTTTAACTATTCAGGCCGTTCTTATCAACTAAATAAATATTGTATCGCGTCAAATTTCACGTGGCTGTGTAATATTTAACAGGTAATTGCATTCAGGCAGGCAATAAAGAGCAACAAAGGTATAAATGAAGCAGGAAATCAATATGCTTTTCCCTGGAGCCTGGACATGACAACAGAGTGTTACATAAAACTAGATGCTGCGTCACAATATTTACATGATGAGTATCATTTAACTTGAGTAAAATACTAATTGGTGGAAGAGGAGAAAAAAATTTAAATTTTGGACTCAAAAGGTACAAAGGTCTCTATATGTCCATTTTCAGACACATAGGCTACTTGTTTACTGTTTAAAGTGACAAATTTAAGGTGAGACACTACAGGCAAAAACACATATTTTTCATGCACTAGTAAATTTTGATGTTTTGGGCTATTTTTCTCCCAAATAAAAAACATCCAAAACAAACATTTTTTACTTCATTTGATCCATTTGCTCCTGTAGTGTTCTCCTAAAATCACTAAAAGTTAGTGTTGTACTGCAGAATGAACGTAGTCTAAAATCGCATCATCACAGGCGTCGTTAGAAAGCTCCCACTCTCCTGCACAAAATAATGTGTATTACATCTTCTATATTGTTGTGGCTATGAATTAGATTCAATATTTTGTCTTCAAATAATCATTTCCATAAAGAATGTATGAAATCTTTAAAGGCCTTTTTCTCAAAATAAGTTTTTTCTCATGCTCTGAACCATGAATCTCAACTTCAACTCCACTTCCAGACACAAAACTTACCGGTTTTATTCTTAACTATTAGTCCATGGGCCAGACCAGATTTTGGTACCACTCAAGGTGGCAAAATCTAGTAATGTTTTTTGAAAAGGTACATGTCCATAGATGATATTTTGGTATGATAGCCCATCCAAAGTGGTAGCTTTATGACAGTTATCAGCACATAAAGTTATACACCCCCTGCAATAAATAGGCCTCTAAACGCAGGGGGCATATCCTGTTTTGTGCTCATTCACTTGATTTATTACCTCAGATTTTTTTAGGACAACACTATTGTCTCAATGCCGAGTAAAAAAATTCTTCCGGACAATTTGATGTTAATTGTGTAAATAATGGCCCAATTTAGAGGAAAATAAAAGATAAAGAATCGTATGATTTGGGGCGTGGCTACCTTTGATTGACAGGTCATTAACAAGGCGAGTCGTCAGGAGACAAGAAAAGCAATGGTATCCATGGCAACGTGTCAATAAAGTTATATATATAACGTTATATAGATATAAAAAAGGACGTTTACCGGTTTGGTCTCATAACTTTGACCCTTTCACACTGTATTTCCACTTAATGACTTTTTAATGAAGTTTATTTTAACATATTGTTGAGTAAAAATGTCTTGTTCAGCGTTTGGTTGAACTAACAGACACTCCAAGGAGTCGCTGTTAATTTTTTCAGGTAAGTAACATACATTTTATTTTTGTTTTTTGCTTGCCAAAACTAACATCCCAGTTAATGCTCCAGTTAATGCTAACATGAATTAGCAGCGGCTTCTATCAGTCAGGTTGAGGTGTAGAGAGGCTTTTAGTCAGTGATCAGATCCCTCTTACTCCTCCACAGTCCAAATATGGTCTGTTCCCCCTATCGGAAACAAGATGGCGACGAGCGTAAAGCTGAGCTGAACTTGATGCCTCAAACGGGCCACAAACCAATAGGTGACGTCAAGGTGTCTACGTCCATTAATTATAAAGTCTATAATTCTAATACTAAAAATAGTTGGTGCTATTATTTTTAACATGAAAAAAAAATAATCCAACTTAATTTAACTGCATAGCAAAGCCTATAAAATAATAATAATAATTTACAGTGTTTCCCATTAATTAGCTAGACTGGCGGCCCACCGAGTCTAATCTGTCCCGCCATAGTTTAGTTTGCTGCGCTAACGTCACATTTAAAGCTTATGAAAGTATATTTTCAGTACTAATAATATAAAGATATTTAGTGTTGTATTACTGCTGCCTCAGCAGAGTGTCTGTCAGTCAGTCAAATCCCCTGACCCCTAAACTCTCCGTCCTCCTCCGAGACCTGCACACGCATTCACACACTTACACATGCACTGAATTTACCAAGCTGCATCTGCTTCACCAAACAACAACAACAACAACAAGCTTTAGGAGAGTATAAAGTCAGAGTTTTCCATAAGCGCCGACTGTGTGTGTGTGTGTGTGTGTGTGTGTGTGTGTGTGTGTGTGTGTAAGAGGCAGGGGCATATTGTCTTCATTTCAGAAGTGATGGGGACACATTGTTAAGGAGCAAGATGATTTTTAGTAAATTATTGAAACATATTCTGTGAAAGTAAATCAATAATCAATCTAAATGATCCTATAGAGATATAGATTTCCTTGGCCAGTTATAATCTCTCCTCACATGTAGAGCCTCTCCCTGACCATCAGTGCATCACTACTTTATCAAGTTCTCCCTCCCTCTCTCCCGATCGGACTGTCTGCCCTCACCGACAGATACCACACTGGTCCGCCGCAACATTCGCTCTCTCTCTCCTCCTGCTCTGGCCTCAACTGTTCTCTCATCCCTTCAAAATCCAATCCTCATTCTCCAACCCCAAGAAACTCTACTCCATCTTTACAAACCTCCTGGTCCCTCCAACCCCCCCTCCTACCTCCTCCCTCCTACCAACCCACTTTGTCAACCATTTCCTGAAAAAGATTGAGGACATACGCTCATCATTTACCCATCCAGTCTTACAACCTGCCTCTCCTCCCTCCCCATCAGCGTCTCCCTCCCTCTCAGCATTCACTCCACTGTCTCCTCCTCAAATGCTCAGCCTTGTAGCTTCTGCCCGTCCTACCACTTGTCAGCTGGATCCTATTCCTTCCCACCTGTTTCAGTCTATTGCTCCGGATCTCCTCCCGTTCCTCTCCCATCTTATCAACACTTCCTTGACTACTGGCTGCTTTCCTAACTCTCTAACTCTCCTCTCCTAAAGAAATCAACCCTCGACCCATCCTTAGTGGACAACTACAGACCCGTCTCTCTCCTGCCGTTCCTCTCCAAAACTCTGGAACGGGCTATCTTCAATCAGCTGTCCTCCTATCTGCATGGGAACAACCTCCTTGACCCTCACCAGTCTCGTTTCAAGAAGGGACACTCAACAGAGACTGCCCTTCTCGCTGTGACTGAACAGCTTCACAAGGCGAAGGCAGCCTCTCTCTCATCTGTGGTGGTTCTACTGGACCTTTCTGCAGCTTTCGACACTGTGGATCACCAGATCCTCATCTCCACCCTTCACCACCTTGGAGTATCTGGCTCTGCCCTCTCTCTGCTCAAATCCTATCTCAAGGACCGCACCTTCCGTGTAACTTGGAGGGGTTCTGTTTCAGAACCCTGTCTACTCACCACCGGGGTCCCTCAAGGCTCAGTCCTTGGTCCGCTCCTCTTCTCGATTTACACCAACTCCCTTGGCTCCCTCATCCACTCGCATGGCTTCTCCTATCATAGCTATGCCGACGACACCCAGCTAATCTTCTCATTTCCCCAGTCTGAAACACGTGCAGCAGCACGTATCTCTGCATGTCTGGCCGACATCTCCCAGTGGATGTCCTCACACCACCTCAAACTCAACCTGGGAAAGCTACTTTACCTCCCAGGGAAGGGCTCCCCCACCACTGACTTCCACATCACTGTCCAGAACACAGTGGTTGCCTCCACAGAAACCGCCAAAAACCTTGGCGTAACTCTTGACAACCAACTGTCCCTCTCAACAAACATCACCGCCACTACCAGATCTTGCAGATTCTTGCTGCATAACATCAGGAGAATCCGCCCGTTTCTCACCCAGAAGGCAGCTCAGGTCCTGGTCCAGGCACTGGTCATCTCACGCCTGGACTACTGCAACTCCCTCATGGCAGGTCTGCCATGATCCGACCTCTATCCGACCTCTACAACTCATCCAGAATGCAGCTGCTCGATTGGTCTTCAATCTTCCCAAATTTTCACACACAACACCCCTCCTCCGCTCCCTGCACTGGCTACCGGTGGCTGCGCGGATACGCTTGAAGACTCTAGCTCTGGCGTACTCTGCTGCTAATGGTTCAGGTCCTACTTACATCCAGGACCTTGTCAAACTCTACACCCCTGCCCATCCTCTACGCTCTGCATCAGCCAAACAGCTGGCGACTCCCACCCTGCGTGGGTCAACTCGCCTCAAAACCACTTCCAGACTCTTCTCTGTCTTGGCTCCCAAATGGTGGAACGAGCTCCCCACCGACATCAGGACCTCAGACAGCCTGGACATCTTCCGCCGCAGGCTGAAGACCTATCTCTTCCAACAATACCTCGGTTAAGTCATGGTCACCTAACAGATATATATAAAAAAACAACAAAAAAAAACCCTCTTATTCTTTTCTCGTCTTTTCTTCTTTAACATATAGCACTCCTTAGCAATGACAGTTAGCTCTTAAAGTTATGTACTTACTCGATTCCTATGGTCTATGTCTAGTACCATCAGGTTGAATGCACTTATTGTAAGTCGCTTTGGACAAAAGCGTCTGCTAAATGACATGTAATGTAATGTAATGTAATGCTGCTACTTAGTCCTTGTCCTGACCTGCGAACTGCGCTCTCTCTGCTCTTTCTATCGTAATAATACAGATTAAAAATATGTGCAAAGCAGCAATGAAATTCAGAGCACAACTTAACTCACTGTGGCCTTCACTGCACTATATAAGTCCTGCAGCTCTGTGGAAATAGCACAACCATGGCTAGAAGTGGGAACAACTCAAAAATGTATTTTGTGCAGAATAACACAGTTATAATGACATACATCATAAAATCATGCAAGTGCAATTTCTCTGCTAAATATTTTTTTAATGGAAATAAAATGGAATTTATATATACAACACAAGTGTCACGAATATTGGAAAAAAATTGTGCCTCCACATGTTACACATATTGATCTATTTGCATTTTTACAACCTCTCCTGTCCTCTCCTCTCTGCTCTGTGTAAACAGATATTCAGTAAATATTTGTTACGTGACCGTTTATCTCCGCAGAATCAATCATGGCTTCACTGTGTCAAGGAGGAGCAGAATTTAATGTTTTTAACAGGATCTGGTTATTCTGAAGGGTTTATTTTTGGCAATGTTTTAAATGAGACGTGTAGAATAAAGTGATTTTGACAGAAATATCACTTTCAAGCTTTGTTTTGGTTACTTCTTCTAATGGAAACTTGTGTAACCTATGATCTATTCAAGGACTGTCGGAAAGTAAAAATTTTGTCGATAGTGGCTGTTTTTACAGTTTGCTTTTAAGTTTACTTTTGGCTTTTAAAAAAAGAAAATATATGGTTTGATGGGGTTCAGAGGGGGTTAATAACAAGTTCTTTGGGCAGGTTTGACTCAAACATTTATACTGAATAATTTCCTAAATTCTTGTGTCTTAATAATTGATTGGTGAAATTCCTGTATGGGTACAAAACAACAAATACAATACAACATTTTTTAAAAATATATCTTTATTTAACTAAAACTGAGACAAGAAAAAAATCTGTAAAACACTGATAATCATTTGTAGTTACATTATATACATAATAACAAAGTACATTTTCATTATGGTACAGTTGGAGTGTCTGTGTGTTAATGTAGTGTACTCAGTTTCACCTCCTCCCCAGCAGGTAGAGGAAGATGAGGACTATGTCCAGGTAGATCAGGAGAGCAGCGTTGATGTATTCCTCTGGATCCAAACGGTAGCTCATCGTCCCCATCATTAGCTGGCAGTCGACCATCAGGAACTGAAGGGAGAGGAGAGGAAGAGTTAGGACAGGGCGAGAGATTATTATCAAATAACTCATAGTAAAATATGGTATTTAATAATGAAAGACAATAGAAAAAGGACAGGTGAAAGTAACTAATTAGCTGCTTTAGTTTCAGGATCCTGGTATTATGCATTCTGGCTTACTGTCACACATTCATGGCTTATGGGGACTGGGAACTGGAGCTTGACCAATATGAAATGTTTTAGACTGATGCAGATTTTGGATTTTAGAGGGAATAATGAATCAATAATTGACATTTTATATTTTAATTGACATGTTATATATTTAGTATTTTTTGAGCTAGAATGAAAATAGACCTTTTTTATGTGGATTGTGCACTGATTTTTCACCACCAGAGAGCAACTTTCTCAAACATAAAACTTTATGAAATAATAGTTAACATTATTATGCATCACACAAACAATGTATTACAGTGTCAGCCAATTCTATAAATGATAACTGAGAAAATCAAGAATAAATAAGAATAAAAATAAATAATATAAATATCATTACTGTTCAGTTTCAGTCAATTGCTGAATATTAAAATAATAATAAAATGAATAGCTAACACCATTTCTAAATCACTCCAAGCTACATTTTCTGTATTATATATTGTGTAAAGAAAGGTTTTCATAACGGCACATATCAGACAGCATATACACAGATATTGATAGACCTGTGATTGGCCAATAATATCTGTTAACCGATATACTGTATCTGTCAGGCTCTACTGTGATCCATCTCTAATGTTGTTAGTAACACTTTTTTTTTTCACATTCACACCTCGTTCAATTTCCCCACTGAACTTTCCCGTCACAAGTTTGCGCCTCTAACCTTTAGGACAGTTTTGTTCCTTCTGCTTTATAGCAAGGGAAGTGCAGCGTATTAGTAATATTATCATGGTACACATTGTTCGTTTCTTCCGTACCAGTGAATACAGCAGAGCACCCAGACATCCGTAGGCGACGTTGGTGACGTAGGAGTAGTAGAAGGTGCAGAAGAACCCAAACATGAGCATGTCCACCGCTAGAATCAGCAGAACACCGTACCAAACAGTGAAATCAATACGAGTCTGAAAATAACAGAGGAACACATTAGTACATTAATTGATTTCAGTAATATTTTTTCCCATATATTGCTTAACACAGATTCTTATTTGATGACAATTTTTTTTTTTCAAATCAGTGGAACACAGACCATACATGAAGCGTTGATTATTCTACATAAAATTGGTTTTAATGCACAAAAAATCTGCACATCCTTCCTACACACTGGACTCATTTAAAAAACTTTGGACTGTTTATCTAATTGTTATTTAAACTCATCATCCTTGACACATTTTTCAGTTCAGACCAATTGTTCCAGCTCACATTCAGCCTCTTCTACCGTTTTTCTACTATTCTGAGTAAAATATAGATTTTTCTTTTCAAGGAAGTTGAGAGCAACACATTTAAAATCAATATATAAAGCAACGAAAGACTTTACATTTTCTGCTTAAAATAAATACAGATTATTTAAGCTCCTTACCTGTGCAGAGAACATAATAATTGCAAAAGAAATGGCGAGTGTTGCTCCCATAGTGATGACGACAACAGTGGTGTCGTGGAAGGAGGCGATGGTTCCCACCATGTATGACAAGCTCAGGGTGACCACCGCCTGTAGGCACAAAGATTCAAAGTATTAAGCATCTCCAATATCATCTGAGAAAGCTCCCCTATTAATTAATAATCACAATACAAGAAAAGTTGGTTGTGATTTTATTTTATTCATGTGAACGCAACTTTAGTCCATTTAAATTCAAAATTCAAAAAAAGGACAAAAAATGTAATTAAGTTGTTTTTTTAATTATGTATTTTTATCAGTACTACTTTAAAGTATGTACTGTACCAGATGTATTTTTTTATTTACATACTTTTTTGTCTAATTCAATTAAATTCTATTATATCTATTTAGTAGTAGTTTTGCCAGAAAGCAGCATTTAATTAATGCAGTTTCTCTGACCAGAATATTTAACTTTCTTTTTTTTTTTCCAGGAAGCTACTTTGACCTCAAATATTTCATATCACATGTGTTCCTTTAACCCACAAAGCTATGATTATTTTGCCATATTTTTAGGGTTGACTGTCATTTAAGTCCAATACTTTAATTTATTTTATTTTATTATAAGTATCTGTGACCGTACCTACATTATGTAAAGGTAATTTCCCCCATTCAATATTTTTTGTTTTATGCTCTTGTATTTGTAACCCACCAGTCCAACGATGTTCCAGGGGTGGCGGCGACTGAAAGACTTGCAGCAGCTGAGGGTGATGGCGACCACGAGAAAGATGATGACAGAGCTGAGGTAGGCCCCCAGGTTGTTCTGCACCGCCTCTTTGACCACGCTGGAGAAGGTGAACACACACACCACACTGAAGGTGAACAGCAGCTGGAGAGTGAGGATGCTGAACACCTGCACAGGGAAAGATAGAGACAGAACAAAAATAGTTTCATTGCTAAATATTCTGTACAGCAACTGATTTTCTAACTATGTGGTTTGGGTGTTTTTTTAAACATAATTTCCGACCATTAACAGGTTTTAAAGAAATTGATCTTCCTTGTTTCCATATTTACTGAAGAGTTTTATTATTCATAATGGTTAGATTATTATACTTTCTAACATGCAGTGCATCAGACCTAGCTCTCTTGAATCTCTTTCTCTCTTTCCCACTTTCTTATCCTGTTTGTCAACATGTGACTCGTGAAAATTCGAATGTAAAACCATCAGAGTGTCCTGATTAGAGCTTGGTATTGCCTACAACCTCACCGAACCATACATATGAGATTACAATAGGTATCGTGATACACATTTATTTTGATTAATGGCCATGTCCTAGAATTTCAACAGCTGTTCTTTATTATTCTGTGGAGAAGCAATCACACTTTAAAACACTTAAAGTTCAGGCCCACCGACATCTTAAAGTAAAATAAGTATAATAATATTCTTTTTCTAATCCCAGAGTTATTAATAAGTGTAGGATAACTTGAAAGTCATACAAACCTTCCTGACAAACGCTCTTCTCACTGTCTTGTCATCAAAAGAAGATGAGGCTATCAGTGGCGTTGTTTCCGATGAGACCTCGGGGATGATGTCACGGAAAGACTCGTACCCAGTGCAAGTTGTCTCGTTTTTTTGTGGATGGTGCATTGTCGTAGCTTCGGAGTAGGGTGGAGGTTGCTGCTCTTCATATGATGGTGGTGATGAGGACACGTCATAACCAGGAGCGCCCTGTGTCTCTTTGGATGTGAGGAAGTCTGCTGTATGTGACATTCTGCTGGAAACTGTGGGTCAAAAAAGTCCAGTCAAATAAATAGATCAACTCATGCAAAAGTAAATAAGATACCCTCTATTGAGCTGAAGTGGGGAGTTCCTGTTTTACTTTATCATACTGATAACATTTGGTGTCTGAACTGAAATGAAACACTGGTAGTTTTTCTATAGCTGCCTGCCAGCATGAACAGCGTTTTTCAGATCAGATCAGAATTCTTAAATACAACAAGACTGTTTTTTAGATATCTGCCTGTGGACATGTATAGGGTTTCTTACATCAAATCTAGATTTTTCAATAAAACAAGACTCATGGGACTCATTACCGGGGGTCTAAGGGCTCAGGGGGCCTCACTGCTTTTCGACCAATGCAAACCCAGTTCTGGTGCTGGTGTGAGAGGGCAGTTTGTTCAACTTGCGAACTACCTGTTTGCTTTTCCACAGGCTTGAGAGCCATGTCACTTTATCTGCTTAACCACTGATTTTGTGCTCGGAGCTCCCTTAAGTTTATTTTGAACTTCTGTCAAGGACCACACTACTGGGAGACAGTTTATCTCCAACACAGACCCCTACTTTGATTTTGTGCCCATAGTGAAGCTCTGTAGGTCACGATATTCCTGCCCCCGCAGCCCAAAAGTAAACAATTCATGGTTCGAGACCAGCAAGGAGTCAGTGCTGCTCTGGAACCAGTGCTCTTTACCGAGAGCTGGTTCTTTGGCTGTCTGACATGATGCATTTTTGTTGTGGTTTGATGAAAAAGGAGAGGACACAGAAAGTCATTCAGTGCATTTCACTGTTATGGAGAGAGTTACTGTAAATGGTACAGAGTTAAGAAGTTAAATGTTATGGACAGAGTGCTCTGTATTCATCTCACATACACCAGAATGAATGAGTAGGTACATTGTAGGTCCAGTTTATATAGGCAAGCTCAAGTGCTAACGTCATTTTCTCCTTTCAGGTTTCTCAATAAGTATAACAAGAATATGCATGACATTTAAGCTTGAGACAGTCTGCTAGAATCTGCTTCCCTGACATAAGCACTTTCGTATTTCCTAATATCTATTTGTGGTGAAAGACACAGGCTGAAAACCTGTGAGAAGAATGAGCAGAGTAGGTTAGGCTTTGATTTTGTTATTATTAAAGCAGCTTACACGTATGTGTTATTTGAGAGCAGAGTACTTTGTAACGATACTTGTGGTTTTATTTGAGTGCACCTGAGATACAGGCGATTTTTTTATTAATGTGCTGTTGGCTGAAAGTCAATTCTTGATAACTCTTGTTGCCCAAGAATGGTGTAAACATTAGGAAGTAAAACATGAGCTGTGTGGCCACTCCATACCAATCAGCGAGCATTGTGGGATGTTGTGCCATCTTGGATTCTCTAACTGTCATGTGATATAAAATTGCCCAAGATTTCCTCAAAAGCTGAATTCCCACAGTGTGAAAACACTGCAGCAAGTTACAGTAAGAAGACAATGAGAGCTCAGCTGATTTGGCATTTTTGAGGGGAAAACTGCAGTTCCATTCATTTATTTGAAGTTGATTTTCAAGGCTTCAAAGTCATTGTGGATTTGTCTGGAATAAAGTGGTCATTTTTTATTTTCTTCCTGGTTCAGAAGTTTCATTATGAACTTGCTACAGAAGAAAATCACAGATTTTCCATTTTTGGCAGCCAAATAGTTATAAGTTTTAGCTGGAGTTAAAATAGACATTTTTAGTGGATTGTTGTGGACAGATATGACTATGTAAAGGTACTCAGAAGGCTTCTTTTTTAACAAATAATTCACATTGTACATACAATTTAGTATGTATAACGTTGCTTCACGTGCACACTTGGGTCTGGGAAACTGCTGCACATTTTGGTTGATGCTGGACGGTGTTTACCAGGATTTTTTTCTTTTGAGCGTGGTAAATCAAACCTCATTTAAATGCTGATTAAAATTTGAAAGAGTAATACCAACTATTGATTGTGGTTTATCGTGAAACAGGTAACTATTACATCCCTAAACATGAGTAAAGCAAATAAAAATGCTACAGATTAAACAGCAGGATATTTGCTTTTACTTTACACACAGAACAGAAAAAATATAATAATAATAATAATAATGATTATAATGATAATGATTTATGAACAATAAAGAACAAAGTGAATGTTGCTGCTTACCTTTTCTGCTGGTTGACACCGTGCAGTGCTGTGTGAGGAGAGTACAACAAAAGCAAACCCCGTGATTGGGTGTCATTTATTGCTGTGGTGGTTTCACTTCCTGTAAGCAAGGAATGATGTAAACTCAGTGAGGAAATGAGAAACTCCAGCGTAGCCTCATACTTGGTCAAAAGTTATTAAAGTAGGGTTTGGGGACTTCCACAGGTCCCATGTCAGTAATACAGGGTCCACAAAGACTGTCTAGACTTGAGTATATACAATTATATGTATGTGTTTATCAAACTGTTTATTTCCGTTTTGGGATACTTGACCAGAAAACGTTTGATGTCAGCTGTTGCTAGGGAGAAATTGTAAGTGAAGCTTTAAGTATGTGCTGTAGCCTGTATCCATGTCTCCTAATCGTTGTCTGACATCTTAGATTCCTTTCCATAAATTCACATAGAAAGTGAAACTAAATGGCAGTTGTGTCTGAGCTAAATTATGTGTTTTCTTTGTTACAACACAACCTATTTCAAGTAGATCAGGGGCCGGTTCCAGAAAGCCTGTTATCTGAAAACTATGAGTATGTCAACCTTGAAATGAGGGAAACTCTGAGTTTCCCGTTCCAACAGGAGAGGTAGCTTCAGCTCTGGCTGAACTGCTGCGGTAACTGACTTGGAGAACCTAACCAGAGCCCTGTACCACAAATTGAGTTCAACATACCCAGGATATCTTCTCGTTGTCTCATTTTACTAAGCCTAACAACCGCAGTCACGGATTAGTGGTATCACGAAGGTGGTTATCAACTTTCTCAGTTAACTCTTTCCCTTCAGGCTCTGTGTGTTTTCACGTAAAGGGGGCGTTAGGGGCGTCATTTGACTCAACTACCGGAAAAAACAATTGCTTTCCACCCACTTCTATGAAGAATATGAATTATTATTACAGCTAAAAGCAATACTGTTGCTCTAAATAAGGCACGCGATTAATTTTGGCAGAAAATAAGTGTGAATTCATGAATTAATATATTTATTTAACTACTCCATGCGCTCTCAATGCCTACTGTTGATTTCAAACCTGACAGCTGCACACACTGTTATGTTTAAACATTATAATCATGAAGTGAATTTAGATCTGAAGCTTTCCCCTTATTAAGGATACGGATATCAGACGACCTTAATGAGCAGATGAAAAATAAATATTAATTTAATAAATATTGTTCAAAAAGTTATCAAAAATCCTGTTTTTTCTTCCCCATGTAGGCCTAAAAGTGTAAGTCAAAAGTTCATTTTTAAAAGCATTTAATATATATAAATAAAATTCTCGGATCTGAACAATTATAAGTTTTTCTCAAATATATATTTAAATGTGCAGTTATATTTTTAAGTTTACAGCATGTGTGCAGTACCTCTTTAAATTCCTTATTAAAATTAAACTCTTCAGGACAGTGTGTCCTCCTCACTCACTGAACGTGACGAACATCCACAAACACATCATGGACACCAGTGGTGGAAAAAGTTTTTGTAATCCTTTACTTAATTTAAGTAGCAAAACTACAGCGTAAAAATACTCTGTAACAAATAAAAGTCCTGCAAGGTAAAGGTACAAAAGTTTTTGTACTTTTAAAGTACTCAGTATGAAGAATGGTAAAAGTGGAGCTCATTTTAATCACTTGATATACTGCTGGGTAGCTATAATTATAGATCATTTATTAATTTATATTTTGTATAAACTATCTGAATATCTATAGTAATTAGTAAGCATGATGTTTCCCTCTGAGTTGCAGTGGAATAAAAGTATAAAGTAGCATTAAAATGTGTATAAAATGTATTTCAAAATTGTACTTCAGTACAGTAGTTGTACTAAATGTATTTAGTTACATTCCACCACTGACTGACACTTAAAAACACAAAACAGACGTTCACAAAACATCTCTCACACATATTTATTGTAAAAAATACATATAAAAACAATTTCTGAGACATACAAAAGATTGGAGCTTAGAAACAGTATATCGAACAGACAAAGACCAAGCCATTTTCTTGAATTGCATTACATATTTACAATTTAATAAATAAAATTCAATTTTTGTTTTTCTATACCAGAGTAAAGGCAGATTGTCCATTATCTATCTCGGGGGGGTGCAGATACTGCTGTGGTGACTCTTTGAAAGACATTCTCATCTAATACATCGAAGCCCGGGGCAGACAGGGGATGACTGCCCTGCGATTCAAAACCCCAAGGATTTAGGGACATTTATACAAAATACCGTCCTTGGTTGTAGAGGAGCTAGTTTACACACACAGAGCGTTTAGTTAGCATTGGTAAAGATTGAGGTATTGCACCACACAGCTTACAGGGGGGGTAAAAAATTAAATGAGAGCAATGTGGGGTTTTCAGATTGTCTATTATCTTTATCGACAACCCAAACACCACCCCCCCTCCCAACACACACACAAACACCCCCCCACCCCTCCCAGCCAAAGTATACAACATCATAACTTATCACCACAACAAATGTAACACCTAATGATCAATGCACCTCTCGTCTTCTGCACTCTCTCACACTATGCCCCCCCTCCCTACCTAAAATAAAACGCACAGACAGACTTTTGGCATCATTTTTCTACTCTCCAATACAAAAAAAACATGCACAGGGCTGCCCTCTAGTGGCCAGACAACTCGTAGCACCTCTGACTGCAAAATATCAGGGGGAAAAAACAGCGTGAGAGCAACTGGGGTGAACAAACTAGTCAGTAGGAAACCTGTGACCTCTTAACTGATCCATACCACTTGTGAGCGCAGAGATTTAAACATGTGAAACAGGCAGTAAAAGCAATCAATTCATGTTTTTGTTCTTTCCCCTGGCCCATGTACAACCTGTATCAGACAGCATCGGTTGAGCAGCCTTACTGTCGGGCTTCCACCTCAGCTCAGCCCTAAAAAACACTACAAATACTTGCTTGCACAAGAACCCCTTCACCAGGCAAAGGCAATCAACACACACGAAAAAAAGGCAAAGGAAAAAAAAGCCATTTAACACATTTAGCAATAATTATAATCATACTGTGAGGGTATATTTAAAATCCTAAAATAAAAGAAGGGGAAAGGGGTGGGGGCTAGTTATGTAATAATTAACCATCAGCTGTCCATAGCCTCCAGTGTTGGGAGAGAGGCAGATGCCACATGGTGTAAACATGCCCCCAAAATACATCCCTCAGTCCATCCGTTCCTTTATCCCTCCCTGATCTATAACCAGATGGCACAACCACCGCTTGGGGTTTGGTCCAAAAAATCCGGACTACATCCCCAGAGAGTGTTTGAGAATGAGGAGGGACAATGGGGGTAGTGGGACGAAAAAAACAAACCGCATTCAAACTATAATGGGACCATGTGAGCCGCCATGTTGCGTACCAATGCCACATGTAACAGGATGTTAGCAAAAAACTAGCATAAAAAAAAAAAAAGGGGGTAACCCGCTTGACGAAGCAGACCTCTGGGCAATTTACAGTAAACACACACTCACACAAAGTCACACTTCCTTAAAGTCACAGTCATGCACAGGACATTTCCTGTCCCTGGTCATCATTTGAACACACGCAACCTTATCCAAGATGTGGAAAAAAATATAATAAATCAGCCTTGAAGGACAAAAGTGCTCAAATTGGTGCCAACACCAGCGCTACTATGGCCCTATGAAATACCTATAACCTTCCTCAACACTCAGCAAGTAGCAGCACGTTAAACTCAGCGCTAACTAATCACCTACAAAATAACTGACCTACTCAAAAAACAATTAGCCCCCAAACTTCCCCTGAAATGTTTACAGGTAATAGAAAAAAAAGGAAACATCTATTTACGGCAGACCACCATTCACCAAAAAAACAAGCCCTCAACCTCCAGCTGGTTCAAAGTAAAGCAATGTGGAGACAGTTTGCGCTTTTCGGTGTGAGGTTGGTTCATTTGGGGTCCGCCGAGGAAAGAAAACATTCATCCGATGTATGACATGGAACAATACTCTTTCTGCAAAATACTTGATAAAATGACCAATCCCGTTTGGAGGGAGAGAAAAAATACACAGGAGAGGATCCAGAGTCACAGTTAACTTTTTGTGTCTTCCTCCTCAAGTTCAAGATCTTTCTGGGGCAAGTTCCATCCTTCTGGGATGATTTATTCATTTATTTTTTAAATATATGTTCCGCAGATTCAAGCAAAGTCCGTAACTTCCTCCACTTGTGTTCCAACAAGTGTCTCGACCAGAAATTAGATGGAGATGAAGCGGCCGTTTTTTTACTGTTGGGTTTTTGGCTTGAAATGTTCTAGACCAAGTTCAAATGGACCGATCCAAAGCACAGCGCGCCGGGCGTCGCTAACAGGAGCTTCTTCTTAGGGTCGTCTGTTCTCCACTGAAATATCGGTTTGCATCTGAGAGGGCAGTGGGCTTTTATTTGTTCAATTACACATTTTTAATGGGATTTTATTGGATTCAGTGTAGTCTCCTGTAAGGACGAAGAAAGACAGAGTGGACATTAGACACAATAATACAAACTGTAATGACTATTACAATAAAGTCTGCAACAGGGCTGGTTAATATGCTTGAACTGTATCATGTTAAAAGTATTTCTCGGTGTATCATATCATGATATGGCAAATTCATACAAAATCACATAAAAGTTAAAATTTTGTTCAATGATGCACCTAACGAGAATTCTTTAATTTAACAATTCAAACAATTTTTATTGATTTATCTAATGATTATTTTTTCTATTAATACATTTTAAAAACTTGTCATTAATATTTCATTATATTCAATCATCATGAAACAAAACGGTTATGAAAAAAACTTCAATACCTCATTTTGTACAGCTGTCCTCAACTAAAAACATTTTTAGTAGAGTAATAGTTACACAATTTTGTCAACTAATCGATTAGTTGATTTGATAGACAGATAACGTACTTTCTACACAAAGACTCATAAAGACCACCACCTTTAATCTTGTGTTTAACAGAGACTTGCTCGTAAGTTTCTTTGAAATTAGTCATTCAGCATGAAAAAAGCACAAGACATAACTAACTGACTAAAGAAATCAAAGAACAAAACAACAGCTTTGACGATTAATTGACTTTTTAGGAAATAATTTGAGTATGTAAATTAAAGGTAGGGCTTCAAACCAGTGAGCTATTGATCTTTGTGAATCAAGACTTGGTAGTCTAACAATGAATGCTATATCCCTCGTTGCTGGAATATCGTGAATTTGGAGAATCGTTACACCCCTTCTAAGTAGTAGTGAATAAAGTGATGGTAGTTAATACTAAATAGCAGATGGTTATGGCCACATCGTCATCAGATAGTTCATGATTTCAATTAAACAAATTTTAGACATAATCCCTGAAAACAAGAACTTTTCCTGATTAACATTGTTGTAAGCAAAACGGAAGTTTGGTCATAGGCAGTGCTCAGGGATGGTTTGTTCTTCTATTTAAGGGAATATGTCACTTCCTGTACATGAAATGTTACCTGGCGATGTATGCCTGCTCCTATGTGTGTGAGATAAAGTCACGTTGGATCGGTGAAGCTGCGTGGTCTCCTTTCATTAAGTGCAGAAGTTACCACAAACATTTTTAGAACTTTGACTAGTAGTTCTGTTTTCTCAAAGTAAGCAATCTAAAAATAAGCATTTCATATAAATACCAACAAATGAGATACTTTATCGGCACGAGTATTGGAAAAACTTGCTGGTTGCACGTCTTAGCGAGGCTTTCACGTACATACCTGAGTCGGGTTGGTCACTGTGCAGAATACATGTGACCCGCGAGTCAATCAAAGGGATGTTCAGGGCAGCAGGGTTTCACCTTGGACCAGGAATCAATGCAGCTACGGGGAGACAGAACAGAGACGGGGTGGGGACACCAAGACATTACTTTGTGATTAGATCATGTCAGCCAGAACCTCTATGGTGAGTTTCTGAACATGCTATCTCCCAAAAGGCTTTATCCACTTACTGACAGTGTGAAACCAAACTAAATGTAATCACTGCAGTGGGCTGTGAATAAGTTTAAGGCCTCTCATTAAATGCAAGAGGACGAGATAAAGTGTGTGTGTAGTCGGCTAGGACCTATTGTTATTTGACTCGATCTGCAGACAAAATAATCTGCAACTATTCTGATTATGTTGATTTTCGATTGCCCGTTTTTCATGAAAAAAAAGCCAAACATTACTTGTTGCAGCTTCTCAATAAGCACAATTTGCTCCATTTTCTTCCTCTTTCTATAAAAATTAAAGGAGAGTGGTCGATTTTTAGACTGTTGGTTGACAAAACAAACAAAAAGAAGCAAATTCTTGGCATCACATGAAACTTTAACCCTTTTGACCGTGGGCTATTTTGTGCATTTTTGAATACTTTTCATTCTGCCACTTAACAAAGGTTTACCGTGCCATGTTTTATCTTCTTTTTTTCCAGCACATTCTCACCTTTATGACCTGTTAATTTCTTTTTTATTTTGACTTACTAGATCAAAAATTTGAACCCAAGACAAACCAAAAATATATAAAATCAGACTTTGAAAATTATGTTTTTTTCTTCACTTTCAAAACACAGTCATGCTCAATGAAGAATTTTAAATGTTTGCTGCAAATATAACATAAGAGGTAAAATGAGGATAATTAGTTATTTGTTTTTATACTGAATATATTTGACCTTATCTCTGTTTAGTTTCACTTGGTCTATCATCAAACAAAAACTGGCTTTAGAGGGAAGTTGGAAGCATGAAAACACGCTGCTTCCTTTTTTATGTTGTAACATCATGAAGAAGTAATGCGCCAGCCCTTTTGTGGTCTCCAGAGGGTTGAAATAATGATTCCCTTTTTTCAAAAATGTCCTGACATTTTATTGTACCAAATTATTCAACTAATAGAGAATATATTCAGAATAGGCTCCTTGCAGCCGTACACGAATACAGTTTTCCTTATGTTCAGCGTTTGAACATGAGCTCCAGGATTATTCTCAACACAGTCATCTTTTAAATTAAAATTCCAAGCTTTTTCCAAATCTCAGTTGCTCTGCTGGGTGGACCAGAATGTCAGTTACACAGCCAAACAGCCACACCCACAAACTGTGGCATTAAAACTGAAAACTTTCTCTAAACCGGTTATCACTTACAGTTAAACATCGTGTCTGCTCCCATTGTTGTCGAGGTAATTATTGGAGTGTAGCTTTACAAATAAATAAGCACCTACAGCTGCTTAAACACACACTGTTGTGGGAAAAAAATAACAGACAGGATCTTCACTTTGATGGACTACCTAATGTTGGCAAATTTCAAGTCTCAGCATGTCTGCTCTCATGCTGTACTAAAATTATAGGAAACCATTGGCTCCTTGAAAGTTTGGGAAAAACCCAGAGTGTTAAATATGACAACATGCTTTGAAAATGGAAATTAGCAGTAAATGGGCTGAGACGTTGTTTATTTTTACTAGAAGTCTGAAAGCACTTACAAAACTTCCCTTGGTATAACCATGACAAAGTCTTATTAAAATGTCAGATGATGCAGGTATTTTCACAGTTGTGAAAGCTCTATTGCCAAATATTACATTTATTCAGTTGTAAAGTTAACATTTAGAAAACAGAAGCAAACACACTGCTGTACCTGGTTGCATCGAGCCACTTAAAAAGGTTTACATTTAATAAAATAAGTTGCATAAAATCCTTATGGAGGAGAGATAACTATTTGATCTCCAAGTGTTCGTCTTAAGTTACTTCAGCATTCACTTACGTGTTGCTAAAAGGTCCTCAGTGACCATTTTCCTCCAGACAGTTCAAGATAACCATGCCAGTCTCTTGAAATTAAATAAAATTGTGGAACATAAGACTGACTGATTTTATCAGTTTATTTTCAGTCGTAGCCCTCCTCTTGCAACATGAGTTAATTAGTCATCTTTATTCATATAGCACCTTTCATGCACAGAAATCAGCCTAAAGTGATTTACAATTAGCAGCAAAAACACAAAAGAAAAACAGAAATCCAAACTTCTCAACCAAACATATTTACGGAAATAAGGGGGAAGAACATGTTACTATTATCTAAAAGTAGGTATAGGCTATATTAAAAAGATAAGTATTAAGTCCCCATTCAAAACTATCCAATTAAAGTTATAAACACTAACGTTTGCATTAGCAACTTAGTAGCCAGCTTGCCAAACATAAACATTGCTGTGTTTCATTTATTAATTTAATGTTTTATTGAAACTCACCAGTTTTGGTCGACACCTTTCCATGTTTCTCCTTTTCTGTTATAGTAATATTTTCATATTTCTTTACTACTTCATTAGCAGTTTGTTTCACAGCGAGATTTCTCGCACTAATTTAGTCAATTATTTATTCCCACATCTTCTACTTGTGGTAGTTATGTTATGGATGGGTTGAATTTAGTTTGGATAAGTTGTTTGCACTTTGCATCTTCGAGAAGAAAAACGTTCTCATCTTCTGTTCAGTTTCCCTTTGTCGTCTATTTTGGAGACGCTAGCTATCAACAACACTGTCAGGTTTAGTTAAAAGATGATGATGCAAGTAAAGCATAACAACAGTAACTAAAGTGCATGTGTGCTGTGTTATGTAAACAAATACAATGAAAGCCTTAGTCTAAAGACTTATGCAAGGAGACATCCTAAGAGGCTTTTTGCAGTGCTCCTACATGAACCTGAAGTTAAGGGAAATATTGTGCATGAAGGTAAAAACTTGAGTTTGAAACTAAAGGTAGTTTATGCAACCAAGCATTTTGCAACATGAATTAAACAGCTTTATGCTCTTACACTGCACTACATTTAAATAATAAGTATTTATGACAATAACTCAGCAGTGGCTGTTATGGGTCTCTAATTATAAGAAATGTGAAGTGATGTATGTGCACGAGTGCAGAGCAACCTCTGCTTCCATATTTAAAAAAAAATCTTTACCCCAGTTACCACATTTTTTCAGATCTGCTTCTCTGCCGTATGCACACACTGTATTTATTATCACCTGCACCCATTTGCATTTTTCACACTCTTCTTCCGCAGTTGTATCTGTCTGTATTTTATTTTAATGCAAATATATCAACTGGACTTACCTCTTATGGTAGACGCAGAGGCAAGCCAGCCTGGCGATGGTCTCTCCCTGTACCAGATCCTCCAAACAGATGGAGCACTCTCCGCTGTCTTTACTGAGCACATCCGCTGTTCACACACAAACATAGCAACCTTAAGTGTTTCCAGCCTTTTGAAAAACACAGTTGTCAGGCAATTTCTGTGAAATTATACTTACTATTGTATGGTAGGGGAGGAGACGTGAGGCAGCTCAACAGGTGATCCTCGATCCGACCCCCCGGGAAAGGCTTCGAGCAGAAGGGACAGCGGATATCTGCGCGGAGCAGAGACACGACAGAGCTGAGATTAACACAGGGTGTCACATCGGGACACAAATAATAGATGATGCACACATTACACTGAGCACAAGTGCCATGTTTGGACATCTAGGCAGACTTGGCAAACCGAAGAGCGGTCTGACACACAACCAGTCATTCTCATCCTGGAGATCATGTGAATGATGTGACCTTGAGTGTAACTGACCCAAAATAGTTTATAACTTTATACGACTGTATGCAAAACAGTGACTGGAGGGTGAGCCACCACTAGAGTGGATGGGACAGACACTGTGCCTTGCTGCCCTACATTCCCCTCCTCCATCTATGAGCTGCTGCCAGCAGTGAGCAGGCATGTGAAGTTGTGACCCATTTCCCTACACTTGCTAGAGGGCTGGCCAGGGAAACCCACCACACTGTTGTGTTTTGGCTCAGAATGTCATGTAAGCCGTCACACAACCACCATCTCTGTTGTTGTTTGTCTAATGCAGACCAAGTGTGCATTTTCACTTCCTCCGCAGCCTCAAGTTCCCATTTTAACAACAAGGTGGTTGGTTACTTAATGTTTACAACTTGCAGGCTGCAGGATTTGACTCAGATGGCCACGGCATACGAGCACTTGTGATATCTTGTGAGCTCGTATGTCACCACTTCCACTTCTACGCCACAGCTTTGCTTCATACAATAGAGTCTCTGATGATTTTTCGTCAGCATGCAAGCACGGGAAAAGAGATTATCTGTTCAGGAATGTAAATTCCCCAAATAATCCATTTTAATTTCGGGCTGGGTGGACTGAGGCTGTGCTGGGAGATATTTTGATGCAAAATTCATAGTGTGATGTGAGACTTAATGTCTTGAGTTTGTGCACAATTGGAAGAGTGTTAGATATCATTTCTTGGCCTGAGTAGCTGTTCTTGAGTAGAGCGGCACGATTTGGGAAGTAAAAAAAATCCAATTGTTATTACAGTGATTAATGTTGCAATTGCAATACACAATATTGGAGGGAATTATAATTTTGAATCATTCTCATTTTAAGTGAAAATTTAATTAAATTGGAATATCATCATGAGCTATTTTTTGGGAGGATCTGTACCAAACATCTTTTTTCTTATAGGTTTGTAGGTTGGAACATCTTGCAGCACCACAGTACTTGATACAGAATAGTATTTTGACACATATTTTAGTTTAACAAATAATATATTTTCTGTGGTTTTATTGTTTCTATTTCAATAAAATGGAGATGAATTGTGCAGTCATATTCTTTTCAGTATTTTTCTAGAGTACTTTATTTTACTATTGTGGTTGATCAAAGTTTACAATGAATACTCCTACCCCCTACTTAACCATCATATCCATGTTCCCGTTATTGTCTCTGAACTCATGTCACCCATTCCTGTCTTCAGCAGCTGTTCCATGGAAGTATCATTAGTCATTCCCAAATTTCGTCACATTTTTTATGTAGAGGTATTGAGCAATATATTGTAGCCGGTGTTTCCCAGCTGTCATCAATCCATGTATACGAACAGATAAAAACAAGTTAAAGCAATAAAAATCAAGTACTGGTGGAGACCAGCCAATTATTAGGGAAAGTGTCATGTATGCGCCACAATAATAATAAAAAAGTATGTATAGAATATGTAACTGTTGTGTGTAAATGTGTTAACTTACTGCCATGGCGGTTGTTAACACGGTAAAGGCCGATCCAAGCCTCTGACACCGGCCGCTGGTGTGTGCCTCGGACCCGGGCGGATCTTGCGCCCACGCTGCGGGCGGAAGAGTGCCGATTCCCGGGCAGCCGCTCGGAAAAAGTGCGGTGGGGCGTGCGGCCTGTCTCCTCTCCGGACTGATGTTCAGCCACGACGGGAGGCTCCGGGCTTATATTTCCGTCCTCCTCGGGTTTCCCCTCGCTGTTGTTGTCGTCCGCAGGTGACGCCTGGCTCATGCTGGAGGGGATGCTGTGGTGGTCAGCGGGGCTGCCGTCGGCGCTCGCCCCATGCTGCCCCAGGTCCGAGTCGCTTCCCTCCTCCGATCGGCTCCGGTTGGCCTCCGTGTCCTCGAAGCTCCCCGAGAAGTCGACCATGAGACTGGTGGGCCTGGTGCAGCGGGCTCGCCTATAGGAATCCCGCTTTGTGCCATCTTTTCCGAAAGCAGAGGGAACCGGGTCTTCCTGTAGGCGACTTGCTCTCGTCCCCATCTCGAGCGAGCTAATTCAGCTGGCTAGCCGAGCGGTTTCCTCTCAGCGAACCACCACACAACAAGGGGGGAGAGTTAACCTCGAAACGACCCTTAAACTGGCAAATATTCGCCCGGGAACGTCAAATAATAACACTTGCCTGGCAACCGAGCTCAACGAGTACGATGTATGTATTTCGATGTCCCTTCTCTCGCCTCAGTTTGTCCCAACTGTCCACATTTTCCTTTCTTTTTTGACGTGCCCGTTCTCGCTGCTGCAGCGGAAATAGAGCGTTTTCGCTTCCTCCTTTGAGCCGTACACGAACAGTTACGGTAACGTCATCATGTCACCCCATCAGTTTGCAGCATGAACATTAAAGTATGGCTTCTACCAATAGACTATTTAAATAAATACAATAAAAACACAATCAAATAACTGTATTTTATGAATACTAATAATATATATTATATTTGATTAACATATGCACAGCCACCTTATCTAACCTGCACATTTCTGTTCGTGCTGCTCCTTCCCTTATTCAAATAATTCAATTTTTTATATAATTGTTTCTCCTGTTAATATATGTTGACTTTTTTCTATTCTTCATATTTCCTATTTATGCTGCTGTTTTTTCCAACTTGAAGTAATTGTTTCCTTAAAGTATATATTATATTTAGTACTTTGTTATTTTGCACTAATACACCACAGCAAATTTCTTGTATGTGAAAAACAATTGGCAATTAAAATGATTCTGATTCTTATATTTTGCAAATAATACATGGTTTTTATCCAGCCAACAAACTAATGTGTAGATGTAATGACATAAAATGAGATTAACCTTTATTTGTCCAGTGATGGGGAAATTGCACCATTACAGAAGCAAGTACATAGCAGATTTTTTTTTTTCATTATAAAGATATTTTACTTTATTATTAATATCAAAATTTAAAAAATCACAAGATTGTCAATTTGTTAATCTTAATAGGTCATTTGCATACCCATGAATCTAAATTCCTATCCTAACAACATTCAGGAACAAATTTAAAATGCTTTTAAAACTATAAACACATATTTTCAATATAACAGAATAATTATTAAGAGAAATTTGAGCTTATGTATTTTGCTAATGGCAACTACTCAAGTTTACTTTTATTAATTATTTATTCATATTTTTGTCTCTTTGGGGTTTTTTTTTTTTTCTTGTATATTATTTCTGTATTATTTACTTCTGCTCCTGCACCTTATTTGTATTTATTCAATGTATTATATTTTTGGGATTGAGTAGATACGTTGTGTATGTTTAATATGTAAATATATATATATATATATTTTAAGATACTGAGTAAAAAATACATCTATCTTTATAATGCCCAAATTATGTTTATGTATGTTATTTAAATATATTTAAATAAAGAGTTATTTAAAATTAAAACAAAACGTTTAAATCTAAACATTAAAAATAAATGCGTTATTATGTTCATTTTTTGAAATTATTAATTATAATTTTTCATAATTATAATGTTACTCTTTCAAAGAATTTCCTTCTTCATTCAGACTTAATATTCGATTATTTGAGGGTAGGCACCCATATATGTGTTATTACGGTAAAAAAGTACACAATAAAACTGACCAATCAGCGCTCTCAAGACAATCGAGTAGCCAGGCAGCTGCTCCGATGAGGAAATTTACAGTAAATCAGGAGGTTCGCTTAGCTCACTAGGCTTCAGAAATAGATGATAACGCCGCAGGGTAAAAACGACAACATTATACACGAGAAGACACGTTTTTTCCCCACTATTCGCTCTGTCCATTGGGGATTAAATTGTCGGTCTTTCCGGTAAGTTTTCTGCGTCTGATCTGGGCGTTCATGGCCAACCACCGCACCTAAAACTCTTGAGTCATTACAGAGAAGTAGGCCACTAGAAAAAATATTGACTAATGTTTCACTGCAGTTCATTCATGGCAGTAAAATCCAGTGGTTGTCTTGATATATTAGCAGTTTTATGATTTTCTGTACATGCCTGTTTTTTTCTGCACGCGTTGTTTATACGTGACATTTTTTATGAGTAGATGAAAACTTAGCTCTTAGGATCAACTTCAAACGTCTTAGTATGTGTTTTTTTAACATGTCCTGTCAGTGAATGAGTTTAAATTGGATCTGGTGCTCAGTTTTTTGTCTTCAGTGAGCTTTTGTATTGGTTGCATTTAACTGGATTGTACTCCTGTGTGTGGGGTTTCTTACCTTCGTTGCACTTGGCTAGTTTATGCATCATCTGTGCATTATGTTGGTCCTGGTGTCTAGGGAAACTGTGAAAAGTCTACCGGGGCCTTATGCTGATTATTTCCAGACTTTGCTCCCTTTTTATGGATGGTTTGAAACGGGCAACACACCCTTAGCAACAGTAGTACAATGCTTGTTCAAACAGTTGAAGGAATGCTGCTGAGTTGCTTGTCTCAATGCTTAATGTCATGCAGGATTATGAAGGTTTGTGTCTCTGACCCTCTGATTGATTTGTTTTTCTGCAGGGATGAAGGCGCTGACTTTGCAGCAGACAAATGTGGCCACTGGGGATCAGCAGCAGGCCACTTGTGGGAGAAGTCTTTCCTCCAACTATGTTCCTCCGAGTCTGGAGAATAAGTTCTTGGCTCAGGCTTCCTCGCTGATGCCCCAGCTTTGCTCTCCCCTCTTAAACTTTGCAGCTCAACCTTCCTCTTGCCCCTCTCTCCAGCCCTCCAGCCTGTCTTCCACCTCATCCTCCCTTCTCTCTGGTTCTTCCCTCTCTCCTTCCCTCACCTCCTCTCTCCTCAGCACCGAGAACAGGCTCCTAAGTAGCCGTTCACCTGCTCTCTCTTTTTCCCTCACCTCCTCTGCACCTGTCCCTAATGCCTCACTGCTCTCCACCTCACTGGCCAACAGCACTCTGTTCAATCGCTTTGCTGATCCTCCTTCAGTCCTCCATCATGCTGTGGGTGGAGAACAGAAGAGGGACGATGGAGGAGAAGAAGAAATAGAGGAAACTTCTGAAATGATGCAGTCCTGTTCTGAAGAACTAACAGAGGTCAGATACCATTTGTCTTTCAGAACAATCTGAAAATGAAATTACTCTAGCTGCTATAAATAATTGAAAGTATTTGCCAAACACAGTTTTTATTGCATACCATTTGGCAGTATTACTGTTGTAATTTAACTTTTCTGCACCAGCAGTATTCTGATGATTCTTTTCCTGAAGAGGAGGAGGAGGAGGAAGAGGAAGAGGAGGATGCTGGGACAGCCATGGAACTACCTGCTCTGGAAACAGATTTAGGCAACCAGGACCTCGAAAAAACCATGGACATCAGACAGGATGAATTTGCTGAGCTCGATAGAGGAAATAAAATTATTGAAGAAAAGCTGAAAGATAAAAAGGTAGGAAAAAAACTCTGTATGTATGTTACATAAAGATTCTCTTTGTTGGGGGCTGTCTTTGCATTTTTCTGTACGAGTACTACAAAATTATGTTTGTGTGAGTTGTGAACACACACTTCTATTTATTCCTCAGTATCTCCTGCTGAACATGGTGTGTTGCTCCCTGGTCAATAAGAGCAAAGCTCCAGGCCAGACGGACTGGGACTCAGAGGAAAGTGTTTGGACCAAGATCATAAACCTGGCAAAGGACATTTCTGTCAGTGACCCACAATTTCTTCTCAAGGTGTGTATAAATGTCTGCTTGGGTGTGTGTTTGTGTGTGTGTGTGTGTGTGTGTGGGCAGGGTAATCCTCTAAATGCATTATTATTTGCACCCAAACTGGATTGTGGACTTGAACTTTTATTTTAACTAAAGTAAGCCATTATAGTGGGCAACCAGTTGAGACATGTTGTAAAGAAAGCCATTGTTCAAGAATTCATATGAAATTGAATTACTTCAATATATTTTATTAAAATAAACATTAAGGGAGAATAAAGCACAAGATGACAACATTGTACACAGCAGATAGAAAATAGATTTCACCAGCTAAGAAAATAAAAATCACACTTTTTACTGGGTTTTACATAGAGAGAGATGAGATTGCGATGTACAAGATAACACTAGAATCCAGCTAGTCCAGCTCCAGGTAACAACACAATTTCTTGACATAGAATATCCCCTGATATATTTTATGGTTGAACAAAAAGTCTCAAAGGTTTCACTTTAGTGCAATGACAGAACATATTAGTGCAGTTTTCCTCTGCATTGCCACAGAGCCTCCTTTTTTTTTTTCCTCGACATTTGCAACAGCAGCACTGAATTGTATAATTCACTGTGTTGAATTGCAAATTCTTGTGTGTGTGTGTGTGTGTTTTGTGTTTACTGGGTTGTCTTTGGAAAAGGTTGCTTCATTTCTGGTTGTTAGTAGGGTCCATGCATGGGTAGGCATGGGTCCTGTGTAAGGTTGACAAATCAAAAATACAAAAGAAAATTGTCAGATTAGCTCTGACTGGCACCCCGGCACTGTCAAACCGCTACAATGCAACAAGTGCCTTGTTCTTTCTTTTACCACTCAGGTGGCAGTTTACACTCGACAGGAGTTGAACATCCGCATCACAGCAAACTTCTTATTGGCTCTGGCTGCCAATCAGCCCTCCACAAAGCAACATTTCCGCCGATACTTCTGTGCTGCTGTTCAGCTGCCCTCAGATTGGCTGGAAGTCGTCAGAATCTACAACACAGTAAGTCTCAGTGGGTGCTGGAATCTGAATGTGTCAGTTCTGTTAGTTCTGTTGAGTTTCAACACCATGTTTGTCTGTTTCCAGTGCTTCAGTCGCTCCCTGCCAAATTGCCTGAAGAAGGCAATGACTGACAAGTTCAAGCAGTTTAATGAGTATCAGCTGGCCAAGTACAACACACGCAAACACCGATGTAAACACAACCGCAACAATCGCAAAGCCAAGGTACAGAAACATTCATTTTTGGTCTATTTTCATGTAGTTTAATGTGAAAATAAGGTTATACTAAACAATACTAATATCACACCCTTGTTAATAACAGACAGAAACTGTTTCAGTTTTTCCACTGTGGTAGAAAGCCGTGGTTGACATCCTCACACCTTTAACCAACTTTGTGCTTTCTATTTTAGAACAATTGACTCATTTCTCTAAATGAACACCAGTCATGCGGAAGCTACTTTTTGTAGCTTCACGCTGGTAGAAGTTGAACTACAGCAAAGCTCCCTGAGGGAGAATTATATTCTGGTTAGCTAGAGATACTAAGTATTAAGTCGTTCAGACTACTCTGTAAAAAAGGATTAATTGACAATATACATTAAATATGACATTAATGTAACAACATGTAATCCAAAAAAGTGACATGCAGATCAATTTATATGATTACAAAAGGCACCGACTTGTTTACACGTCATTTATAAACCAAAAATACCCGACTATTCATGGGAAAGTCCAAGGAATGCCAGCTTTGAGTTGCACAGACACCTGCCATACAGAAACTAGAGTTCAGGTATTGCCACAACAGGATTATTCAGTTAGCCAGTTAACTTCTAAACTAGCTTGCAACAACTGCTCCCATTTATTGTTAAATAGCAATAATCAATGCTTATGACTAATTGACAGATTAAAAGGCAAGGCAAGTGTATTTATATTGCACATTTCAGCAACAAGTAAATTCAAAGTGCTTCACAAAATATTCAAACTTAACTATGGCCAATTATTACTGATTAACAAGCTTCAAAACTTATTTTTTATATAGCGCTTTTCATACATAAAAATGCAACACCAGATATCGGCTCTCATGGTTTGTTCTACCTACACTCTCTTTGATTTCCAGAAACCGGATGGTGAGCAGCTGAAAAAGTGGGCAAACTTGCTCAGATCAGAACCAACTATGCTATCGAAGTTTGTAAGTCAATGTACAGTACTTTTAAGGATTTTGGATGTTTAAAGATACTTTTATTTAATTGTTTTCTTATCTGTTTCCTTCTGTGCTCTGTATGCAGATAAGCATCAAGTGCAGGTTGTTTAACTGAAACTGTCATAAAAATATTCATTCTGAACATTACCGTATTTGTTTTAGACCAAAACTTCATTTCTGTGTGTGTTCGTAGTTGCAACTGGAGGAAAAAAAAGTGACGGTGGATAAAAAGCAGAGTGAGTTCAGTGTGAAGAAGATGATCAAGAAGCTTCACATTAAAGAACCAGCTGAATACGTTATGGCCATTCTGGGGAAAAAGTAAGCCACACAAAAGCACACTTTCACACATGACTCCCAGAGACTAGCCTACTGTACCACAGCTCTTCCAAAACAGTTAGGATGCTGTGTAAAACATAGATATTAACAGAATGCATCAGTTGTACTGTATTAATTTGAATGTAGGCCGCAAAAGATCTTACAATCATTGCAACCTGTTTTTATTTCATTTTTTCAAAGTGTCTTAACTTTTACACCTAGTCAGTTGTTTGGATTGAGTCCATGAAAAGTCCAATGTTATGTCATTTTTATATCGCTATTTAAAACACACAAATTGCATTTGAACTAGAGCTCCAGTTAGGTAGCTTTTATAGCTTGAAAGTACATGTTTTGATTTATCATGGTTGGGGCTTTTAACGCCATATTTTCCATCCGATAAAAGCCTGTCTAAAATGCAGCCAAGATAATTACAGTTTCTTTAGCAGTTCTATGTAACTCTACAGCACAAAATGCCTTGTACAGAGTTTATAACCCACAAATGCAACTTTTAGGGAAATGGAAATGTGCAGAAAAATCAAGTTACCTGGACAAGAATGATGATCTCTTCATTAAAGTAGAGTGGTGGAATGTAACTAAGTAAATCTATTCAAGTACTGTGCTTAAGTACATATTTGAGATACTTACATAAATGCATCAATACAAATGATATAATAATACTTTTAGAACATATAAAACAATCTGAGTGGGGTCATTCTGCATTATAAATACTATTATTTTTGATAATTTAAGTACATTTTGATGATGACACTTTTTTACTTTTACTTAGTAGTTTTGAATGCAGAACTTTTACTTGTAGTGGAGTAATTTCACAGTGTGAGATTAGTACTTTTACTTATGTAAAGGGTCTGACTACTTTTTGCACCAAGCTCTGTATTTAGAAAAAACTGAGCAGTTTAATAATTTATTCTTTAGACAATATAAAGATAGAAAAGTAGACACCAGAGATGTGATCTCTGTTCTCCTAGACGTGAGTAACTTTACTACTTTTGTCTTGCTTCCATTTTGAAAATGTGATGTGGTTGCGTTGTTCCCAGGTATCCTGCTGACCCGAAGACGTTCAACCGCAGTGGAATGAAGGGAACGTGGGACAGGGAGAGAGCCGGGAAGAGAATGAAGCTCAAAGAGCCAGAGACGTGGGAGCGGCTGCTCAGCCTGCAGGGCAACAAGGCCGCCACCTGGGAGAAGCTCATAGGTCCGCTGAGTACACACAAACAGGCAGCTGCTTCCAAAATATCAAGCTGTTCCTTTAATCCTGGGAAATTAAAGCACTATTTTTTTTCCCAGTTAAAAAGTTCCTCATACTTGTTTAAAAGAATAAAAGTGATAGATTTATAACATTTACATTTAGTCATTTAGCAGACGCTTTTATCCAAAGCAACTTACAGGAAGAGTAAAAACAAACAAACCTGCACAGTCTTGCTGCTCAGGAGCGTAATTACTGTATCACCAGTTCAAAGTGCATGATGATGGATGTAAACCATCACAAAATCTTTTATTTTAAGATTAAAGTATTTAAGTACTGTTTTGCTTTACTTTACACGTCCATGATCACACATATCGATGATTGATGTCTCTACTGTGCAGACAATAAGTCTCTTCCATTCATGGCGATGCTGAGGAACCTGAGGAACATGATCACAACGGGCATCAGTGAGGCTCATCACAAGAAGATCCTCAGCAGACTGACCAATCAGGTAAAATCCAACAGAGTCAAGCATGCACTACATCCCCATTGTAAAGATTACTATTGACTGATTTGCAGAGTTTTGCTTCAGAGGGGCAGTTATTTGTGTTCCTCATTTTCTTTCTTTCTTTTTATGTTTACAGAAAGCAGTCATTCAGAGCCGTCAGTTTCCCATCAGATTCCTCGCTGCCTACAAAGTCATAATGCAGCTTGAAATTTTGGGTGAGATGCATGCAGTATACAACAAGTAGTATTAAAATCTTAATGCTGATTTTTAAGACTTGGTATCACATTTCACAAATTCAGTGTTTGGGAAAATGATGAGTCCTATCTTGCCAAAAAGAACAAGAATAAAAATGCAAATGGGTCATTTAAATAAATACAGTAATGCAAAACTGCTGTGTGTCTAAAAAGATAAAGCAGGTGATATTTTTTGTCAACAATTGTCAACAATTCCTATGTTAAAACTGGGGCCTGACAAATGATAACATCAATAATTGGTGAAATAAAAAGCCCACCTACATCACAACGTGGTGTCTTCAAATGTCTTGTTTTATCAGACCAACAATTCAAAACCTAAAATTATTGAGGTTTTTATCATGCAAGACCAGTAAAAGAAGGGAATTCTCACATTTTAAGAACCTGAATCATCACATATTTGGATTTTTTTACTTGAAAATGAAATAAGAAATTGATTGGTTATATAAAAAGTGTGTGATTCATCTTCTTTTAAATTAAATTATTTTAATTGTATAACATATTGTTGGGTTTTGGTCCTCTCACTTGTTGACAATATGAAAAATGCAGAATAACACATTCTCTTCCTGAAATATCAGTGTTTCATATGATTGTCCTGTTTTCCAATAACGCCAATGATGTTGCCCAACCTTACTAAATAAATGCCTCTAATACCTCCTCTCTGCATCTCTGTCCCACAGCCTCAGC
Source organism: Centropristis striata (assembly GCF_030273125.1). Taxonomy (NCBI): domain Eukaryota; kingdom Metazoa; phylum Chordata; class Actinopteri; order Perciformes; family Serranidae; genus Centropristis; species Centropristis striata. The sequence goes on from NC_081527.1 coordinate 31,355,656, forward strand.
ATCAGAGAAAGCAGTCCCTCCTGTTAAAGAGATCCTGAAGGAAATCCTTAATAAGTTTCCCAAGAGCCAGCGCTTCAAGAGTCAGGAATGGGACACGACTCCGAGAAGCCGGATAAGGGTGACACTTGGAGTGCCGTTTATCTATCGACTATACAAAGCCAAGAAGACCCAGCTCCTGAAGGCCAAGTGCGACCGTTTTCTTTGATTTTCAGTCATTTTCTCTCATATTTTACTAATTTCTAACATTTTAGATTTAAACTTAATATTTCCAGTGCACAAGAAGTGAGAGAAGCAGTTTGAAATGAACAGAAAAATGGTTGTTTTGGTGGTCGCTGTGGCTCAACAGGCAAAGCAAAGAACAGCACCAGGAGAAACTAAAACAGAAAATGGGTAGTAAAAAATGTAATTGAAGTGCAGACAAGTGATCTTGAGTAATACTGTCACTTCTCTAAATAATAAAACTGCTATTAATAACCTAAATAAGATGTTGTCTGGCAACATGTTGTTCTCCCGTTCTCCTTATTTCTTTTGTAATGTATTATTCAATTCCCTGTTCACATGTATTGACTAGAAAACATTTGAAGAACGACCTTTTCCTAAAGAAATGTGTGCCATTTCCACTCGAGTGGAAAAATTGTTTGGTTGGATCACTTAAAAAAAACAGCAACATTCTCAGTTTTTTAGGTTACCACACATTTGGTTCAAAGATTGGCAATACGAAGTGATAATACATGTAAAAAGTTGCACATAATACCTTAAAAAAAAAAAAATCTGTATAATTATTAACATAACGTTTCTGTGTCTGTGCATCCAGTCACAGGGAGTACACCGTCGAGCTGTTGGGTCGCTACCGCAAAGCTCTGGAGACGGCCGTTCAGCTCTCCTGTCGTTACAATGTGCCCCCGCTCCCTGGGCGGACCGCCATCATGCTCTCCTGTAACATCAGGCATGATAATGACTATTGTAAGAAACAGGACTTCTGCCTCCCGCCGGACCCTGAGCAAAAGGAGGAAGACGAGGAGAAGGAGGAGGAGGAGGAGGAGGATGAGAGTAAGGGGGAAGATGAGGAGGAGGAAAAGGACGAGGATGAGGAGGATGAAGAGGAGGAAAAGGACGAGGATGAGGAGGAAGATGAAGAGGAGGAAAAGGAGGAGGATGAGGAGGAGGATGAAGAGGAGGAAAAGGAGGAGGAGGAGGAAGAAAAAAAAAAAGAGAGCACGAAGAAGAAGAAGAAGAAAAACCCAGAGGACAAGCTCATTCCTTCTGTAAGTTCTCCTTCTGTTCTCCTTATTAGCAACAAGACAAAAGAAGACTGATATATAAGCTGTTTTATTAGTTCAAAACCAAGTTAGTGTTGTTTTAAATGTATTGTTTTTACTTCCCACCCTTCACATTTTTATTCTCATTCGCTCAGACGAAGGAGATGGCAGCTCTGCTCGCTCTGATGATGGGCAGCAGTGCAGAGGACAGTCAGATCTGCATACTTGGTTGGAACCACAGTATGGAAGCTGAGCTGAAGTCTGATAATCTTCTCGATAACGTCCGGAGTGTGGTTAAGCAAATGAAGGTCAAGGCTTTTATTTTCCTGTGACTTCTTTCTTGTGTTGTGTAATTTATCTTTTAACATCTCATACCAGCTTTCATGCCGAGTGATTAAACAGATGTGAAGTACTTGAACCCTTGTGCTGATGTCAAACATGTAAAAAAATAAATTAAAAAAAGCCATAAAATGCCACATTGGTGTTATTTTCCACATACATCTTTGAACCCATTGGTAGAAAACAGATTCTGCTCATTAATTAATAAATACTTTCTTCTCTCGCAGCTATGTGAAGATTTAACATATGAAGAAAGGAACAACCATGCCTTCTCCAAAATGCTCACCAAGAATAACAAGGTTAGTTTATTTGTACATATGTAGTTTAATTTGATAGGGGAGAGCCAAATGCAAATGCAAATTCATTTAAAATAGTAATAGATTATCATGTCATTATTTTGTATCACAAATGCTTACACAATTAACCCCTCAAAACCTTGATGATAAACATTGCCTTTAACCATTAACATTCTTTCACATTTTATAGAGAATTTGGGGCCACGGCCCAAATCATACCCTACTTTATCATCTATTTTGTTATTAATGGGAACCATTATTTACACAAAAACATCATATTGTATTGAAGAAGACTTGAAACTAGCTATTGAGATCATAATGTTGCCACAACAATTTTTTCTGAGGTAATAAATTACTTTGAGATTGATAGGGCTTCTTTTGCAACCAATGGTGTCGACCCCTGCTGGACTTTTGAAAGAATGCAGCCTTAAGAAACTACAGCATTTGCTTTACTGCTCAGACTGGCAGGTTGCCACCTGCTCTGCTACAGCCTCAAAGAAAAAAGTCAGCAGTATACATTATTTTTGCCTGAGTCACGCCAGATTTTCATCAGCAATGATGGTTATTTGACAATTTCATGAGGACAACAACTCACATGACCCAAGGCTACTTCCTGATCATCAATTGAGACACACTGTTGTTTTTTGAGCTTGTAGTTTAAGTCCAAATTAAACACACACAGTGTGTCGTTGATGTAAAGTGAAAGGCCGCTACTTTAGACAGTACAAGATATGTGCTTGTGATCCTTGACCTCACATGCTTTTGTACATCAGGTGGACAACATCATCCTGCTGTCTGACTACTGGATCGACGGTGAAGTTGAGTGGGCCATCAACTGCTACACGAAGGACATAAACAACAAAGCCCTCGTGGTGCAACTCTACATCGGCCAGAGGTAAAGCTCTAAATTGAATATATCCTCTGTATTTTCTTAGCACAAATATAGCGTAATGTAGACACATTTATAGCTACTTTTTTGTTTACCTTCCTGTTTCTAACCCCAGTGTGATTTATTTATTATTATTATTATTGACATATAATAACTATCTCTAGATTTTCATTTACAAATAGAGACCGGGACAGATCATATCACAAAAGATTTGTAGAATTTGCTGCCTATCTCAGTTTTCAATTGAGTATATGTATGTCAAAAAGGATAAGAAAGTGATAGCATTTTTCTTGCGATAAGATAATATCAGATTTTTATGGAATCAGGGTTGTAAAACACAACAGCAGACACAAAACATACAGGAATCAGAGGCTTTAAGAAGTGTAAATAATATATCTTGCTTACATTGTTCCGTAAAAACTGATTTATTGTTCTTTTGTCTACTTGCAGAGAGCCTGATTTCCTCCCTGAAAGGAACCGTATGCAGCTTTGTGGCTTCAGTGAACAGATGCTAAGGTAAAATGTCTCATTTCAATCCAAAAACAGATTTAAATTATTTCTATAAATGTGACAAATGAAAAAACCCAGTCACACTGAAAGTTAGGGGAGAAGATCAATGCCACTGTTAAATCTGTTTGTTAAATATGAAGCTGGAGCCAGCAACTTGTAAGCTTAGCTTAGCTTAGCACAAAAACTGGAAACAACTAGCCTGACTCAGTTTGAAGCGAACACAATATACCTACCAGCACCTCTGAAGCTCGCTAGTTAGCATGTCATCTTGTTTGTTCAATCTGTAAAAAAACTAAAATATGAAAACGACCACAAAGTCACTGGTCATTGCCAAGAAATAGTCTGGCAGAAATTGTCATTTTTGGACTTTTTGTACAAATTAAATAAACTAGATAATGAGTTAATTAGTGAACTTTAGAGGGTGCTAGTAGGTGACTTTTGTTACATTTGGACCGAGTTCGGAAATGGTTACAGACATAAGAGTGGTAATTGATTTTCTGATGTAACTTTCAGCAGGAAAGTGAATGATAAACTGTTTCCTTGTCCGTGTGACCAGGTTTGTGGCAGAACGAGGATCGTCCAGGCTGCTGGACCATGTGGAGCACTTAGACAAACTTTACAACATCCCACCACCAGATGGAGCTAAAGGCCCTCAGGCAACAGATAATGTCATCTCACTACCAGCCAGCCCCAAGTTAAGGTAATTTTATGTTTTGTGGCAAAAAAGCGTAAACCGTTTTTAAAAGAAGAAGAAGAAGTAGACTCCAGGTTTGAAAAAGTGAAGCCAATGCAGATGTGGTTATAACCAGCTTTCTTTCTAAAGGCCAGCAGGGGGCGACTGCAGTGGTTGCAAAAATAAATCGGATTGTATAGAAGTCTATGAGAAAATAACACTACTTCTCACTTGATTTATTTCCTGAGTAAACATTTTCCTAACCCCTTCATACTTCTAAATGTCAATTATATTTTGGTCGTCTAAAAAAAACAAAACTTTACCATGATACTGAGTCAATTTGAAGGACAAATAAGTGAAATTAGAAAGTAAAATAAAACGTCATTATGTAATAAAGCCCTGAAATTGTATAATTTTGTTAGTTTATTTTTTTTGATTGATAGATTAAAAAAAAAAAATAGGAAAAAAAAATTCAATTAGAGATTTGGAGGTTTAAAGTAGAGTTTGGGCAGTCTGTGGCCTAGAGGTTAGGAATCGGGCTTGTAACTGGAATTGAATTTCCCCATTGTGCGATTAATAAAGTAATTAATATTGAATCTCTCTTAATCCTAAAAGTTTCAAGGGAGTTGGTTTTAAAAAGGTGTTGTATGTTATTCCGGGAATCAGTTGCATTGAAATCAAAGCAGTTTTTCCAAGTTCAGAATAAACTCATTATTTTCAAATAAATTCATTTTTTTTTACAACTAAATTTGCCTTCCAATTAATATCACAGTCAACATGAATTATGCACCTTGTAAGTTAACAAGTTAACTAGCTACAAACATGTCCTAATATGGTCACTTCTGGCTGCAAAAAACAAGATGGCAACAGCCAAAATAAAAGACTCGAGCCTTCAAAACAATTGTCCGCTAACCAGTGAGTGATGTTACGTTGGCTACATCGACTTCTTTTATACAGTCTATGCAAAAATGCAAATCTGATAATTTTTCTACTCAGCATTGAAGACCAGAAACATTTTTCTTTTCCTCACTGCTTTAACACCAACACTTCCCTCTGTTGTCAGGTGGCGAGGAGTCCGTGTGTTTATCTCCTCCACCTTCAGAGACATGCACGCTGAGCGCGACATCCTGGTGCGGAGCGTGTTCCCCGAGCTCCGACGACGTGCTGCGTCACACTGCCTCTACCTGCAGGAGGTGGAGCTGCGTTGGGGGGTGACGGAGGAGGAGTCGGGGCGGGCCGCCGAAATGTGCCTGTCGGAGGTGTGTCGCAGCCAGATGATGGTAGTCATCCTGGGGGAGAGGTACGGCCTGGTGCCTCCCAAACCGGTCCTCCCTGACCTACCGCAGCACAGCTGGGTAAGACTTGTTATATAGATACTTTGTGCTCGGTGTAAACATGTGAAAGAAGTATTGATGCAAGAACCTGGAATATTGACATTGGGATTCAAAATGTCCTTACTTATATTCTCCAGACAAGAGCGGAACAAACAAACAACCATTCAAAGATAACCCTTCATACTCCAGTATTTTCCCATGAGGGTTTTTTTTTTTTACAGTTCAATAAGAAACAGCCTTAAATTACATCCTTCACATCTTTAAATAAAATGGAATAAGTTAAGATAACTATAAGTCAGTAAAGTTAAATGTAGGAAATAAGATGAAAATTTCAGCAGGTCAGTATTGTGAAAAAAACATGACCCACACACAAGTGGTGTATTACTACTGCTACTACTACTACGTTTAATTTACTGGACCTCTTTCTGCAGATTGAACGTGAACGTTTAGATATAACAGACAACAAAATGCCTTAATTGATCACAATCTTGATGGAGCATTAAACAATTTAGTATTTATTGGAGATTTAGATTTGTTGAATTTTAGTCTCCTAATGCAAGACTGCAATGTGTCGTGAAACTACATCTGCATCATACTGCATCAGTTGAAAATGAGAGGATATGGTCGAATAATTATCCTGAAATATAAGTAGGAGAAGAGGTTTTGCTCAGAAAATTATTATATAGAGGTAGAAATTTTGATGATATAGGGCATGGAAAAATACATTTTTAATATTTTAAAGTGAAAGAGACTCGTGCCTGTTTTTAGGCGTGAATTTTAATTTAAGATATTCTTTTAAAATAATGAAAGAAACGAATTTCTTTCTTTGTGTGCAGCTGGCGTCGGCCCCAGACGGCCTGTCCATCACAGAGATGGAGATCCGTCAGTTCCAGGCTCTTTTCCCCGACACAAAACAGCGAATGTTGTGCTACTTCAGAGATCCAAACGTCACCAAGTAATCCATGCTCACATTCACACATCAGAATTAGTACAAAAACATTCTTCTTCATATGTTAAGTTTAAATAAGTGAGTCATTTCAATGAATGACTGACCCACACCAATTCAAGTATTTGTTACTCCATTAAGTTAGTTGCAATGCTTCAGTACTGCATATTTTGCTGGAAATCCACTTAAATATATTGTGTTTTAACTGAATTTTCCTCCATTGTTTCTCAGGTCAGTTCCAGTGGCCTGGAAATCTGACTTTGTCCCTGAATCCAAGGAGGCGGAGTCTAAAATGGCCTCGTTGAAGAGAATGATCCGGGCCAGTGAAGTCAAGGTCACTGAAAAGTGAGTCGCCTGTCCTTCTGCTCTGAAGACAACAATATTTAAAAGATTATAGTGAAGACTCATCAAAGACTTGTATTTTAAAGTAATATAACCACTAAAATATAATTTTATGTTTCGTAGCTGAGCCTACTTGTTGTTTTTTCTGTCATAGCTACTCATGTGAGTGGGGCGGTGTTGTGGACGGGAAACCGTATCTGAAAAGACTGGAGGACTTTGGAAAAGCTGCGCTGGAAGACCTGTGGACGGCTGTAGTGAAGCAGTTTGTGGAAGTGAGTTACTCTGAACATTCAATAAGTTTCTAAACTCTTTTTTTCATATTTCATCAGTTTTTGCAAGGGTGTGAGTTAGAACGTCCGGTTTAGCCAGTCTGGTCCGGTGTACAAGCTTAAATCGGTTTGATTTCATGCCAACTGGCTGAACCGGTATTTGTCATAATGACACATTCTGGTAAATTAAAAAGCAGCCTACATCAGCAATCTGTGTCGACAGCATCAAGTAACTAAATCCAACTTGCATTAAAGTGATTTCCACACAGATTATACCTGCAGAGTTATAGTATCACTTGTTAAAGTCTTTTGCTATTTATTTTCTCTGTCTGTGAGAACGATGCTATCTGTGATTGATTGTCTCCCCTTGCTCTATTGCACATGCTCTGCAGTCAACAGAGAGATGTTCACTCATAATAAAGTAGTGTTAGAAGATGCAGAAATCAAGCAATATGACCATATGATTAACATAATATGTTTGCTTGTTAACGGGCTAATGGAGCCTGTAGTATCTGACAGGCCGTGCACAATTTAACGTTACTGCAGAGCCGAGTCCGGCAACATGTAGGACAGAAATCTTCAATTAACCGCCAAAAATTGCCTCAAAGTTTAACTTAAATACTGTACTTGAGTAAATATAACACTAAAATAAGACGCCTAAAGGTATTTTATGTCTTGTCTCAAATGTTATTTTTAAATTATACTGAGCATTCAATTAATTTTTTGGCATCAAACTAAATAGATGTCAACACAGCGAACATACAGTAGATTGTAAGCAGGGGTGGACTGACCAATAGGAAATCCTGTCAAAGTCCAGAACAGCCGCCACCAGACCCTGTCGGATCATCAGGAAAAAAATCTGTAATATGATCATTTATTACGTGGGAAAATATGTAAAACTTTAACAAAAACACAAAGAAGAGTGCTGTGAATACTTAGTCAAGTAGGCTTGTGGTGTAGTATATTGACACGCTGCCAAGTTGTTATTTAAATGCAATCATGGATGGATCTTTTTTTTAGTCCCAGTCCGTCCCTGGTCAGAGACAGACTGACAAATGTTCTTCTGCTCTCAACATGAACAGTGAACTTTGTGTTGTTTCAGGAGGAGAACGGCCTCAGTTTTACTCTCATATTAGTGTCATCATTTCTCCATCAGCTTTGTATGAAACCCTGGAATTAAGACGAGAAGAAATACTTTGTTTGTGTTTGTTTATTAATTATGAAATCAGTTTGTTGACACATCCAATCAGTAAAGTCTGTTAAATGATTGTTGTTCAGTGATTTCATGAACAGATTCACTTCATCCACACAATCAATTAGTTTGACCAGAATATCAGAGATATACAAGAAAACAATGAATGATTTCCTTATTGATTATGAACATGATAATTATAGTTTTATAATACATCATAGAGCCTCATTTGTATATTTGGTCAAACAAACACATAAATGTAGATGTAATTATGAATTTTTTTTTACATGTTTTCTTTGAATATCTGGAGCTTTCTCTCTTAAGAGCCATGTAGGAAAAGAAAAACCGCATGCAAGCAGTGAGCAGTGAAAGCCTCCATGGCTCAACGAACACAGGAAAGAAGTCAAACATTTACAGAACAACTAATGAGCAGATGTCAAAGCACCGCCCATAATGTTTGATTGACAGCTGATCTCTGCAGAGAAGAAATGCCACAAACGATGAGCTCTCAGCAACAAACATGGAGAGAAATCAGTTTAAAGGTCCCATATTGTAGAAAACACAGTTTAGTTGCAATAAAAAATTATGTGGAAAAATTTAAATGATCAATCATTGAATGCCATGAAGTCGATATATATTTGCACAAATTTTACATTAAAATATCAGAAATTTAGTCAGAATTCAGCCGTCTGTCTGACTCTGTCTGGCTGCAACCCATTAACTGTGGTTAGCCTGGCCGTGTGTCACTCAAAACTGTCAGCCAATCAGAAGAAAAATGATCTGAGCTGCTGGAGCTGCAGACGGAGGCTGAGAGAGCAGATGTACAACTGAACTCAGATGGTTTTTAGCACATAAAACTACAAATGTATCTTCCTATAGATATCAAAATTTCAAATAAAACACCACAAAGGTGAACACCATGGGAGCTTTAAGAGTTAAAACACATTTTAACCTGCTGTCCCTTAAATGACTTGTTGGTTATTTGAGTTTACAGAACTCAGCAGTGGCTCCATAACTGTAACAAAGCCAAAGTCCAACATAGAGAGGCTGAGTGAATGTGGTCTGGACTCTGTGGAGGAGAGTCATGGTTTCAGAGACGCTGTAGAAGGACAGAATACCTGCTCTGTGATCCAGGTACACTCCGACTCTGGAGGACCAAGGACCTGAGACGGGAGTGTTGATGTTGTTGTACCAAAATGTATAATTGTTGTTGTAACATTGTAATGACCAAGATTTGTCATTGTATCCAAATGCAGTGTCAGTCGACCCCCCTCTGCTGATATTCTTGTATGAAGCTGCTACCCAAACTCCATCCCCTCTCCACTCCACCTCCCAGTAACAACGTCCAGTCAGACTCTCTCTACTCAGGACCTGCCTATATGCAGTGAATCTGTCTGGGTGACTTGGATAGGACTGATGATTACTCATTAATGTTGCTTTTCTGTTCCCCTCAGATAATAACAGCTTTGTGAATGCTGTGTTTGGATCCAGTGTGACCTCACATGAATATTTTAAGAATCCAGCTCTGGTTCTGGGCTCTGCTGGTGAATCTGACAGTAAAACATCCACTTCAGTCACTGTCAGTGAGAGCTTTGTCCATTCCTCTCTCAGGACGTCCTGTAGTTTGTCTCTGACTTTTGACACAGCCGCTGTCACGTCCTCAAAGTAGTGCAGAGGACGGATCTCCATGCTGGATGTGGACTCACTGAGTGCTGACAGTGAGGGGTAGCTGTGCAGAAACTGGTTGTGATCCTCTGTGTGTGAGAGTTTCTTCAGCTCAGCGTCTTTCCTCTTCAGCTCAGCGATCTCCTGCTGCAGCTTCTCCTCAAGCTCTTTGACTCGACTCACTTGGGTGTCCTGCTGGGATCTGACCTGCTGCTTCACCTCGGAGCTTCTTTTCTCCAAGAGACGGATCAGCTCGCTGAAGATCTTCTCGCCGTCCTCCACTGTTTTATCAGCGGAGCGATTGATGTTCTGCACCTCCTGTTGAAGCAGCTTCACATCTTTCTCTCTGTCCTGGATTCTCTGCTGGATGTTTTGTCGACTCACCTCCAGCTCTTTCTGCTTCTCCGTCCGTTCTGCTGCAGCTGAGACCGTGTCGTGGCCTTTATGTTCATCCACAGAGCAGAGATAACAGATAGACTTCTGATCTGTACGACAGAACATCTTCATCACCTCATCATGCTGAGAGCAGACGTTCTCCTGGAGCTTCTTGGAGGGCTCCACCAGCTTGTGTTTTTTAAAAATAGGTAATTCATAGTGAGGCTGAAGGTGTTTCTCACAGTAAGAGGCCGGACAGTTGAGACAGGACTTGAGGGCTTTCAGTTTTCTCCCAGTGCAGAAATCACAGGCCACATCTTCAGCTCCAGCATAGCAGAGATCAGCAGGAGCAGCTGGGAGTCCAGTCTTCTTCAGCTCATCCACTAAAAATGCTAATATGGTGTTTTTCAGCAGGACAGGCCTCGGTGTGAACGTCTGTCTGCACTGAGGGCAGCTATGGGTTTCCTTCTCATCCTCTTCATCCCAGAAGCTTTTAATACACTTCATACAGTAGCTGTGTCCACACGAAGTAGTCACCGGATCCTTCAGTAGATCCAGACAGATCGGACAAGAGAAGACTTCTCGATCCAGCTGAGCTCCTTTCTGCGCCATTTCACCTCTCAGTCACAACGACTGTCTGAGTTTCACTTCCTCATAAGTGAAACTGGTCTGAGCTCTGATCTGAACAACATGTGTGTGTGTGTGTGCAGTGAGTGGCTGCTGCACGTCACCACCCAGTTGGTTACACCCATCTTCAAACTAGGAGATCTGAAGGGGAGGGAACCAGGAAACACGTGGACAGAGTGGAGCTGGCTGTGTTTGAGAGCAGGGAGAAGAGGGAGGGGTTATCAGGCTCTGAGTCACTCCAGGAAGAGGAGCGCTTTGACAGAGACACTGTGTGTTCAACTCTCGTTTACAGCAGAGCTCATTTCTCTTTTCAACACACTGCTCACTGCAACTTTTAGGAGGCAAACTCTTCTGAGAGTCAGAGGGTTTTGGAGATGGCTCCACATTTATTAAAGTTTTTAATGATTACAATAATTCAGATACAGTAGATAAAAACCAGAAAATAACTCACAGCTGCAGAAGTAATGAAATCCTCACTCTGTTTAAACTCATTTGATGAAGTCCTTTACATATTTTTTTTTTATTGAAAACACAAATCAACATGACGCAATAGATTTGAGTTTTCTCCGTTGTTGACTTCGCTCAGATTTACAGGTTTAGTTGTGTCAGGCATTTCAAGTCTGTAATAAATCCTTTTTATGATCTAAGTGCTCACACAAAATCTTGGCTGTAAAAGCAACAAGTGATAGAAAAATTCTATCAAAGTCCAGAACAGCCGTCCTACATTCTACTGTCTGTGGCCTTTGTGGTTCATCAGAAAAAAATCTGATGAGTGATATTAACATCAAAACAACAGGGGGGCCATTACGATCGTTTAGTACATGGGGAAAAGACATAAAACTTTAACAAAAACAAAAGGAGAGAAAATGTCACGTAGGAAGCATAAGGCTGATAAATCAAAGAGTCAAATCTTTAGAGGCGAACGCATTAAAATGTAGAAAGCTTCCTGAGCTTTTTAGTATTGAACCACTGTGGACTGTGGAGGACGGCCAGGAGGAGAACAGACGAGCACAGATGAGCGAGAGCTGCTGTTACGTTGCAGGAGCAGGACGCAAGTTTAACAGGCTAAACTACATTTATTAGGGTTCAGTTGCTTTGAACGTCGAGCTTTCACCATAATGATGATGAAGATGATGATGATTTGTGCAATTTAGTGAAGTCCAACCTGACGTGTTTGGGGCTGTCAATGTTAATGCGTGAAACACCATGAACAACAAACCAATAACGCAACATGGAAAATTATTAAATAACTTCATTATTCCAATTATTCCATTTATTTCCATTTCATTGGTGTCACTTCTGATCTGTTAGAAAAAGGGGAAGATGTCAAAAACAACCTTCAACATATAGTTAACAACATATTTTTTAAATAATTTGTTAATTCAACTTGAAGATGGTTGCAGCTCAAAAGATGACAGGGAGAGTGCAGGGAACTGCCAGGATGCTCTACACCACAACATTTGTATTATGATTATTTTAAGACTGGGGCTACATAAATAAACAACACTAATAATCACTGATTGTGAAATGTTATTCGCTGTGAATATCTTGTCTAGTAGGCTTATGGTAAAGTATCTTGAGATGCTGCCAAGTGGTTATTTAAACACAAAATGGGTATGGGTTGTGGGCCTAACTTTTTGAAAAAGTCCAGGGCTGTTTTTTAGTCCCAGTCCGTCCCTGATTGTAAGTAATAAGTCATTATGCTGCAGGAGGACGAGGAGGCAGAGGCTGTGTCTGATGTGACGGAGCAGGAGGTGCACCAGGGGGCGCTGCAGAGGCAGTTCTTCGGCAGGGCGAAGCTGCTGTGTGGGGCTGTGGAGATCGTGGAGCAGGCTCAGACCAAAGGAGGCATGATGGTGGTGGAGGGAGGACCTGGAGAGGGCAAAACTGTCTTCATGGTAAACTTCTTAAAGGAATTTTATTCTGCTTTGTTTTCCTATCAGGAGTCTAATAAGGAAACATTTCTAACCATATTTATCTCTCTCCACACAGGCAGCTTTAGGAGAATCCCTCAAGACTGGAGTAAAGTCCAGGAGAAACCTTATCTGTGATGTCATCTCTTACTCCACAGCTGCTAGCCAATCAGCAAGCTCTGTGGAAAACCTGCTCCGATGCCTCGTTCAGTGGTTGAGGAAGATGAAAGATGCTGAGGAGGAATCACCTCTTCCTCATACTTACAGGTAGCTAGATTTATATTAATATTATATTGTCCTTAAAGTTGTTTACATCTGCATCATACTGTCTTTGCACTTATTATTTTTCATTTCACAGGGATTTGCTGTCAGAATTTCACTCCAGTTTGAGTGACGTGAAGAAGGATAAACCTCTGGTGCTGCTGGTTGATGGGGTGGATCTTGTGCAAGATGGCACAGGTCAGCTAAGCTCTGAATGGATACCACAGCAGCTTCCACAGGTCAGTTACATTAGTAGAAAACTGAGGGAAAACACATGCACCCCACCTGTTCAGGCGAGGCAGTGTGCTTGGGCCATAATGGGTAAAAAAAAAAAAGAAAGAAAAGAAATTGCAAAGCCTGAGGATGGGGGCATTATTCCGAGAAAATAAATAATTTCAAAACATGGATTGGATGCTGGACACTAACTTATTGTTCATGCTGTTGTTTTGTATGGTTGAATTTTTTTGGTGTTTTCCTGCTGTAGTAAAACTCAAATTCTTCTTTTCCTTGTCAGGGTGTTTGTCTGGTGGTGAGCATCCCAACCAAAGCACCACTGCTACATACTCTGGCCAAGAAGAGCAGCACTGTCCTGTTTTCCCTGGGACAGCTCACCATGCTGGACCGGAGGGAGATAGTTCAGAGAGGCCTGGACAGCTTCGGGAAGAAACTCAGTGACTCTGCATTCAACAACCAGGTTCTTCTTATGTGTTTTTGACTGTACACACAGTGTTCACTTTTTTATGTGAACTGTGGTGGTCTCCAGATTCTGTCATTGACACTCTAAACGTTGCTGTTTCTGCTCATCCAGCTCCAGATGCTGATCATGAAGAAGGGAGCAGTCAGTCCTCTCTACCTGCACATGGCCTGTGAAGACCTGAGGAACTTCGCCTCCTTTGATAAGGTTTATTATCCCTTTTTTTTGTTAGACATTTCAACAACCATATTCCAGTGCTGGCGTATGTATTGGGTGGATGCTCACATGAAACCTTCTTTAAATATGTTTCACCACAGAAGAAGCTTAGAAGTCCCTCACAAAAGAGGAATCAGTCCTATACAGACCTTTTAGGGAACATCTGCAGCATATTTAATGGTAATTTAATGGTATTTAATGGTCTTTAGAATAGGTTGAAATATTTTAGTCTTAGTGATGGGCTAACCAACCCACACACACACTTAGTAGTTACAGAGGTATGAATCCCAAATGACTTAAAAGTGGTGCAAATCCAATAAGTAAATTTGTGATCGTATTATCTTGTCAAAGTAATGTTGCACTCGGCCTGCACAGTAAGTGTAGTATTATTGTACAATAATTTGCAGTAGAGTTTTTTTTATTTAATTAATTTGTATATTTACAATACATTTAGCTAATTTCACTAAAAACCTGCTCATGCAATCAATTCATTTGTGAATGTATGTAATGTTGTTGTAGTATATTGTACATATTGATTTTCTTATTTACTCTGAATCTGCTTTTAATAATTATGTCTGTTGGCTCTTCCTGCAAGCAAATGTGCTAATCTTGACAGATTTTTTGACTAATAAAACTTGCTCTAACACAGCATACTTTGTGTCTCAGCTGAAGGAGAACCTCCTGGGTTTGCCTCAGTCTCTGAGCCAGTTGGTGCAGTACAGTCTGGACAGACTCTGCTCACAGTACAGAGAAATGCTGGGACTCCGCTGGGCGCTGGCAGCTCTCACCATCAGCTCCACTGGTGAGACGAGCCGAGTTTTTACATCACTTTTAAACCTTACAGGGTGCTAGATCGGGTTAATTGGAGGGCAGTGTCATACACGAGTGCTGGAATATTCAAGAGATATTTTGTGGCACTAAAGCTGTGATTTTCTTGACTGTTTTTGGTTGCTGCAATATTTCCTCCTCTTGATTGACAGGCCTGAGGGAGAGAGACTTGTACTCTGTACTGAACACATGCAACGGTCTGTCCTCATCGGACAAACAAGTCACTTTGCAGGAAGTTCTGCAACTGTCCAGGAAGCCCAAAGGACGCATTCCCATGGCTACTTTCACCCGCATAGTGCAGAGTTTACAAAGGTAAAACTTAAAAGTGCTACAAATCCAAAAAGTAGACATGCTTGAAAAAAATCCCATCATTTGTCCTCTTTGGTTGCTCGTAAAAATTATTTTTAACAAGCTGATCAAATCTCAAGGTATTCTTTATGTTCCTGTGTTATAATTTCTAGTTATTTTAGTTTTTTGTTTTGTTTTAAGATTGCAGTTTTCCTTTTTTCAACACTTTTAACCTTTTTCACTCAAATTAAACACCCTTACCTAATATCTTAGCTGATTTAAACTGATTATGTGCTTTTCCATTTCCTCCATGTGAGAGGGAATACACATTTTGGAAGACAAATTTGAAATAAAATCCCTAAAGGAGGAGGAGATATCAAACCTATTCAAACCCTATTTGCAGTCTGATTGGTTCGTCTCATTGCCGCGACACTGACGACCAGCTGGCTCTCACCAACCCGGAGGTGAAGAAGGCCTTCGAGGACTTTCTCCTCCCGACAGAAAGTGACAGAACCAGAGCTCACCTGGTAATGGCAGGTAAAGTACACGCACACATCTTAGTATTACAGTACCGTATCTACAGTATTAGTCACGGTATATTTAAACTGGCCTCATATCACTGCGCTGTGTCCTTGTACAGCTCATCTGTGGGCACTCACCGACCCCCAGGGCACGGACACTTTCCTTCACTGTGAGCCCAACTCTGTCCTTCACCTGCCTTCCCACCTGGTGAGTCAACTTCCATACTCTCGGGTAGGATGGCCTGCTCTGGCCACTCGAAGGGCTAGTCACTGGTATACTTTCATTTATAAGGCAATATTGGGACTGCTGCCTTCGTACATTTGCAGCTTAATTACTGTGAGAAATGCAGGATCTTATTCTCTTCGTTCACAAGATCAATTGTTGCTTTCTGTCCCTTCTGCTCGTACGGAGTTGGGTAAAAGGGCATTTGTTTACTCTGCACCTTATGCTGGAATATGCGCCAGAAAGAATGGAAATTAACTGAATTTGTTTCTTTGAGCACTTTTAAATCCAAACTAAGAGTTATTGAGGCCAATTCCATAACATGCACTTGTTTCTCATGATGTGTTTAAGGTCTGTATGTTATGTAAATATGTAACTGTATTCTGTGTTTGCTGCCTCTTGGCCAGGGCTCCCTTGAAAAAGAGGTTCTTAATCTCAATGGGATATTCCCTGGTTAAATAAAGGTTAAATAAATAAAAAATAAAAAACCACCTACAATACAGCATGAGCAAAAATGCAAACTAAATAAGTACAGTAAACAAGCACTTACTCTCATCAGTCAGTTTTTATCAAAGGTTTGTAGACCTTTATCAGGTATCACCTACTTTATGGACCTACATAAGTGTCAATAAAGGTCAGAAATGCTCTGTTAGGACATTTCACGTGTGCAGAGAACTTTAATACATCCCTGTCAAAACCCTCCAGAAAACCACGGTTACTCAAGATATTAATTTCAGATTTTAACTGCCTTTTATTTGGCTTTGGTCAGATTGAAAGTGGCCAGCTGGAGGCGCTGATATCACTGCTGTCCAGCTACTACTTCATGTATGCTAACGTGCGCCACGGACTCCTGCGCCACCTCCTGGATCTCACCTTACACGGTGAGTATGCATGATGATACTGTATGATGGATGTGGTTTTGATCGCTCTGCCGTTTTTTTAAATGGTCCTCACTTTAATATTTCATATTTTCTTGTGTGCACCTTAATTAACTTTCACATTTGTTTGTTTTATTTCTGCATGGTTTACTGTTATGTATTTCTATTAGATGTTGTATGTGTCATTGTTACTTTTGTTGCTATTGTCCCATTCTTGATTTTAAATAAAAAATTCTTGAATATAATTAATTTTAAAAAGGTCTTAATATTTGTATCCTGTAAAATTTGGCATTTCCTGGAGATAAAAAGCTTTCATCTGCACCCTCAAGAAAGTGCTGAAAAAAATTTCAAATTATATAACAAGCTTCTCTTTGTGCTCTCAGCTGACGTCCAGGGTCGTGTAGAAGACTGCCAGAGTTTCCTTCGGCGTCACGGCAGCCTGCTCTCCTCCTGGCCATCTCTTTTCATTCAGCAAGCCCTCAACGAGCCTCCTAACACCTCTGCTCACGCCTGGGCACAAGACCTGATGGGAAAAGGAAGTCCCCGAGTAGTTGAGTGGCTCAACAATGACTATCGAGTTCTTCAGGAGACGAGGTAACAAGGTTGTCTGCAAGGTGGTTAGAAGAAGTGATCACAAAATCCACGATTTGTCATTGAGAATTAATTTTCAGCAGGTTATCTTCATTTTCATTCAGCTAATACACTGCATCTTCTGCTTGCATCATTCTTTAAGGGGGTCTGTTTAACCATGTATGTTGAGAGCTCGATTTAATATTGATAGTTATAGTAATGTGTGGATGGTATCATGTGTTTCATCGCAGTGAGCTGGTGTCGACCTTCTCCTCTGAACCGAGCTGTTTGGTTGTGAGCCCGGATGGAGATCTGATGGTGGTTGGCACCGGACAGGGAACGCTGCATTTCATCAACATTCACACTGGACAGGTATGAACCAATACTACTATAATAATACTGTGGAAATTTGCTTTTCTGCAGTGGTGGAAAAAGTATTTAGATCCCTTACTAGTAAAAGTACATACAACACTGTAAAATGACTCAATTTTTTATTTTTTTATTGGTGATATTGTTCTATACTTTTATATTCTCCTACTTATATTTGTTTTAAATGTACGCCCTTTTTTATACTACTCTTGTTTATTACCCATGATGGAAGAATAATCAGTATAAAAGGTTTATCTTGATGATGTTTAAAAACTCTGATTCCTGCAGAAATTGATTGCAAATGTATCATATTGTTTGCCTGAGAAGAGTTACTCTCCAGTTATTACACATGCTGAGAAAAAGAGCAACAAAAATGTGTAATATGAATTCTTTCCTGGCTGTGAGCAGGAATTGAAGTCGCTGGTGAGCAGCTGTGACGGCATCTCCAGCTGTGTCTTTCTCAAGGACGGACGTCTTGCTACGACCTCGTTTGACGGGCGAATAGAGGTCTGGGACGTCCAGAATGGCTGCAGGTGACAGTGGATATTAAAGAATAATTTATGAAATCCTCACACTTCCAGAATTCCAGGTTTTTCTTCAGAGAACTGACTCATCTTTCTTCTCCTCACAGGACTGCTCTTATTGAGGGCCACACTAATGTGATAACAGGAAGTGATATCACTGCAGACAGGAAACACCTCGCAACGGTGTCTCTGGACTTCATGCTGAAAGTTAGTCTTAAACAAATCACAATTATTTTTGTGTGCTAAATCACTTCCTTGTTTGTTGATGTAGGTGTTTTTTTGGTTTATTTTACGTGTGTCCGAGGAAGCAAGACATTTATGGCAGCAGAAATTTACAATATAATTTATTCCTGTGAATTACACTGTCAGCTATTTTATAAATTGTATACGTCACTCAAACAGTCAATGAAATTCTTCCTTAATTATGTGGATTTGATTATTTTTCTACTTTTCAGGTGTGGTCCTCTGCTAAAGGTAATGAGATAGCAGCCCTGACCAGCTCCAGCCCTTTGAACTGTGTGACCTTTGACCCCGAGGGTCACCTGCTGGCTGCTGGTTGCTGGAACGGTGATGTGATTATGTGGAACTGGCTGCAGAATAAACCTCTAGCGGTAAGTTATCACGATGATACTATCAAGAGATGAAGTCAGTTTAATGCACACTAACTTTTCAAAATGAACCTTTAAGGGAGACTGTTGAGGATAAATATGTTCGCTTTAAACAAATATATGTAGATTTACTTAAGAGGGCTACGTGCATATTCAACGAACTGGAGTAACTATTTGTTTATTAAATATCTTTGCTTAAAATATCTAGGTATTTCTGTCTGCATTAAATGTTTTAAGCCATTGTTTTGTTGGGTTTTTTTTATTTATTATTTCTCTTCTGTCTGTTCCCTCAGTCCCTGTCTGGTCACAAGCGCTCAGTGCGCAGTCTCTCCTTCTCTCCCTCCTCCTCCATGCTCTGCTCTGGCTCTGTGTCTGGAGAGGTCCGAGTGTGGTCGGTGCCCACCTCCACCTGTGTGGGATGTTTCCAGGCTCACTGCGGAGCCACGGACGCCCTCACCTTCCTGGACGAGGGGAGCATGCTGCTGAGCGCCGGCTCTGATCACATGGTGAGGCATCACTGCGTTCACTGAACCTGGATCAGAGAAATGAACTGTGCAGGCCAGAGTGTTAGGATTGTTATAATATCAATACTCTTCTACTTTACTGACTCCATTACTTTTTAACCAAAAACAATCTAACAAATGACAGCCATAACTAAAACATTTCACACATTTGTAAGACTTGTATATGTGTTCTTCTACGTTTGTTTGCACAAAACGTACAGAAAATAAGACTGGCACGAAATTCATATCAAAACATGTCAGTCTTTTTTTCCGTAGACTGACTTCACAAGATTAATACGCTAGAATGCTGCTCTTTTCTGAATTTTCTTTGGTTAAACAAACATATTGCAGTCCCTTTTGAGGCTGTGCATCCAACTCCCTGTGGACGAAATATTCAGAGCCTTTACTACTAAATAATAGTGCATTAAAAGACAGATTCTACTGTTGTATTTATTTGCAGTGGAGCTCATTTTTACCATTTTGTATTGCACTGCAACAAGTGACTAATTAATTACGGATTCATGTGTTGATTACTTTCTTTACTTTAAAAGGCTGGCACAATTGCCCAGATCCCAATGTAACACATTTACAAAAAAACACATAAAAAATGTTGTTTTATTAAAAGGAACAGCAACAAATATTCACACTGAGATGATGGAACCATGAAACGTTTTTGTATGAAAACTGACTTAAACAATTATCAAAAAACTCTTTGTGTTCTGTGCTGAATAGTAACTAGTAACTAAAGCTGTCAGATAAATGTAGTGAAGTAAAAAGCTAAGTTTTTTTCCATGAAATGCCATGGAGTTGAAGTAGAAAGTAGCATGGAAAGAAAAGACTCAAGTAAAGTAAAGTGCAACGTGAGGAGCACATTGTCTTTTATTCTGTAATAAATAGCCTCTTTTCTCTGTGTCTTCCTGTCCTTCTGTAAAACAGCTTCATCTCTGGTCAGGAGGACTCGGCCGTTCAGTCGCTACATTAAAACGTGATGAAGTAAGCTCCTTATCCATATTGTGTACAAGTCTTAATTTCATGCCAAAGTCTGTACATAGAACAGTTATGGCATGATGTTTTTTTCTCAAAAATTGATCACCTCATTTGGTGTTTCAGTGCGAGCAGGAGCCTCCTCTGAAGAAACTGAAGTCTGCGTCGTCTGAGCCTGCTGCTCTGTGTGTGGCTGTTAACGGAGACTATGCTGCTGTGGGATATCACGGTGACGGCATCAAACTCTTCAGTCTTGACTCAGGTGTGTTTACGTGCAAGGATTGATTTTAAAAAAATGTATTTACTTTGGTAAATGGTAACTAACAAAAGAAAATGAGAAGAATGGATTTAAATCCTTAATTCCAATCATACAACTTTGTAATTTTACCATTTACATTCTAGAAGATTACATTCTGGAAGAGTGCTTTAATAAGAAAGTTTACTTATTTACTTGAGGAAATTATAGTTTGCCAGAATAGGGTTTTACCAAAAAGGATGGATGGATGGATGGATGGATAGATGGATAGATGGATAGATAGATAGATGCAGCAGAAAACATATGAAATATATACTAAATCAAGGGAACACTATTAACAAAAAGTGATGCACCTAATAAAAACGCACCATATTTGATATAGAAAACTGATGTGGCAGAAGCTAAACCATGAAATATTGATTTATAATATTATATTGAATAACAAAGACATAATAATACAAATACAATTCATAAATAACCTAGTGTATATATTGTGATGCAAGTATGTGCTTTAATCTTGAACTTGAGCTTTAATTCAAGTCACCTCCCTTATTTATGTATTATACAAAATTAAGATAATGTGTTTGTAAAAAAGTCATGAAACAGATCTGGTAAATAATGATAACTGTTTTAAATTGAAACGCAGGTGAGAAGATCTGGGGGGACTCTGCGGGGCTGTATGTGTCCGTGCTGAGCCTGCTGTGGGTCGTTTTGGACGCAGAGAAGACCGAACCTGATCTGCTGCTGACTGGAGGAAGTGACAAACGTGTGAGAGTCTGGAAGAGAAAAGAAGGAGTGGAGGGGCTGCTGGGAGGCCTGGAAATGTGGGGAACATTTGGAGCGCAGCAAGCTGTTGTCCTGGCCTTCGCACAAAACTCCACATACCTGGCGACAGCTTCAGGTAAAACATGACCTGCTGCCTTTAAATGTTTTAATTGTTTCCACCACAGAATAATTTAATCCTTCTTTTAAGAAAAGGAAAACATTATTTTCTCTTCTGTATTCTTCTTTGGATTAGATGACTGCACTATTTTCCTGTGGCTGCTGAGCGATCTGGCCCTCGATCCCTGTATCGAGCCTCATGCGATCCTGAGGGGCCACAAAGGGGGGGTCACCTGCCTGGCGTTCAGCCCTGATGGTGAACAGCTGCTGTCCGGTGGCAAAGATCAGGTACAGTGTGTTTGTGATGTACAGTTGTGACAATATCAGAATTTGTTTTTTGATACAAATACTGACTGTATTAATATAGAAATGTGTTGCTACCTGGATTTTAACAGTTTTTAAAGAAGTATTTTTATGTTCATTTGGTTTGACAATATGACACAATATACTGTGAGTAGATATAAAATTTGTCAGCCTTTAGAAACAATTTCTTCCATAGTAGCTCTTCCTTTGAGGTCACTCCCAGGCAAAAACAAGGATTGCATGAAATAACACAAAAATAAACAAAAGGTGAAATTCACCCCTAACTGTGCTGCCAAGCAAATGACATCTTGATGCTCCTGTGCTATTTGCAAGTGTTTAAATTAGGTAATTTGCATACATTTGGCCAATTGCAAAAACAGTCAGATTCACAAAAATAAGCACTATTTTCCACAAGTCACAGTGAAATTATTAGCGTCTTCAGAGAGTTGGTGTAAGGGAGTATCCTCTGCTTCAAATCATGCTGTATACTTTTGAAGGACAGTTTGAAGGTGTGTTTGAAAATATTTTATCCAAACTACAGTTTCTTGTTCTCGGATTTTCATTTTTTGGTTTAAACCTTTTTCCATCTACGTATATTTGACTTGATGGTTAATTCGAAAGATGTTGTTTGTGGTGCTTATGAATTTTATCGCTTCAAGTTAGAGAAATGTGTCAGTATAAGTAGGGTCAGTGCTGACCTCTGTCTTTGTCTCAGGCCCTGATGGTGTGGGATATGAAATCATCTCCTCCTGCTCTCTCCAAGTCGCTCCCTCACTCTCACAAGGACTGGATCACCGGCTGTGTTTGGACTCCAGACTGTGTGGTAAATCTTCACTTCATTAATTAAAAGCATATGAATGGTGATTATCTGAGAGATTCATAGTACTACAGTATACTGTGTTATTTACAGCATCATTGTGTTTCCTTAATCTTGTGCAGATCAGCTCTTCAAACGACGGGAGGCTTTGTTTGTGGGATCTAGAGGCGGGCAAACGTGTCGGAGAAATCTCCTGGAAGAATCCTCTCACATCTGTCTGCTGTCTGGTGAGAAAATTATACATTTACCTTAAGAGGCACTGATAATTGCCTGGTGGATGGAATCAGACATATTTCAGCTCAGACGGGAACAGACTACTGTCACAACTGAACACAACTTGAAGAAATTGCAACCATTAAAGAAAAATGCAATCAGAGAAAATAGGATGTATTGTTTCTTTCTCCCCTGATAAACCATTATGTACATTTCAATTGTGTTAAATGAGCTTGCAGGTCTGTCTTTGAAACTCCCAGCAGCATTCACTGTGTTTCTGTGTTGAATTGGTGTTTCTGTGTGCAGGGACGGTATGTGATGGCCGGCTGTGCAGAGGGAGCGCTGCATGTTTGGAACTGGGAAACAAACATGGAAATCAGCCACATCGCTGCACACAAGCAACGTATCCACCACTGCTGTCTCCTGAAAAATACTGGTAAATGTCTGGAAAATGAGTGCACCCTTTTTTTTTTTTCTCCTCTCCTCTTTATGTCATACTGTACAACATAACTTGTCTTATTTCAATATGAATTTTTAATGCCTGCTTTTTTTTTTTAGATGAGAAAAAGGAGATCAACCCAGAAGAAATGGCTGTTTTTTCTGCGTCTGATGACGGCACAGTGCAGCTCTGGAAACCACTACAGGTCTGTCAGCCAAAATATAACACAGATGTGGTTTTAAAAGATTTTTTTCCAATTTAATCAACTATTTCTGTTACAATAATTAATTAAAATTTTGTACGATAATGTGCTTTTTAGTTTAATTCTCACATTTTCTGTCATTTGGTCTCATCTTTAATACTGTTCTAGCTGCAGTGTCAAAAATACTTCCTTAGGGTTATTAACCATAATAAGAGTGGACATTGTCTCTTATTTTTATGTTTATTTCTCCTCTTTCCAACATTCCGTGTCTTTATATATAGGTGGAGCACTTTGGCACCTTCCAGGGTCACAGCGGTGCGATATGTGGAGTTGTTAGCAAAGAACTCCTCAAAGAATTCGTCACTGTTTCTGAAGACTGCTCACTGCGATGCTGGACGTGGACAAAAGGTAATTCAGCCTTCAATTAATATGATTGATAAAGGAAAGTGTGCATGCATTCATTAAACTCATTCCCCTTTTTGCAACTAATACTTGTTGTGTCTTTCCAGAGAGTCCTCCCAGTCTGGGGGGACCGGTCACAGCTCTGTGCTTCTCCCAGAGAGGAGATCTGCTCCTTGCTGGTTATGAATCTGGTCTGCTGGAGTTATGGCAGCACAACACTGTGGTCGGACACAAGCAGGTGAAGACATTCACGAGAAAACAGGATGTATGCTGGACACATCTATGTTCTTGAGTCACAAAGTGTGTCTGTTTGTGTGCGTCAGGCTTCAGACGGCGCCGTCACAGCCATCTGCACCATGCCTGAAGGCCAGTTTGCTGTCAGCTACATGAAGCCCGCTGTTGATGTTTGGAAGCTGGTGTGGAATCAACAACACAGCACTGCAAGGTAAACAACAGCAAAACAGTCACACTGCTCAGCTAACATACAGGACCCAAACTGTATTTTTTAGTCCGAAGTTTTGAACAAATTCTTATCAACACTGTGAAAATACTCCACTACAAGTAAAAGTCCTGCATTCACTAAAAGTATGTAAGGCAATAGAAGCCAAAAATATTATAAAAAATGAATACCATTAAATATACCAAAACATTAAATAATAATAAATAATAATTGTCAGTAAATTAATTGAAGAAATGTGATAATCAAAATTTCTGTTCCAATGTTTGCCTCTTTTTCTCCATGCATTGACTGTTGTATTTATCTATTATTATTATTATTATTATTATTTATGTATTATTTATGTATAAATATTATACATAATTAAGATAATGTGTTTGTAAACAAGCCATGAAACAGATCTGGTAAATAATCAAATGATAACTGCATTGACCATGCATTGACCGTTGTATTTATTAACCTATTTATTAATTTGCTTTCCTATTTATCTTTGTATCTATTTATTTTTATAGATAATTTTATTATTACTATTATTATTATTATTATTATTATACAAAATAATTAATACATTAATTTTACATAAGAGCACAGAAATTAGTTTCATGAATAAATTAAACAATTAATAAATGTATTTTAAAAAACTAAATTGGAGAGTAAATAAATAGGTGAATTTATGTGATAACTCATCAAATATCAGTTTATGTCACATTTTCTCATTTATTTTAAATTTATCTTTTGCATTATTTTTGGTACATTTATTGTTGATGTGTATATTGTATATTGCATGTTTATTTATTTATCTAATCATTCATTTAATTAAATAATTAATTAATTTGGCAGCATTCATCCTCAATTTAGCCAGGGTTGGGGTTTGATATGATATTATGAAACTTAAATCATGTATCAAATCTATTTATTGATTCTAATTTCTATAAAAATGATCATGCACAGAACCCGCTTTCATTTGCTTTCACACAGTTTTGTGTAGCATGTGTGAGCAGTTTGATTCTGCACATTAACAAGCTTGTGTGTTTCTGTTGCTTCAGCCTAGTGAAGGTCACCACGTACCGAGTGGAGGAGCAAGTGGTCCGCCTCATCTACTCCTCCATCCTGTTCGGTGTGTCACACTCAGGAAATATATCTGATGTCACAAGACATGGTGACGACAACAGTTGGCACTACACAGTCAACAGGTAACTCTACATACTGTACAGTGTTTTGTTGAAGTGAGACCGGGGAAATTCTAATTTCTAATTAAAGCAAACCCATTTATTGTGGAGATGATTACAAAATTTAAAATACTGCTGGATGATGATGTTAGCCTTTGAAGTATTGCTGCTTATTTTTGTCAAGTTTGACAAACTATTCTGATTACGGCAGCCCGTCAGGATCACTCCAGTTAGCAGAAAGTGGTAAATATTGGTCATTTAATGCACCTTAGATTAACAGAACCTAATTGGAGCCTTGTATCCTGGATCAGAGTACTTATTCTGAGATGTATACAAGGTCTCAGTATGTCTAAAAATATTTCATATTACTTGCAGGTACAGCTGGTAAAAAAGTACATTATACAGAGTTGGAAATCAAAGAAAAAATGCTTTCAAGAAAACATATTTAAAAAAAAAAAGAATGCTTTTTCTGATTATTCACAGCCTATATATGGAGCAATTTGCTTTTTATTTGGTTTTAATTTTAGCTTCTACTGACACAGTTCAGCTCAGTTCCAGATAGCTCAGTTTTCGGTGCTGTTGGCTTTTGTTTCTTACACACTGAAATGATTGAACCAACCTTTAAGCTTCATGTCTTTGTCTTTTCATGCAGGTGGGCCAACTCAGTCCGAATTATGGGGTTGATCCGCAACGATGAGAAAAGCATGTGGCTGGTGGGCGAAGAAAAAAACCGAATCAGAGTTGGCTTCATCGTGAGTTTCTCATATTATCTCTCAATAATTCTAATATTCCAAGCACATTAAAAAAAAATCCTTACATGTCAATGACTAATGAAGTCAAACCCCTTTCTGGTTTACCACAGACTTTATTTAAAAATGAATGCTGATTGCTGTGTCTGTCCTCTTTCTTCAGTTTGCCATGGGGCCCAAATATTCTTTAAATTCAGCTTTCAGCTCAATTGACCTGGATACTGAAGAAGAAGAAGAGGGGGAGTTGGAGGAGAAGAAGGGGAGCCTGATAACAGCTGCAACTGTGGACAAAGGTACGAACAACTGCTAATATTACTCTTTCCACTGAGGCTGTTACTGCTCTTGCTTCTAGTCATGTACATACCAGCCTATTATTTGTTGTTTCTTGTGTGATTTTCCAACATGTTGCACTTTCTTTCAGATCTTGTCGTGTGTGGAGACATCAAAGGCAACATGTGGTTCAACCAGCCTCCGGAGGTTTCCTCGTGGAGCAGCAAGAAACCTGTAAGAGTGGAGAAACTCTGGAACTGAACACAAGAGATTAGTTGATATTTTTATTATGTAACATTTAACAAAATAAAAGGCAGCAGCATTTACTGGAATGAGAAAACTGTAGTCACAGCAGGGTTCACATTACATATAGTTTTTAAAGAGGCAGCTAATACTGCAGCTACTTTCAACAGTGGTTTCAACATGGGTTAATCACTGATCATGATTGATTTTGTTAAAGGAATATTTCACCCCCAAAATGACCTGAAAATTCTTTGTAAATTACTCACTCTGGTATTTTGAATTCTTAGTTTTTCTCTCTTGCCTCCACGGTGAACAAAGAATCAAAAAATTTAGAAAATTCTTGATGTATAAAACTAAATGGGGGCCACGTTTAACAAAGGCAAAACTTTATTAAAACATCAATTTACAAACTCTCACACAACTCGTGCAGTTTAATCCAAGTCACATTTATACAGTCGTTTGCTCAGAATTTCCTAAACACACAAATTTTTCCTAAACACTTCAACATTAACTATCTCACAAACATGCAGCTGGAGACTTGAATTATACTGCACCAGTTGTTTGAGGGTTTTTTTTAAAATACAGGCAAAATAGTAAAAATTACAAACAAAATATGTTGTTTGTAACATGTTGTTTGTAGTTTGTAAAATTCAGTTTTTTCATATATAGGGTTAAGGTTAGGGTTTCATCAAAAGTTTTTTTGTTAGTTTTGGATTAGTTTTCTTCAAGAATTTAAGGTAACACGGGGTGAGTAAATGATGCGCGCACATTCATTTCCACAGATGTGTTGTCCGGCCAATGATACAAAAACAAGCAGTGCAACACAGAGAAAAGCTTGGTCAATATATTATTTACCAGAATTGTTGTTGATTCATTTTCTCTTTAACACAAATTGCTTCAGCAATAATTTAAGCGTTGAACATGCCCTTAATTCAAACCTTAGGTAACTACAAGAAGATAAAAAAAAGCATCTGCCTGCCAATAACCAGCAGCTGTGTATTTTATCAAGGAAATATAAAAGCAAACATTAGAAATAACTGTTTATTTAAGCCAGAACTTCACTTTATAGTTTTAATGATGATGTTGATGTTGAATTTGCAGGCTCACAGTGACCGGATCAGTGTGCTGAAACTCACTGACCGCACCATCATCTCGGCCTCCTACGACAGGACGATGAAGCTGTGGGACAGAAGCACCAAGAAACAGGTACATCAGTCTCAAAACAACACAACGCCTTCAGAAATATTTGTTCTCTGGCGGATATGAGAATGGCCGATCGATGACACGCTCGTATTTGTATTTTAAAATAAGAAGCTACAGCCAGAAGACTTAGCTTAGCTGAACAACATACCAGCAGCTGTCTAATTAACATGTTATATTTGTTTGTTTAATCTGTACAAAAAGTGTGTACGTTTATTTTTTACCTTTGGACAGAGCCCGGCTCACTTTTCTCCCTGATAAAATGTTGGCTGTCGGTTCATATTTAACTCCCAAATATGACTTCTGCAGTATTCTGACTAATTTGAAGTCAAGATTAAATAAAAAAATGCCTTTTTATCCTTTTTAGATCAAATTCCTGTTAATATTGTGTCTTTTTTAACAATATATGCCAAAGAAATTACAAAAAAACATTCAACTTCTTTGTATTTTTATATCAACATTCAGTACTTTTCTTCCTGTAAAACAAAATATGTGTGTACTTACGTAAACTAGTACCAACAAATATGGAAGTGGTTTAGGGCCAGGTAGGAGAAACAAATAATGAGAGGAGGGGGAAATAATTCATTATGCACCTCCAGAAAAAAGTCAATATGTCGAGAATAAAGTTGACTTTCTGAGTTTGGTAAAGTAGAGTGCAAGCTACAACCTGATTTTACTCAAGACTACCTTTAGTCTTAATAACTGTTTTCGAATAGACGCCGTCTTTCCTAAACAATGTTCCTCTAATGACTTACTGCCACAGGAACACATTTTCATCATTTTCAAATCTGCTTTTATGTAATTTATGTGATTTTTTTAGACATATAATAGATGTTTTGAGGAAAATCTGGTTGTAACTTGCAGTCTACTTTACCGAACTGAAAAGTTGCCTTTAATTTTCAACATTTTAACTTTTTTCTCAACATTGTATTTCAACTTTATTCTCAGCATTTAGACTTTTTTTCTCAAATTGCATAATGATTTTTTTTCCCTTCTGTAGTCAATCTGCTGTACAGAGTTAAGATTTATTAGCTACTCGCTTTGGTGGTGGAAGAATCTGTCCTCAAACAGACGTAAAACCTCTGGAAAAGTACCCAAAACTGATTTTAAACAGTCTACAAATAACTATCCACCTTCTGATCTCTCTCTTTTTCTCCAGGTGGGAATGTTTGTGTGTGGCGGTCCTGTTCTACATGTGGAGGTGAACCCTGAAAACCCCACCATGTTCGTTTGTGGTGACGGACAGGGGAAGGTCTACTTCCTCTCCTGGAAACAATAATCTTCAAAAATGCTTAAACACTACAGTAACCCAAGATTGCCATGAATGTTTTGCTTCCTCTCTGCTTGAGTCAGGGTGAATATGAAATAAATAAATATATATATATACATATAAAATAAATGAAGGTAAAGTATTAACACCACATACAGGGATGAGCATCTGTAATAGTTGCAGAGATCTGTTTCCATGTGCCTTTAATTTGTATCGCAAAACAACTTGCAAATGTAACAAGCAAGTATAAAATATTAGTAAGCCTTAAAAAATATTAGCAGATATAGTTTTGTGCGAGCTGAATTAATTAATAGTTTATTTTTCTTTGTAAATGGTAAAAACATGAAGATGGAAATGTGGGTATGAAACAGTTAAAGTGGAATAATGGAGTAAATAACAATTGATCTTTCCTTTGACAATAAAGCAAATGTTTAAGTCTGCACTTTTTTGTTTGGTTTCATTTTATTTGTCTTAAAGGACTTAATGAGAAAACATGGATTTACCCATGTATAAATTGTATGTAATACTTTCTTTGAATTTAACAAATAATAGATTAAATTATAAGTATTTAGAAGCATGTCTTTTGTGTCCCTGGGACAAAAGAATGAATGGTGGATTATCAAAAACCTGTTATCTTAAATTAGTATTTGACATGTTTTATGGTAACTCGGTGAGAGGCCCCGCTACCTGGCAGACATGTAAACACGGCTTATCAGCTTTTACAACCCTGTTATCTGCACTGAATTGCTTCTGTTATACTGACAATGAGCTACATTTAGAGCGATAAGACATGTTCGGTAAATAAAACTAAACCTGCTCCTGAATATCAGTTATTTCACTATAGAATTAATAGAGATGTGAACCTCAATGGGTAAATTAATGTCCACATGATAATGTTATAGAATTCAACTATAGTTTGGAGGGTTTCATTTAGCCTTAGGCTATGTTTACAGTCTTTACAGTCCAAGTCTTAAATAAATCAAATCCCATTAAAACAGCATTTTATGACCTGTAATTTGACTTTGACACCTATGCCAAAACATTAATTGTGGCCTTAACTCTACTCAGTACATAATCATTACATACAACTATTTAATTAGGTAATATATTAAAAAAAAAACATCAGCATACTTTAACATTTGATAGCTTATTAACAAGATATTATACAGTACATGTGTTTGGGTTGAAAATCTGACTGCAACATTGGAAACTAACTTTTCCTAATTCTTGTTTTTGCAGCAAAAATAGATGACTGGGTTCTCTGTGTACTTAACCATAGTTCAAAGATATATTGGAACTTGTAAAATTTTGGAAAATATGAAGGTAATCCAGGCACTATGATAAATGTTTTTCTCCGTATACTTTGGAGAGCGTGTAGTGTCTTCCTGTTTAACATATTTCCTTTTTTTCAACATTTTTTTCTATTTTACCTCCACCTGCACTGCATTTTTTAAATGTATTTATTTTATTTACCAAAAAAAAATCAATCATATAGCATATATCCTGTCCGCTTTGAGTATACTTTATTTTGTCTCTTTTTTTCCAGTGGTGAAATGTGAGTATATTTACTCAAATGCTATTCTGTTCTTGCTAACAATTTTGAGAACATTTTAGAAGCAAATATTCTAGATATTACTTGACTACATTTATCTGTAACATTTGCTACCTTGCAGATGCAGACTTAACACAAAATAGAGATCTGCTAATCAATAATGATTAAAGTTATGTACTTGAATGCATCATATATATGTAGATATACATACATATATGTGTGTGTGTGTGTGTGTGTGTGTGTGTGTGTGTGTGTGTGTGTGTGTGTGTGTGTGTGTGTGTGTATACGCATACATATATATGTATGATGGAAACTTGACAATACTGAGAATATGTGGAGCTTAATTCAACATGAAGCAATCATGTTCATGTTTGAATTAAGATGGTAATAGCGATGGGGCATTTGACAGCAGGAGTTTCCGAGCAACACTTGAAAGCAGCATCAGGCAAATATCAAACTCCCAGGTGAGACCAACGGACACGCCCTCTCCTTGAAGACAACACAGGTAAAAAAAGAAAAAAACCGGATCCTCCGGTTTCAGTCTGCTTTATTAAAAACCCCAAACAAGTCATAGGTGGGAAGTGTCTGATCTCAAGCCTGTTTGTTTTTCCTTTTTTTCTCTGTCATTATTTTCACCGCGGAGGGAGGATCTTTCACTGCTCAGCTTCAGCGAGTGGAAACAGCCGACAGTGTAACACGGGGACGGACAGAAACTCTCGATCAATACCAGCATCGATTAACCATCGGAATAACCTAACACTAAACAAGGGCAGGCGTGGGGAGCTTCAATGGTGGGTTAACGCTTAAATTCGTCCTTTAAAAACAGATAAAGTTCATTTTTGTCGCTGTATCGTCAGTAAGTTTTTAAAAATGTCGGTTAATTAACCGTTGGATCAAATGTGTGTTACTGTTTGACAGGATCGATACGATAACCTGGATCTGGATCTGGAGTGTGAGGGGGGAGGCGTTGCTGTGAGTAGACTCTCAGTGTGTTTAATTTAACTTTAGCTAGCTAACGTTTGTGTTTAGAGGTCCCTCAGACTTGTATTTGTAGTTCGCTAAAGTCAGTTAACAGCCATGTTTAGCTAACTTAGCAGAGTTAACTGATCTGACCTAAATCTGAGTTACTGACTGAAACTGTCAACATGAGCGGTGGAATGTACCAACATTAACTCAAGTACCTAAACGTTACTTAACGTTTTTAGGTACTTGTGCTGTACTCAACTACACAGTAGAGGTAAATATTGTACTTTCTACTTCGTTAGGCAGGCAGCTTTACTTACTAAATCTTTACTTACTGTGTTAATTACTTTTCCAGTCGAGATTTAACATGGAAAACATATTATCAATTTCAAACAACTACACATTGTAATATATATATATATATATATATGTGTGTGTGTGTTATTTATGTAAGCATATTTTTTATGTTGTGTATATATATGTACAACATAAAAATGATGACATAAATAAAAAATAAAAATGATGACATAAAGATTACATGAATGCATTATTAATAATAATATTTATAAACTTATCTAAGTTAATTACAATTTCTCAAGTACTATACTCATGTAGCAAAAGTTACTTTTACTTTATTCGAGTACTCCACTACATTTAGCTGACTAACCTAGCATATTTACTTTTGCAGTCAAACTTGAAAACATATTAATTATTTTGAACAATTATGCATTCTTAAAAAATTAAACCACCAAACAGTATATTAAGAAGTAATCAGCCCTACCTTGAAAACACTTAAATGCTTCTTACATAAATGCATTATTAATAATAATCCAATAATGAATTTATATATATATATATATATATATATATATATATATATATATATATATATATATGCTTAATATTTATTTACAAACAGGTGACACAATTTAAAGCATTAAACTTTGTTATCTTTTCATTTACTTTGTATTGTAGAATGCTGTAGCAAAACATTGTTTTGTTGTTCACAGCACAATAACATATCATTTAATATGATAAATACATGAAAAAAACTAAAATCAAAAAGCAGAGAGCCAACAGTTCACAATGGTTTGTCTGTTTTCTATCCAGTGATTTAATCCTTCAGTGTCTCATTTTTTGATGTGATTATTTATCAGGAAAGTCAGCAATATGATAAGTTTTCCCAGAGTCAGAAGCAGAACAATCACTCTTTATTTACTGTCATCAAGGTTGCAAGTCCACACATGAAACCAGCTTCATGTCCAGACTTGTAATCCGGACTTGAAGCTGGACTGTGAGATGTGAACATAGAATTGCATCTTTTTATCATTTGCAGCATCTTTTCCAGTTTCAGAGAGACAGATTTCTGCTGCTGACTCACAGATCATGGCAGTGAATGTTTACCTTCTGTTACCCACTCATGCTGACTAAAACCACAGAAATTATTAGTGGTACTTTTTTTCCAGCATTTGATATGGTTAAGATGCAATAATTCCTTTTTTTCAAGCATAATTTTCTCTCTTTTTTTTACTCCTAATTCAGCAAAAAGCAGCATTATTTGGTGGGATGTTCAAAAAACCCTCCAAGTCTGCAGAACCACTTCCACAAGCACAGGTGATGTCATGTGAAATAACATGTGAAAGTTAATGTCAGATTTGTGTCATCTCGCTTGTTATGAGAAACTCATTGTTGAATACTGCTCACTGACATATTCAATATTTATAACTAAATATTTCATACTACAACTGTACTTTAATTGTTGACGTGTACAGCAGTGACATTACAATAATTGCTATTTTGTAAAATGTATTGCATCTACTAACACAGTGTCTTTGTTTACTTTACAGGACAGTTTATCAGTCAGCAGTGAACTTTCGAAGAGCAATGATAGTCTTACCGACAGCAGCAACAAGGTGAAGCTCAGGAAACATTTCTCTGAATTATTTGTGTTACATCCTCACTTATGTAAAATGAGGAAATAAACTTTAGAAATAAGTGACGGTGTTTGTTTTTAGCATGCAGACTGACTTATTTATTATCATTTCAGGAGAAAGGAAGCGTATTTAAAGGAATGTTTAAGAAGACGACGAAAACTGCCAAAGAGGGACAGCCACAGGTTTGTAACGGCCTTCTTCAACTTTCTGTGCTTTACATGTTGTTGTAACTGTAACTGTTTACCTAGAAACTGAGATGATTAGTTGATTAAGCAGGTTGTTAATCAACAAAAGATTTGTCAACAGCAATTTCGCTTAGGATTTATCATTATCATTTACCAAGTTAAAATGTCAAATTTGAGGTTTTGCTACTTTTTTCAGTTTTTACATCTAGTATATTGAATATCTTTGTGCATTATCACCTTTTAGGCATTTTTAATATGTATTGACTAAACTAATACTAGTTTAAGATTTTTACTTATTATACTGATCACTTTATTAACCTACCTTGCATTGTATTACTGTCTTTTTTAAGTTAGTTTTGTAATTCTCTAAAAGTTTTCTGTAATTACTCTAAATATTCTAGCCGGAGTATCTGAGTGTGGTGCATCTGTCAACAAAAATGAGTAAAAGAAACAACGTATTTTTGATTTTTAATTTCTTCATTTTTGATAGGCCTCCCTCTCGGTACAAAATCCTGAACTGTCTGGCAGTAGTGACAGTTTAACAGACAAGTCCTCAAAGGTGAGTTTACTTTTTTCATACTTTTATGTCATATTTTTACTTTCCTCACTCACTCTGAAATTAAACCTTTTGCTGCATTTTTCTCTTTAGGAAAAATCAGGTATGTTTGGTGGAATACTGAAACGAACTAAACCAGGACATGTCCGCAGGCCTTCACAGGTGAATCATCTTCTATATGTAGTCCTATATACAGTTATATATCATCTGTAAAATAAAATTATGTAAAGTTTCCCATTGTAAAGTTTCCCATTGTTAGAGGCTGACTGGTAATCTCGTGTGTTTCAGGATCTTTTGGACATCGAGCTCACAGACACTAATGACACCACAACTAAGGTGAGACTCATCAACCAATTTTTTTTTTTTTTTTTAAACTTTCCAAAACACAGAAATCTGGAAACAAATAAAAAGACCTTAATTAACAAAACCAAAGTACATCAGTCAGAGATCAAAACCCTAAACAAAAGATAAGACAATTACATAACAGAATGAGACACAATTAATTCAATAGATATTTTTGTTCTAATAGGCCTCCCTCTCAGTACAAAATCCTGAACTGTCTGGCAGCAGTGACAGCTTAACAGACAACAAGTCCTCAAAGGTGAGTTTACTTTCTTCATATTTGCATTTTTAGTATCCTCATTTTTTAAATTAAACCTTTTGCTGCATTTCTCTCTTTAGGAAAAATCAGGCGTGTTTGGTGGAATACTGAAACGATCTAAACCAGGACATGTCCGGAGGCCTTCACAGGTGAAACACAATCTTCTATTAGATGTCCTGCACACAGTCATGTATCATCTGTCAAATATTATCATCATCTACATGCCTATGATGTAAAATGTCCTGTTGTTAGAGGCTGACTGGTCATCTCGTGTGTTTCAGGATCTTTTGGACATCGAGCTCACAGACACTAATGACACCAACACTAAGGTGAGTCTCTCAAACAAAACACAAACAACTGGAAACAAATATAAATAAAATACAAAATACAGCTTCAACAAAAAATATAATTACGTACAAGAATTAGACACAATTAAGTCAATAGATACAAGCGAGATTAAATCAATACATTTTAATTAATTTCTGTTCATATTTTTATGTGACAACGGCAGTACATTTGATGATGAAAAGAATTCTCCATGGGAATGCTAATTATTATGTATTAATTAACACATTTATTTATTAATTTACTGATATGCATACATATTTTGTTATTTCTTGTTTCCTGTCCCAGTGTGTTGAATGCAATTTATGTATATTTATATATATTATTTATGTGAAATTTGCCAAACATATAATAAAAATGCTCATATATTTTTTTAATTAGAGGATAACAGTTGAAGTAAACTGTTTTCTGTAACCAAAATCACAGACATACACTACTGGTCAAAAGTTTTAGAACACACCAACTTTTACAGAATTTAATTGAAAATGATGCAGTTTAATGTCTCAGTGTACTCTGAAATTAATGCACATTTGCAACGTTTACAATTCTTTATTGAGCATGATAGTGTTTTGAAAGTTAAAAAAAGATTCAAAATCACATTTTATGTTGGACTAAAGGACTAAAAAAAGACACAAATTGACCAAAAAAAGACACAAAATGACAAAAAAGACACCAAAAGACACAAAATGACTAAAAAAGACACAAAATGACCAAAAAAGACACAAAATGACCAAAAAAAGATACAAAATGACTTACAGAGACATGAAAAGAATTAAAAAATGGACAAAATAGCCCAAGACTCCATAGAGTTAAGTTGTTAACCCACTTCCTGTTCCCTGAAAAAAGGCCTACTTGTATAATTCTGAAATGTACGTTATATTTCACCTTTTTTTATTTACCTCTGGCAGTTCACCACTTACCTTTGTACCCTTTCAAGCTGTTGATTTGACTTGAACTGCTTGATTTTCAATAAAAAACTGGAAAAATTGGGATGTTCTAAAACTTTTGACCGGTAGTGTATTTCTCAAATTTTTTTCCAAAATGTTGCTGTATTACACACAAATGAAGTGGGAAATGCATCACATTAAATTCTACACTAAAAGAACATTGAGATCTTCCTCAGTGTTAGCTGGTGAAATATGTTGTTGATGTCATTGAACCTACAGTAGGTGTATAGACCTCATTGGCTGGTGAGTTTGACAAGAGTGTGTTTTTGTTGTTGTGGGTGTTTGGAAGCACAAGCCTGAACCTGCATGCATCAGCAGTTTGGAAGAGTTGCTGGCCAACGTGTAAAGCACTTAAATCCCTGCCTGTCCATCTGACAGCTGCATCAGTTCAAAACACAAAACAATTGTTCATGTTTTTAATTTGATTTCAACATGTATATCATTTTGATTTCAACATGTATGTATTTTTCTCCAGGAGACAGGTGGGATGTTCAGTGGCATGTTTAAAAAACCTGCCAAGCCTTTTGGAGCGAGGACACAATCTCAGGTGAGAGCTGTGCATTTCACTTCTCTCACCTTTATCTGTATGACATCATTAAGAGATGGAGATAAAAAATAATCTGAAATGGGATGTTTGTTTCTCTCCTTCAGGAGGATTTGTCTGCATCCAGCGAGATCTCAGGCAGCAACGACAATCTTTCTGTGAATAGCAACACTAAGGTGAGGTTTGTCAAACTACAACAGCTATTTTTATCACTTGATGTTGTTGCTCAAGCTATCTACCCAATTCTTACTTTGATTTATTCCACCCTGCTGTTACTAATGCTACAGTCATATTCCACATCTGTCCTGTATATATTAAACCCACCACTCTGCATCTGTAGTTTGTATGAAGTTTGTTTTCCTGTTTTGGGTGCACTTTCCAACTGCACTCACTTCTGTTCAACTTTGTCCTGTAAATCTTCCCATCAACCACTAGAAACATTGATGCATTCTTCTTTGAAACGGAAAAGTCATTATTCTTCTATATTTCGATGTTTATTTATATCCTGCATCAGAAATGCAGCATCAGATTTTCAGGGCTGAGTGTGTGGCAGTGTCATTGAACTGTGGGATACTGTAACTGTATCGTAATGCTGTTTGTATAGAGCTCAGCTCAGTGGCAGGAGAGTTGGTAAATGTGTGTTCCTGATTTGTTTTTGTGTGTGTTGGGAAGGGCGAGGTAAACCTGCATGCATCAGCATTCAGATGAATGAACAGGCTGTTGTTTAAAGTCTGTGCCAACTCATCTGACTTCAGAAACCAGAAGACTTAATTAAATTCCTGTATTATCCTTTTTTCCTTCAGGAGACCGGAGGGATGTTCAGTGGAATGTTTAAAAAATCCCCAAAGCCTTATGCAAGAGCACAGTCTCAGGTGAGAGTTAGTGATGTTCGATACCACCAATTTCCTTTCCGATCCGATACTGAGTAAAATTCAGGCTGGTATCGGCGATACCGATCCGATACCAATACTTTGTGCAAATACACCTAATTTGCCTGGTTAATCTAAAAAAAGGAGTGTATTTCAAATAGTTTAAGAATACAAGACATCAGAGTCACTTATTTAGCTATTTATTTTAAACTCAGAAGTATAATGAGGTAGCAGCCTCGTTCACAATATATATAAGGGGAATAAGGGGATACAAACACTTTCTTTTTTATAATCCTGGGTCACTCAAAAAGTGCCAGTAAAATATTTAATTGAATAGATGCCACAATGTTTGCACAAGTTGGTAAATACCAACATTTTAAAATATTTATTTAACAGTTAAAGCAAATTAGACTCATTATAAATAATAATATATTATATAGTTAAAATGTTATTTTTTTTTATCCACATTTTCCAGTAGGCTATATATTTTATTAAGTTCATAAAATTATAAAAAAGATATTTTCATTTGAGAATCGATTTTAGAGCATACAGATCTGGTATCTGAAGTATCGATATTTCAGTATCGAAAGAGAGTTATGTGTCTCACTGGTCACACTTTTACCTGCGTTACATTATTAGGAGATGATGATGATAATAATCACTATATAATATATAATCACTATGGTTATTTTTGTTTCTTTCCTTCAGGAGGATTTGTCTGCATCCAGCGAGCTCTCAGGCAGCAAAGACAGTCTTTCTGTGAATAGCAACACTAAGGTGAGGTTTTTGAAAACTTTCAAAAATAATTTTGGACATGTGTTTTTTTGTTTTGCTGCATTCATCAGCATTTGAAAGACATGGCAAAATACTTTGTAAAGTCTGTACCTTTCCAAATGAAACTTTGCTCACATTATTAATTATGGGCAAAAATTTGTGACTGTTTCTCCAGGAGACAGGAGGGGTGTTCAGTGGGATGTTTAAAAAATCCCCAAAGCCTTTTGGAGCGAGGACACAATCTCAGGTGAGAGCTGTGCATCCCTCTGGTCTCACTTTGACCTGTTACACCCTGAGGAGATTATAATAATCATGGATGTTTGTTTTTTGCCTTCAGGAGGATTTGTCTGCATCCAGCGAGCTCTCGGGCAGCAAAGACAATCTTTCTGTGAATAGCAACACTAAGGTAAGGTTTTTGAAAGCAAGCCACTTTACTCAGTTCCTCCATTCTGGGAAAAGTTTTGCCTAAAAACATGTATTTTTTTTCTCCAGGAGACAGGAGGGATGTTCAGTGGGATGTTTAAAAAATCACCAAAGCCAAGGACACAATCTCAGGTAATGTCATTTATGGAGTATTGCTTCAGCTTATTCTTCTCAACATTAAATCATGTTACTATAAATTAGCGGGACAGGATTAAATCAGTTGGTTGACATCTGTGTCTCGTCTTCAGGATGATTTGTCTGAACCCAGCGAGCTCTCAGGCAGCAACGACAATCTGTCTGAGAACACTAAGGTGAGGTTTGTTACAGTCAGCCACTGTAAGACTGTAATATTAAAAAAACATCACAGTAAATGTTGTAACATTAAATGTTGGCTTTATATAATTTTTTTCAGGAGAAAGGAGGAATATTTAGTGGTGTGTTCAGAAAGAAAATGGCCAAATCTCAATCTCAGGTAAGAAGTTTGTCGATGAAGGGCGTTTTGATGGAAATTTCGGAGTGAACAGATTTTTATTAATTTACCAATCCATCTGGGGTTTTTTTCAATCCATGTTTTTGTAAAAAGATTGCTAAAATTAGACCATTTATGATAGCCAGAAACTATAAAAACACACATTATAGTCAGATTTTCAAATGTACAACAACCATTTCATTTGTTATTAGATTTACTAAATTGTTTTCTTTTTTTATTCAGTAGCTAAGCCTTTTTGTGTCACTTTGAAATCAAACACATTTTTTCATCTGATTTGCATCATCCTAACTGTGTGCTGTATCCTTTTTTTTTTTTTAGGAGGATTTGTCTATGGATGTTGAACTTTCTGCCAGCAGTGACAGTCTTGCAGAGAAGTCTTCAAAAGTGAGATATCAACTTGCACCTGCATTCTATAAACACTAACAGAATATAAAATAGATAATATCAGTTAGTAACTTGAACTGCTTTTGATTGTCTGTCAGGGCGGAGTGGGAGCGAAGATCCTAAAGAATCCTTTCACCTCATCTCAGGTAATTGTATCACACCTAATGCTGCATCTGATAAATGACTCTAGCAGCCAGTACATTATGACATTTTGGCAATGTGTGTTGTGTTGCAACAGGATAAGGAGAAGATTGAACCTTCAGGAGACTCAAAAGAGAATACCTCTACCACAGAGAAGCCCAAAGCCAAGCAGGTGGATTATTTTATCAGAGTCACTTAAAAAAAAAAGTCTGGACTCTACTGAGACATCATGACATGAAAATCAGCTTTCTTATATTAGCGATAGGCTCCATTTTTAGTCTATAATATCTGCTGTGTTGTTAAGGTGAAGGTTATGACTATACTCTTTTTTTAGTGTGTTCTATAGTGTTTTTACAGTGTCTTTGTCTTATTTCAGAATGGTTTTAGTGCGATGATGAAGAGCACGTTCTACACTGATAAACAGGTAAGAGGTGGTGTACTTTACTCTTGACATTAGCTGCATGTCATCAGTTCATCTTTCCCCTTAACATTCCCCTGAACCTAACTGATCTATTGCATTAAAACTTTAAAATATATATATATATATATTTTTAAATATTAAGTAATCCATGTTTGATGTATGATTGTATTTTATGATAAATATTGTCTCCATCTGCAGAAAAAGGACTCTGACTCTGACTCAGAGGAGACATTGGACAAAGGAGACAGCCAGCACAGTCACAAACAGGTTTGTAAGGTTTTTCTTAAATGTTAATTTTGCTTCTTTTTTTGTTAAAGCTTTTCTGTAATAGTTACAATCTTAAATTCATTTCGCATATGGTTACTTTGTTTTTGTTTTTTTCTCTTTGTATTATGTTTGATATTCAGAGTAAACTTTCTGACGCGATGGAAAAGCTCAACCCATTTCGATCCGCACAGAAAGTAAGAAAGGTTTAGTTTGCAATGTTTTGATAGAAGTCTTTTTTGATGAATGTTTGCATTGAAAGAGGACTGTTTTTTAAATATTAAACTGTGTGGTTTCTGTCTTCTCCCTGCAGCATGACAAGCAGAGCAGCTCAGATGACGAGGAGGATCCACCTGCGAGTGAGAAGTCCTCAAGCAACATACAGGTTTACAGCTTTGACATTTACTTTTTCCTGTTGTTGTCTCAGTTTTGTAGAACTTTGTGACATTTAACTGGTTATTTTTATTCAGCAGACATTTGCCAAATTGAGGGCTAGGAAAGCATCAACAAATTCTTTAGCTGTTATTAATCTAGGGGAATAGTCTGATGCCGTCAGGGGTTTAGTGTCTGGCTTCATCACGACTTTTGTTTTTTTTTTGTTTTGTAGTCATGAGTCAAAGGTTTTACCTCTGGCTGTCTGCAGTCCACCTTAACCTGACTTGCCTGGTCTTGTTGAGAATGTCAAACCTTTAGTAAACTGCACAGGGAACAAACACCTGTAATAAGCTATCTTCAACTTGTTTTGCACAAAACAGACAAAACTGGTTTTATAAATATTTGGGGTATTTTTATGCTTTGATTTACCTGGTTCACAGTAGTGACAGAACAATGGTGTAAGAGAGGAGGAATGCCGTGCAGGAAAAAAGTTCATGCCTGGACATAAAACCAGCACAAAAACCTCTCGGCTAACAGGGCGCCCCAGGCCAGGCAAAACTGTGTCTCATGAAACTCAACTACATCACAAGGGAAACCAGAAAATATGGAAATTTGACAGGTGTCATACAGTGCGATGACACATTTATGGTGTTGTTTACAACGGAATGCATGGTCACTGTCCTTAAAATGGCTCGTCAGTCTAATCTTAAATGATAAAATACATACTGAGTTGGACAATTTACATTTGGATCATCAATGTTTCTGTTCTCTTTTGTGGAAAACCTATATTGTGTTTCTTTGGATGGTTTGGAAATTTAATCTGACACTAAAGAGAGAACGCTGTTTTTAGAAGTAATGAAGCATTCTATTTCTAAATGTAATTTCTAAGTTCATGAATGGTTCAGTTAATTTGCAAATTAATTTACAGATTTAAGAAACGTCCAGTTTGTGCAGCAGTGCGCTTTGGTGCTTGAAATTACTATTAATGAAGGTAGCCTAGATTACCTCAAACCTAGTTTAGCATTCATTCTTTTCTTGTTACTCATTGGACGACAAATACTATACAAATTAACACATTGAGGCATTTCCTTAAATCTCTGGATGATGTGTCCCTCCCTCAGAGCGCCATGGCTGGAGCCATGTCCAAACTGAATCCATTCCGCTCTGGACATAAAGTAACTATGCTGTTGATAGTGTCTGGTCATGGTGAAGGTGGGGAGGGAGATTATCATGATCGGATCGGAAAGTCACTGCAGTTGTGACTGTGATACAGGTGGTGGTAATGAGTAGTGCACACTTAAACTACCATACCAGTGATTTTGCATGTTTTACCCTATTTCAATTTTAAATCTTACAATGTATTTTTCCTTCCTCCCTATTCTGTTTGCATTTAGTTCTGTTCTATATACAGATAAGTAGTTTTGGCAAAAAAAAGACTTCAGACTTGATGTTCACTGTGATGAAGTACGGAAAATTGACAACTCAAAACAAGTTACATAGTCACTTAATTTTCATGGCTGACAGAAATAAATGGCAACTAATGGCTGCTGGGAAAAGTAGGAAAAACACATCTGGAAATCTGAAACTTGAGAACATGCATTTGCTTTTGGTCACCAAATATTTGACGTATACAGTACATGATTTGTTGTTAGAGTCAAACATGCAAAAAAACCACTGGTGTGGACCTTTAATCGTTGCACAAGTGATCTGATTTGAGTTGATTCAGTTTAATAGCTCATATTTACTGTCCTATGCTCAGAAGGACACTGAAGACACAGAGACGCTCAAGGAGAACGCGAAACAAGTGGAAGAGAAACCGAAACCGGTGAGTCTATATGTCACATTACCCATGAGTCATCAGGGACCCCACACGGCTGATCAATCAAAAATACCCTCCCTCCTCACGCTCCTCCTCCTCCTCCTCCTCCTCCTCCTCCTCTGGAACTCCACCACATCCTCCACTGGAACTCCACCACATCCTCCCCATCCCCATACCTCTTTCTTAAGTCCTGAATCTGCTTATATTCACACCTCCTGTCCTCCTTCTCCACCACACTGTGTAACTCTGTTTATGTGTGTGTGCAACATGATCCAGCGTGAGAGGAAGAACAGAAGTGAAACTCCAACGGTCCCACCCAGACCATCTAAGGAGGTTCGAACACAACTCAGAGAAGAAGTCACTGTCATCTAACTGTCTGTCTGTTTTATTGTGTTGTTAAGGCTGTGTTCTCTCTACAGGAGATGAAGAGGACCTCCACGTACGACAAAGCAAAAACAGGAGATACTGAGGATAATCAGGTACAGTTTATTTATCTGCTTCAACATGAATATATTTGAAGATATCTTATATCTTATCTTATCTTATATATAACTCTTTGCTAAAACATCCTGTAAATTGAGTGTAATTTTCTGCAGAGCCGATCAGATGATGAAGGCCTCAACGATGAAGTGAAGCCAACAGAGAGCAAAACAGTGAGTTTATCCCTCTACTATTGTCTGTCAAACTGTCATAATAATTGATATTAGTATTGGTATTAAGCTCAGAAATGTGATTGATACACACAGTGACTGCTATAGAGACTGACTGATTGACTTATGTAGTATGTACTATGTCTTTTTAATGACCTTTGTGAGGCATGAACCCACTTCTGCTGCTACATGCAGGTGAAAACAAACACAAACAGTATTTACTGGTGATTTATCTGACTGGATCTCATTGTTCTAGTTCCTGCTTCCTTCTTATCACTTGTATCAGGCCATGCAAATCACATGTGGCAAACAAAACCTTCCATAACAACACACTGACAATAGCCCCTCAGGCTATTGTCAGTGTGTTGTTATGGAAGCTCATGTTTATTATCAGTCATAATGCGATTCAACCTCTTAACATACAGTTTTCAACTTTTATTTTACCTTAAGAAGCTTTCAGAGTGTTAAAATTGTCTTTATCTGATTATGTTTTATATATTTAATACCATATTGTTCCAGATCTTAATTGAAGCTATATGATGTTTGTTTCAAACCCAAGGCTTTATGTTTTTCATGGCATTATTTTTCAATTTTTTGTAAAAGTTTTGCATTGTTTTATACACAATACTTATTAACAGAGGTGTGGATCCTTCTTTATGAACTGTGGAATACATTCAGCCCAGATGCAGCTTACATTCAAATACAACGCAACAGCTGTAATGAAATGTTGATCTTCCAGTTATTGCTTCTCATGTCACCTAACACTGTCACTGTGCCAATTTTTTACAGACCAAGGCGAAAAAACAAGAGCGCCATAATCCCTTTATGTCAGCTGCTGGAGCCAAGGTATTTTCTTGATTTTGCTCTTCGTGTAGACATTTATGTTCTTTCAACTACTTCAGTTGTTTGTATTTCCTTTATTTTATTCTTTACCTCCTCCGTTTGACAAAGGTGCTTATTTATTTTATTTCTTACTTACTATGTTCTCACTGTTTGTCT
The DNA here is from genome assembly GCF_030273125.1 of Centropristis striata. Taxonomy (NCBI): domain Eukaryota; kingdom Metazoa; phylum Chordata; class Actinopteri; order Perciformes; family Serranidae; genus Centropristis; species Centropristis striata. The sequence continues at coordinate 31,399,860 of NC_081527.1, forward strand.
ACTTCAGGCTCAGTCTGATGATGAAGGGCTGGAAGAAGAAGACAATTCTTCATCCAAAGAGGAAAATAAAGACAAGGATGGCACTGACAAAACAGAGGTATTTTAACTAATATCTTTAACTAAATGCTTGTTGAATGAATTACTGCTAAAGGTATATTTTGACCTCAATTTTCTTTGGAGTAACTCTGTAATTCTGATTTTCTTTTTAGGCCAAAGTCAAGAAACCTAAGAAACACAATCCCTTCATGCCTCGGGTCAAGGTAACACTCAAACATGTAACACACACAAACTTGTTCCTCCCGTGTGGACAATTATTTCTCTTTTTTGAACAATGCAGATGCTGGTATAATGGCACTTTGGGCACATTAAGCAGTTTATATCATTGAGTCACACCATCTGCATCCTTACATCCTGAACAAATGATGAGCTGTTTTTAATTGTTGTTTAAGTTGTTGTTTGTGTATCTGTATCACTATGGAGATGGTGTGTTTCTGCATGTCTCTAAACTGGAGAAACTAGAATTTGTGTAAACTGATCTGGCTTACGTCATACTACATGTTACTCACATGAAGCACTGCACACCTCATATACATATTTCAAACATTTAGTGCTTATTATTCTTGCTAATTAAGTTAATTAATACTTAATTAAATGATGAAATTTGGGGGTTCATACCTAGTTGTTTTTTTGTAGCAGGTGAATATGAAAAAACTGACTTTTTTTCAGGGTTTTAGCAAATGAACTAGAAGAACACTTCAAGATAAATTAGAACATTTGGGTATTAACTTTATGAATTACTAAATGTATTAATTATAACTAAATAAAGAGCAAAAGTCTGCAAATTGCTGACAATTGGCTTTGTACATTCATAAACGTACCAGTTGAACACAAATGGTCCCAAAAAATCAAAGACAGTTTTTTTGTTTTGTTTGTCACCGATATATCTTTCTTGCTGCTAACTAAAAATAGGCGTGTTATTTTGGCAAGGTTATTGAGTTAGCATAGCTGAAATTCCAAGCACATGCTACCTTCAACACTACAAGCAAATTACTAAGCTAGTTACTTAGCGGATAATTAAAAAAAGCAGAAAAATAAGTTATTTATTCCAATAATATTTTGACCAGAGTTTTTTTATTTTTTATTTTTGTGTTCCATCAAGAGATTTAAGAAACAAAATAAAACCTATTTTTAAAATGAAGCTTTTAATTATTTCCACTTTTATCTTTATATTGGTTTTATGGTTTTAATATTTAATTTAGAATATTATTACATTTTTCTTTGTATTATTTTATATTTAATGTTTTTTGCTCCTTGTATCCTTGTTATTTATTTTTTTCTATTGTAAACACTTTTAACTGCATTTAATGTTGCGGTAGGTGCTATATAAATTATGTATTATTATTATTATTATTATTATTATTATTATTAATAATAATAATAATAATAATAATAATAATAATAATTTATTTTTTTGTCATCATTAAGATCAGTTCTACCTGCAGAAAAGCTCTCTGCCTCAGAAACATTGTGTTGTATCTGTCTGGACTGTTTGGGAATCATAATCTTCCCAAAAGCAAAATTTCATATTGATATTGCAAATGATTTAACTGTGTGTTTTGGTGTGTTTCAGGGAAAAGTTAAACAAAAGAGAGAGCAGGATGGAGCTCAAGGCAACGCAGCAGAGGTAGAGAAAATAACACAGAATGAGACAAATATGTATATTTGATCTTTCTTCTCTTTCTTTCTTTCCTCTCTCTCCCATGGAGCTTTACATTGAAAGTAACTATTAACCTTTTCCCACCCACTCTATTATAGCATATTTGTCCACCAGACTGTCGTCCTGCAGTCTTAGTCATTGTGGTTCAGGATTACAAAAGCCCTGTTTCAGTCACCTGACCCGTCCCTGTAAACAACCTCTTTCATATATTTGTCTCCAGGGTGTCCGCTCAGCTCCCAACAGAGACTATTATAGTCAACATGTGTTTTCCACTCTCGACATGAAACCCACCCCCACAACCTCACAGTGTTTGTGCGTGTCGATGACAGATTAGGTTGCAATGCGCCCAAACTTGTTTCTCTGCTTCCTTTTTAAATTTTTTTTAACTTCTGCAAAACCAGCAGTGCATTCAGAATCCCTTTAACCATCACTTACTTCTCATTTTCTGAGCATATACAGTATAAAAGTGAAACTGGCGATATGTAACACTTGATAAGTTGATTTGAATACTTACTTTTTTTTCTTTCTCAGCCTTTTCTGTCTCACTGACATACACTTTAGAGTTATTAGTCTTAATATATGAACTCAAGCTGTATTATTTCTGTTGTTTCAGAATGAAGGTGGAAATAGAACCTTGTTTGACCAGCTGGAAGACTTCCGCATTGACCCTGCAAGACCTGAAGATGAACGGGTTGGTTTCTGGAGCAAAATATGTCACATTTTAATAAAATCGTATGCTTCATTTCGGATAAAATCCTGCAAATCAATGTAAATCTTCTGGTGTCTTTCAGGATGTGGAGGACCTTATGGAATGGTGGAACACAGTGGAGTGTAAGTTGAATAAAATGTGTGCAGGGCCCATTTTTTTCTTTCATCTTAAACCATTTACACCATGTGACCAAAAGTATGTAGGCAGCTTCTTTTAGGCCCCTAAGTAGCAATTAACCCACTGAACCTCAAGCAGTTTCAGGTGGTTTTTTGCTCCTCTCACATTTTACTCACTGTGGCCTTGTTTTTCTCTTCAATATAATAGTATTTTGTCCAGTATAACACAGAAGAAGAATATTTCAACACTACAGTGCGCATAGCTAGTTCCATTAAAAAATGTTTTCTGGGTTTATTTATTTCTGTTGTGGCCTTAAGGGAACAAATCTCTGCAGACACGTTCCAAAATCTAGTGGAAAGCCTGAAACTATGAAGGTGGAGGTTGTTATTGCATCATATTTAAATCCCATTGTTTCGGAATAAGATGTTCTGGATGTTTTGTGTCCACATACTTTTGCCAATGTATGTGACATTATGAGAAAGCTTAACATCATCCTGTCTTACTTTTACCTTCTCAGCTTGGGAGGACACGCCTCAAGATGAGGACATGACAGAAAAAGAAGAGGCCAAGTAAGTGAATGTTCAAATAAGACATACTGTAATATTTCACCTGGCTGTGTCTGTATGAAAATACAATAAAAATCATACACAAATCTAGTAATAAATAAAAACAATGAAAACAATAAAATAGTATATAGTAATAAAAAGTCCATTTCAAAACAGAGTTAGAGTTAAAAAGGAAATAAAAGAATAAAAAGTCAAAAAGCCAAGGATTCTTGCCTAGCTGGGACTGAACACCAAGGAGAATAAATAGGTATTTAATAATGTTTTAAAGTGCTCAACTGACCTGGAGAGGTCGGCTGTTCCACAGCTTTGGGGCCGCCAGAGAGAAGGCTCTGTCCCCACAAGTCCAGAGTCTGGACCGCGGTACGACCAGGAGCAGCTGGTTAGACGATCTAAGTGCTCTCATCGTACTGTGGGATTTTAAAAGCTCTGATAAATAAGACGGTGCCAGACCATTTAGACATTTAAGGAAAATTAATAAAACCTTTAACTGGATCCTAAAATGTACAGGTAGCCAGTGCAAAGATGCAAGGATGGAAGTAATGTGCTCACGCCGTTTCTTTCCAGTCAGCAGGCAGGCGGCTGCATTTTGGACAACCTGTAGCACTGCTGACTGGTCGAGACCAACAAACAAAGAATTACAGTTGTCTAGACGTGATGTAATGAATGTATGGATGACTTGCTCAAAATCATTTCTGTGGATATAAGCCTTTACTTTAGACAATATTCGTAGCTGGAAGAAGCTAGTTTTGACTGTAGAGCTTATCTGTTTATTAAACTTGAAGTCAGTGTCCAGAATAACACAAAGGTTCCTTGCAGAGGGCCGACACAGAGATTTAAGGCTACTAGGTGTTGTCATAGCTACCTAAAAGACTTTGTTGGCCATATAAAATAATCTCAGTTTTGTTTTAAAGGGGTTGTCAGCATTATTTTCTCTGTGGTATGTATCTATGAAGATAGCGACAAAGGTTTAAGATATGTACATGTAAAAATCTTCTCACAGGATCCACTGTTAGCAGTTATAACTGAGAGGATTTCTTCAGCAGAGTAGTTCAAAAGGAAACTGTTGAAAAAAATGTAAATGTATCATCTCCAGTTTTTTAGGGAGGAAGTTGGTCATTTCAAAACTGGGACCAATAAACCATGACTGTGCACGGCTACATATGTTAGTATGAGTGAGAGATACAGTGACTGTGCTCTGTGTAATCACTCTTTTTTTAAACTTATTTGTCTCAGGGCGTTCGCTGTGACCGCAGACAAGGTGCAGAAGGGCATCCGTGTCTTCAACAAACTGTTCTCAGAGCGCGCTGAGAGCCTGTGGCAGCACGTCATCGACCTCAACACCATGGCAGACGGCCTGGACAAGTTCAGCAAGAACACAAAGATCGCTCAGATCACCGGGGGTTCCACTAGTGCCATCGGGGGCGTGTGCACCATCACCGGCCTCGCTCTGGCCCCGGTCACCATGGGAGTGTCCTTGATTGTGACGGCGGTGGGATTGGGCGTCGCCACGGCGGGCGGTCTGACATCAGCAGGCGCCGGCATCTCCAACCAGGTCAACAACTCGATGGACCGCAAGAAGGTGGAGAAGATTGTGCAGGATTATCAGGAAAAGATGGTCGACCTCAACAAGTGCCTGAAATTCGTCAAGCAGGGTATCGAGAACCTGAAGAAGTTCGATCTGATCAAGATGAAAAAGCACGCCTACAACCGTGACTTCCCCGTGCTCAGTAGTAGCTTCTACGAGGACGGCGCCATGGCAGGAAAGGCGATCCTCATCAACGCTAACGAGATCATGCGTGTGGTGCAGATCGCCAACGTGGCGGGCAGCACAGCAGCCAGAGCGGTCCAGATCGCCAGCATGGCCACTGGCGTGCTCACCGGACTCTTTGTAGGAATGGACATCTACTTTGTGGCCAAAGACTCCAAAGAACTGAAGAAAGGGGCCAAGTCGGAGTTCGCTGCCAAAATCAGGGAGGTGGCGACGCAGCTGCACGATGGTTTGGTGGAGCTCAACGGGATCCGAGAGGAGCTGCAGGCAACCGCACCAGACAACAACAACGCAGACACTAATACGGCTCCTTCAGACGGTGACAAGAAAGAGAAAGAGAAAGAGTACAAATACGACTCAAGCTCAAGTGAAGATGAAATCGACCGCATTAAGAAAGCCATTAAAAAGGACTATGAGAACAGAGAATATGTCTGACAGAAACTTAGAAACCAGAGAAGGCCTTAAACTGTCTAAAAGCTTTAATTATGAAGTTTCAGAGGGAAGATTCAAGAATTGTCAGACTCCCAGAATAAGTAGCAGCTCAAAACTTCAGCATAATGCAACATTGTTAGCATCTATGAGGTGGCTGGTGCTCATTTCTTAAAATATAAAACAAAAACCCAGGCCTTTTCTTGAATAAGAAATACTCTAGTTTCTGAAACTTTTTGACTTTTCTTTTAAGAATTTGACTTCTTGATTCTAAACACCATAAACACTACTGAGAGGACCTGAGGCTTCTTGGTACATAAAGTATCATATCTGCTTCTCTGGCTGTTGTGCCAATGTGTGAAACTGCCATGTTGTCTTTAAGAAAACAGGATTCAAAGATTTAACTAAATCATGTATCTGGATAGAACAGTTTCTATAAATTAAATAAATAAGTAGAAAGAGTTTATAATCTAGACTTTAAAGTGTCATCAAAGTGTGTTGGTTCATATTGAAACGCAAGAACTTTGTTGAACTGACCAGGGGTAGAGATACCGTTAGGGGTAAGTGCCTTTATTATTTACAAGCCTTAGAAATATACTATGATGCAATGTTGCATTAATTTTCTCTGTCTTTGTTGTTTATTTTGGAATCAGGGCTGCAACAAAACCAATCCCCCTCATCCTCTGCTTGAGGTTTTTGATCTGATGTGTGAAGTTTTTATATATATCTTGTTTTGGCTCGATGATGTTGGCTTTATTTCGAAGAATGATTGTAATAAGCTATATTTTTACACAAAAAAAAAGACAAAATCATGGTGTGAAATAAGCAAGATGGGGTTGCACCAGCTGTCCATCAATAAGTTATTATTAGCTAATATCTCATTTCAAACTAGTGATTAACTGAATCAGTTCACAACATTAAAACATAAGGAATGTTGTGATACATTAATGATAATGTGTAAATTGGTTGTTCAGAAACATTTGTAGGAAGTATCTTTTTCTCCAGAACACATGGAACATATCTGATAATACCTAAGTAACCATCTTTTTTTGACCATTTAATATAATATTGGCATATTTTTTAATGTACTTATTGTGGTTCCCCTAAATCATATTTAACATAATGTTGATATAGTGTCAGGTCAACTTTAGTTGTGGTTCTGTTAAAGGGACAGTCCAACCCAAAATCGAAAATACATATTTCACTCAAGATAATCTAAAGACTGTTAAATGAGCACTTTCATGTAGGAGCTATACTCCAAAATACATTAATATAAATATTATAGAAATAGTTCCTTCTTGAAAATGCTCAGTTCAAGATCTATCTGGGTGAAACAGGCCAAGTACCACATCATTCACACTAAATCAATCTAGACTGATAAATAGAACCATAGGCAAGAGTTAGAATATGTATTTTGATCTTTGGGTGCACTGTCACTTTAACTAGGCAGCAGCTACATGTGGAAGTTACTGTTTGTAAAAAAAAATGACTAGCAACTAAATCCTTACATGTAATTTTAACCAATCTGAGTTTGAACAGCTGGTGCAACACAATAAAGGAAGACACAAACATAAAATCTGTCTGAGGAGAAATAAAGGGAAAACATGATGGGGTTTTTTTTTATCAAGGCTCCTAAACGTTTAGCCATTGGTTTTTAATCATGTTATAGTAGATGGTTAAGGTTTTCAGGTGTAAAATTAATCTCTTGTTAGATAACTGGAAAAATGTCAAAAACAGCCATGTCCTTAAAAGAACTGTGTGCCATTTTCTTGTTATGTCATTAATATTTTAAAGACTCTTTACTTCAAAGTAAGCTCTGATGATGTCAGCTCTGTATTCTGTTAATGAACTTCATATTTATTTTTCTGGGTGGAGTTGGTAATTCGATGCTACCTTTTTATGTGCAATAAAGTACTGTAGTAAAGTCTGTAATGAAAGCAAGCAAACACTTGATTTCCTTCTTCCGACTGCTTTGCTTTAACTGAAACGGTATTTGTTCAGTGAACAACCAAGATTAACTTGTTTGTCAAAGTGTCCTTCAGCACTGTTTGCTTTGCTTCATTTGTAGATCTGGTAGCTGAAAACGTCTCAGCATTTCTGTCACCCTTTACAACAATTTCTATACTACTTTTACCTTGTCTAAATGCAGTTATAAAATGAGGTTTGCATTAATGCTGCTACAGAGAGCGGTGGATTTAAGTCAGCATGAGTATCTTGTGTTTTTTTTAAACCACACCCAAACAGTCCAAACTTGCTCTGTGCTGGTGTTGGCACCCAGTTACACTTGTAATCACACCCAACAGTGACATCACAGCGCACTGACCTCACCCTGAGGTACATTCATACATCATAACCACTGGAGGTAAAAAATAAAATAAAAAAGACCTTCAGCTGGTGTTATGTTTGACACCAAAGAGTATTATTGATAGGTGGTCAGATTTTATAAAATTATCCTATAATAATAATAATGATAGATAAGTTTAACTTGAAGACTGATATTTTGCACATACATTTAATACATATGAGGGCTGGGTGATATAGGAAAAAATATATATTTTTAACAAATTCAATATTAATAATGTTATGATATTGTAGGGTATTGGTGCTTTCAAAAATATTAACAAAATATATTTGTGTTAAATATAATCAGTAATGACTAACAATAGAACAGACAGTCTGGAAAATTCCATAATTTTACTGTAACGCAGCATTAAAAAGCAGGAAAAGACAGCGTTTATGCTGTATTACAACAATTAAAGTGTAAAATAATATCTTGTCTCGAATCACAACATCACTATATATCGATATATTGCCCATCCCTAATATATGTTGTTTTTGAAAGACAATTAATGAAAAACAAAAGATCTGAAATTTCAAATTGACAAAAGTATTCAGACCCTATGACTTGAGCTAAACACTTAATCTGAATTTTATCTATAATGATGCAAAAATGATCCTGTCCTCCAATATTGTGAATCAAATCACAGTTGTAATATCAGTCAAAAATAATCACATTTAGATACTTTTTGCAATTTGTTCAGCCCTACCTATGACACTTGAAATCTAAAGCTCGGGCACTTTCCATTTCTCATGATTATCTTGTTTCGGTATGTTTCTAACCTTGAGTGAGTCCACCTGTAATCAATTCAGTTGATTGGACATGATTGGGAAAGAAACACCTGTCTGTATAATGGCTAACAATTCATATAATAACAGAACAGAGCCAATACTGTCTGACTGCAATGTCTATTAAACAGTTCAATTAATAAAGACAAATCAAATAAAGTGATGTCAAACTCCTTGTTGTGACTTGTGTCAGTGTTCAGACTCCCAGCAACATGATTCATTAATGAGTTTTTTGTTTTCTATTTTTGGAGCATCACGTTTTAGGTTTTTCTACATGTTGTTCACTCCTGTGAAATTGATGAGTCAGAGTCACATAGTGGCTGAGAAACGCGTTTCTCTCACTCCCACGGATGGACAGGTAGATACGAACTGGCCACGCCCCACTCCCAGGTGAGTCGACAGCCGTCACTAACACAAAGGTTTCACATCTCGCATCTTCTCCTCTCGACTGCAAAAAAACAGGTGAGATGTTGGACTTTTAATGCAGCCTTTCATCTCAGGAACAATAATGAGTGACTGAGTTGTTTTATGTGGCAGGAAGCCGCTTTGTTATCCCACAGTTTGCGGATTTATGTCTCAGAAGCTCTCAGGGCGTGTTTAGGTTTGTCTAAAATGCTTTGTTTGACCTGTGAGTGATGTTGTGTTTGGGTGGTGTCGGAAATGTGTAGATTGCTTAACATGAAGGTAAATACTCTTGTGAAACATGGAGGCATGAAATGTGCAGATAGAGTGCACATGAGTAATTGAGATGTACATCAACCACTGATGCTGACAGTGATGTGGTTATGAGTTTTGCATTTTTATGTGGACTAAATAAATATTACTTGCTTTTTCCCCCACAATTGTTTATATTGTTGCATTTTGGGTGTACACAAAATCACATAACCAAGGTTTTTCTCTGATGTAGTGCTTGTGTAGTTTGATATATTTTCAGATTAAATAGGATGTTGACACTGGGGCTGGTTTTTCAAATGTATCAATACCATAGACTGTATAGATCAATACCTGTGTCAATTAAATTGTAACTAGTATAAAAAAAATTTGCTTGCTATCCAACCTTGATGAATATAAAACACATTTGAAACTGCACTGGTTTAATCAAACCGTAAACCATTTTTTTATGTTATTACAACCAAAGCTGCATTTAACAGCTTAATCTAAAACAGAATCAAGACCTAAAATATGACCAAATATTTAAAAGAAAGGATACAAACATAAAGGATAGAGCTTTATTAATCTGAAAATATGTTTAACACCAGAAATGCTAAGTGTACTTAATAAAATAAAAAGGTTTTGCAGTTTGCACAAACATTATGTAAAATAAATCAGATATTAATAGTCAAAATAATTGCATTAATGAATTTGTAAGGTACATTTTACTGTTATAAGTGAATTAACAAGAAAATAAAGTAGAATAATTATAGTTATCATAACAGAATTATTTTCCCCCGCCATAACACCTACTTGAGCTCCTCCAATTTGTAGTAATATTTTAGTACTGATGTGCTGTAATCAAACATGTATCTTCAGTGTCAAAGTAATATTTTTATTGTGAGAGAAATTGTAATCATGAATCTGGAGCCATTTTAATCATGGTGTAAATGAGAATTAAACATTAAATGATTCAAACGTGTTATTGCTCATTTATTTACGAATTTTATTATATGATTTATGATATATTTGGTTAATTAGTAACCGTTCAAACAATAAACTAAAGCGCTTAGGTCGGATGTGACTGGAGCGGTGAGATTTCGGAATTCTTTGCGGCGCTCCTGAACGCCTCATGCGTGCAGATGTTGTTGTGGTGTGGTGAAGTTTTTAAAACTCCTGGGAATGTCGTGACAGTGAAGGAGTCGTCTCAGCTTTAACATATTTTATATTTTTGGCTCAAAACTTGATGTGAATTATCTCTCAACTGTCTTCAATTAATCGGTAAGCGAAACCGCCCAGTCTGACATCAACGTGGCTCAGCTTCAATCTCTTTTAGACGTTAATTCTTTATAATTTACCGACCGTTTAAAAGTAGAGAAGCGTATTATTTTAACGGTTAGCTAACGTTAGCTTGACGTTTTTAGCCGTTAAACTAACGTTAGTTAATACTCAGTAACTTAACGTTTAGGAAATGTGCACTGTAGTACTTCTCCAAATGATCCAGACACTGTCACACTGTTTCTTCCTGTACAGTTTTTTCCGATCAGTAATAGAAGAATAAACTATGTAACTCGTACTTGAACTATACTCAAACGTTGTACTTGAGAATTAACGTTACTTTAGTGCTTATTTATACTCCATTACTTGTCATTGTATTGCATACTGCTGGTCATATAAACTTGCAGATCGTCACACTGTTAAAATAATCGCCTAAGTCATTTTTTGTCAAAATTGTTTTGTTTTTTTGCCTAAATCATCTCCTCATGACGTCAGCCACCTATGGTAAAATCACCTACATCCTCAGTTGATCAGATCATGTGATTTTACCCCTTTAAGATCATGACTTCTTTGACAATTTGCCACATTCATAGAACCCAGCAAAGAAGAGCTAGAGGGAGATTGTTTAATATTGGTAACACTTTACTCTGTCTACATAAGAGTGACATGAGCGTGTCATAAACATGACATGGGGTGTGTCATGAACATTAATGACATTTTGAAGTAACATTAATGCTCATGATACTTGTCATGTCATGTTTCTGACAGGCTTGTGTGACTCTTATGTAGACACCTTCAAAATAAAGTGTTACCATGTCTTGCTTAAGTCACAAAGGCATGTTCAAAAAATTGCCTAAGTCATTTATTAAGTTACATAATTCACACACAGTGTTATTACTATGCCAATAGCCATCACTTGTTACATCTTTTTTGAGTGAAATGATCAATAAATGCCATATGTTACACTTTTGGTAAACTTTTACAAGTTTTTTGTGTTTCCTGCAAAACTTGAAAAAAATTGATTATTTTAACAGGGTGACGAGATAAAGATTAAATTACTTATAAATATGATGGATTTGTGCTGAAACTGGAGTACTGTTGGATGCAGTAGTACCATAGACTGTAAAAGTAAGAGTAGTTCTCAAAGGACAGTTTCTGTCTGTTTTTATGTTCGCTATGAAAAACGTGTAAACAAATACTTCCAACTGTACTGACATGTTAAACCTACAGTGAGTCACTGGTACTAACGTAAACAATAACCTTTGTATTCCATTACCTTTCACTGTACTGCTACTGAATACTGTTGGTAGAAGGCCTATACTCTGTTATTTCATTTTGTTATTTCACTGTATTGCACACTGCTTTGTACTACAAACACTTTTGAGTATTTTTGGATGCAGTACTACTCAAGCAACATTTTAGTCGTTTGTGTTTTCTAAAAGCTTGATTTTGTCGATGCACAGTAATGTCCTAAGATGCAATGCACAATGGAAATAGTGGAGCTGCTGACAGCTGAAAAACATTACGACAGATTTTGGCCGGTGGTGGCAGAGCTTGAGGTAGAAAATCAAGACTAATCTTTGAAAGAAAAAAGCTCTCCCCTTAAAGGGAGTTTTTTTTACACTTGTACTTATACATAGTCAGTGTATTACTACAGTAGATGGCAAATTAATATTTTCACAGATTTACCTTGTAGTAAAAGCAGTACCTATGCTCTCTCCAAACCAATGACTCCTTTGTGAAAAACATCGTCATTTTACCTCACAGAACAGACCTTGGCTAATGTGACGCATCCATATTTTTAGTGTTCGTATTCTTCTGCCAATTTGAATATAACAGAGCTATCTAAAAAAGTGTAAAATGTATGTGTAACTCATAGTAACAGTCTCCCCAAACTCTAAATTACATAGATGTCCTGTATATACTGTATACTGAAACCAGTATACTCTGTCAACTACTCCATAGTACATACAGTGTAGTATGGAACTGGTACACAGTACCTGGCCTAAGCGGAATGCAGGTATTATCAGTGTTATTAATTGCACCTGTGCTTTCCTGTTGTGGCATGTCATAAGGTATGCTTTGTGTAACAGTCAAAGTTAGTGGTAGTGTTTGTCATTTACTTCCATCAGGTCCAGTTGGTATTTCAAACAAGTATTCCTCACAATTACTCCTGTTTAAACTTTATTTCTTCGTGTCTTACAGAAAGGATGGAGCCGTGTATGGTAAAACCAGAAGTCAAAAAGAAACCAAAGCCGGTAAGAATATTTACATCTAACACCTCATCATTCTTTAGAAGTAATTTCCCTGCAATGAAATTAAAATATAGCTTCACCAGCTGTCTACCTTATCTTACACTGAACAAATGCACAGCACAGTGTGAATACTCTCTAAAATGGATTGTAGATTGCATTAAAAAAAATCCCAAACTCATCATACTATAGATGAAAATATGACCTACTGCATCATGTAAACAACACACACTCATGCTTTCATCTGTGTTCACAGCCGAAGCCTCCACCAAAGCCTACAGAGGTACTGTAATAAACTCAGACCTTTGATTAGCTATGTGACAGAGTTAATCATGTGTTTGCTTGTTTGCTAAAGTGCATGAGCACTACATGAGTAGTTTAAAAAAATATATAACTGCAGGATGGCTTCACATTACAGTAAACTGTCTTTACAGGTCAAAAGAAATGACCCAGAAAAAACAACTCCTCTGGTGCCTCAACGACCTACAAGCACCGTAAGTTTAGCATTTATAGACCACCAGCATGTGATGTTGGCCAACTTTCCTTAAACATCTGGTAACATGTCTCTGATTTCCTCCTAGATGACAGTGTTTTATTGTTTACCAATCATGGGTTTATCTTATTAAAATAGACTAAAAAGTGTTTACATGTCAAAATAAAACATATTAACCCTTTTCTGACTTTGTTTCATGATATTTTTAAGCAGAGTTAAGTCAGCAGGTGGGGTTTCTGTTAACAATTAAATAAAACCAGTATTTTTTGAACAAGGTTTTTATTTAAGATTTTCACATTATACAAATTACAAACATAATACAAACAGAAACTAATCCCTAGTTGCCACCCCCCACCCTCCCATCCACCAGACCTGTACCGCTAAATCAAAGACAGTCATTTAATGTACTTGTTGATAGGGTGAGTCACGTAAACAAAAATAATGGAGACAGAAAGAACATATGTGAGATTACAAGTAAGAGGTTAACATGTATTACAGGGTCACATTTTCCGCTTCCATTTGGTCCACAAAATCCAAGAAAGGCTGCCAGGTTGCATAGAATTTCAAAACAGACCCTTGGAGAGAGTATCTTATTTTTTTCTAGCTTCAGATGTTGCATAGTATCTCTAATCCAATGGGAGTATGAAGGAGGAAGAGGGTCTTTCCATCTGAACAAAATCAGTCGTCTGGCCAGTAGTGTGCAAAAGGCCACCACATTAGACTTAGAATTATTAAATTCACAGCCTGTGGGGTGATACCAAATAGAGCAGTAAGAGGGGATGGATCTATCGGCTCCATTAATATTTTAGAGAGAGTATTGAAAATTGACTGCCAGAAGATAAAACCAGTATTCAAGCTAACTCTGCTTTCACTCCAAACACTGTCAGGCCTTTTTAGGTTTGAGTCACTTCTGTGAACTTCCCTTCTGTCACCTCAGACAGAGTTTGGAACATTTTAGTGCAATGCAAGCATTTTAAATTTTTATCATACAACTTTAAAATAACTGTATATTTGTTGTATATCTGTAAGATGTTGTAAGATGCTGTTGTGTTTTCTGTGCAGGAACTCAGTCAGACACAATACAGAATGAAAAGAGCAACAACAACAAACAATGAGGTATTTACTGTATGTTGTTGTTATTCAAATGATTTGTTTTGCTTGATAGAGAGACAGAGAGAAGAAATCGTGAGTGATAAAGGTACTCAGATTGAGCATGGGACCTTTCACTCTCTCCTTTTTTTAAATACTGGAATATCTTCGAAATGCCACAAAATAATTTTGGGGACAAAATTGGGGTAATTAAATTACATTTTCAATATATATTTTTTTTATATAACCCAAAATTACCATCTGCTGTCCTTTGACCCTCACTTCAAATGAGGAGAAACTTGAATAAAATAGAAGGGACTTTTGAAATGAAAGATAAGGTTTGTGTATTAATCATCAGTATAATTACTCATTACTCAAAAATGTTAAGTAATTAATATTAATATGCAGTATATATTCTTACTGAACAACACTCTTATGATGTCTATGTTATTGATTTTAACCAGTATTCTGTCTGCTGTTGCATTCATACACTTTGTGTATTGTTGTCCAGATAGTCGAAAACATTCTTTTTTAATTTGTGTATTATCACCTTTTTCCATCTCTCCAACCAGGCTAATGGAAACCTGATACAAACTCCAGTTGTGCCTCCAAGACCCACAGAAAGGGTACAGTACACCCCTAATACTCAAATACATAGTGATATTTATTATTACAACACAATGTTCGTCATCTTCAAAGCCTTTTTTTAAGTCCACAAATATTTCTAATTGAAATTAGAGGTAAATCAGCAACTTTGGAGTCTGTATTTCGGTGTGGGAACCGTTTACAGTAAAGAATCACTCTGAGTTACAAAAGGTTTCATGTTTCTTTCCTGTTCCAAATACCTTTATTTTTTGTTCCCCTCTGGGCTCTTTGCATGTGTGTGTGTGTGTGTGTGTGTGCAGGAACTAAACGCCACGACCAGAAACAGCCAACGTAGGAGGGTCCAGGATGAGGACACACAGGTACACACACAGAAATAATGAAATATCATGTTCCTCCTTGGGTTGTTTATGTACATTTCTGAGTGAATGTCCTTCCTCTACCTCATCAGAGCCAATCAGAAGCTCCTAAAGACGAAGCAGACTTCAAAAAGGTATACAGTTGGAGTTATTAACTGGCAGCTCTGACTTTTTTTAATAAAATGTCTTCTTCTTTATTGATATTTACATATCCTTTATTGTAGAGTGAGGAGTCGGTCCTAACTGGTCTGTTTCGGCGGAGCCAAAAGGAGAAAACGCCCACGTTCACTGTAAGAAATGCACCTGCAGTATTCTATATGTTTATTTTTACTAGTGCAGTGCCCGTAGGAAGTATGTATTGGTGTAGTGGGAGATTGATTAATTTTTCAATTATGGCCAAATGAGGTTGTGTGTGAAAGTGGGATTTACAATGAGGTGCAATACTCTTGCATAGTGTTAATATACAAAGTGTATATTGGGTACATGCAGACCACTACAACATCTGCAACTCCATGAAACACTTACTTTTCATAAGTTACGCACACCATTCAACACATACACATTGAACATTGATATTCGCTGGAATATCGAACCTTGTAGCGCACTTTAAAACTCCGAAATATAGGAAGGCTAAATAGACTTACAGATGAGATGAGTCAGCCGTGGAAATCCAGAGCGAATTGGGTTACTGACCAGGTGTAGGCCTATCACACAATGGGGCGGAGCTCCCCTAAAAGGCGTCCGATCGGAAACAGTGCAATGCTAATGCGAATAATGATATTTTGAAAAATGAATTAAAAAATCTTCAAAATGGAGGATGCACACCTAGGTGCAATGCACAAGCCACATAAGAAGTCTTACGGTCAGCGAGATATGCCCTAGAAACACATCCACACACACAGACGCTTCTTGCTTTTATAGATAGATGCTTATGATATTGAACAGGTTTATTTCTAACTGCAGTGTATACTCCATCCATCATGTATCCTGTTTAATAATCACTTTTATCGGTAAAAGTTGGTGATTAAGTATGAAAATAAATTCTTGCCATCATTATCTAGAGTTTAATACATTTTTACACATTGGAAAAGTATTTCAGTTTTCCCTATAAACAATTTCAAATTACACCTGCCATCAAATCAAGACTGGTATAACTGGGATTCATAAATGGGTGCGTTCATTTACACAAAGTTATACAAAATATATTCTAATATGTAACAATATTATATGTCATCTAACAGATGATGCAAATTAGTTCTTGAATATGTAGTTATTTATACACTGTATAATTATACTACTATAAAAATGTATTCAGAAAAATGTCATAAATTTAAAAAAAAGTTTCATCTACTTTATAACAAATAGAAAGTACAGATGTGTGGAAATGTTTCAAAAAGTGACAGTACCAAAGCTGAACAGGTTTCTGGTGGCAAACAGGTGTGTGTGGGTGTGTACACACATGAGACACAAGTGTGCATTATAGATACAGGTGTGTGTCAGCGGGAAAATCTGCTGTTCATGACTCAGTCAGTGTTGTACAGGAACTGTCTCATAATTAGAAAATAGAGGAAAAAAGACACATAAGGCAAAAACACAATATACAATACAATATATTTTGTTTCAGAGCCTATCTGCATTCTGCACAGTAGATAAATAAAGCAGATTGTCTTTTAATCAGCAGTTGTTGACGTGATGCTCGATATTTCTTTCCTCCTCAGACTTATGTGTCCCATGACTTGGAGGAAAAAACTGAAGATGTCCCGGCCAAGCAGGCTCCTGCCAGGAAGCCGGTGTGTGTGTGCGCGTGTGTGTTCATATATGTGTGCTCCATTGCTTATGTCATCCTCTGGTTTGTGACATGTGACTGTGATTGACAGGGCGGTCTGAAAGGAGTTATGAAAGGGTTGCAAATCAAATCATCACCAAAGGTATGAAGCACCGTCTGGTTTGGTGTTTTCTGCTGGTGGTGGTTGCAGTATTTTGTTATTTTGTAGTCCTCCTGATAACTTTTACATGGAAGCGCTGTTGCTTGTGTAGTGGTGGTGGTGATGGTGGTGTTGATGGTGGTGGGGTTAGTAACTGCATTTTTTTATATACTTGTTGTAAGTTTTTATTTGAAGGAACCTGGATCACTTTCATTTGAAAGATATTTAAATGTGTTGTCTGTGGTTAAAAAGATGCACCTTGATATTAAATGTTCAGAAATGCTTTAGTTTGGGTCAGTAGGCTTTGAGCTTTCTTGGCAGTATAAAAGCAAACATTTCGCTGCAAAGAATTGTTAGAAATGACTGTCATCAAGACTTGAAGCCTCTGTCTAGGCTTGCTAACTTGTAATGTTGGTGATTGTAATCTTGTATTTATTGCTGGAAGAAAAATTGATTTCTGCTGGTTGGACATCCCTTCTCCTCGAAAACTGTCTCGATGGAAGACAGAGATGGCGAGCTGTATTCCATTGGATTAAGTGTGTTATAAAATGAAAGGAAAGCTGGACATTCATGACACAATATGGACTCCTTATGAAAACCTTTATGATAACCTTTAAGGAATTGTTGCTGAGGTCTTCTGCCTGGTGAATTCTTGATGTTAGGAGTAGGATTACCTGGATTCTTTAGGACATTTAACACAAGTTAAATATATGATATTGTTTCTATGAACTCCACTGAAGCAGAAAATGTAAATGTTGGCGTCTTCTCTCCAGGATGATCATATCGTGCTGAAGATTGTTGTCTCTTCTCTAAGGCCAGCAGAGATCCAAGTCCAGATCCCAGCACGGAGGGAGCCGGCTCAGAAAAGGAACAATCGGCAGAAAAAAACAAGCAGGAAAAGAATGCAGAACCCAAACAGGTGAGAGAAAAAAAACAAAAAGTACTTTTCCGCCTCTGCTCATTTTAAAGAGCCAGTTCTGCTTCTGCTTTTTCCAGACAATCATCATTATTCAGTCAATGTCGTGATATTTAAGTTAAAGAGAACAAGAAAGTGGAAATGTATTTTTTTTATCTGATTACTTTAAAAGCGCACAGATGATAACCACAAGGTGCACTTCCTTTTTAAATACACCATTAATAAGTGTATGCATGCAGAAGTTGATCTACAAAGCTGAATGAAGAAAATCCTGCACACTGTTGTTGTACACTATTCACTGAATATTTCACATCAGATATTCAGAGAAATTTGAGCTAATATGTGCTTGTTATTATCAATTTGGATGACATAATTGTTTGTTATATTTTCATCACATTTCTCAACCTTTCGTTCAGGACTTCGGGGATATGATTGCTGGAATGTTCCGGAAAACACCCAAAGAGAAATCTTTTCCTACTGTGACGGTAACGGGAACTATTCTGCTCATTTTATGATCATAAAATCTTTCAGTTTGTCATAGCCTCTAACTATTTTTGTTTTTGTCACTTCAACTTCAGATCAGCCGAGGAGACAGTGATTCTGAAGATGAAGAAGAAGAAGAAACAGAGGAAAAGGTTGGTAGAGTTTTTCTTTTTCCGGTGTGATGGCTCATAGGACAGAAGGTGTAAATGTTGTTCAGACTGTGAAGGTCTTTGAGGAATATTTGGGATTTTTGGAATTGACAAGGTGTACTTTAGTGTAACGGCCAATCCATGTAGTTTTTCCTGAGCTGCTGAAGTATAATCTTTACAGACAGCTGTTTAATTATTAAAATGATATCTTTGAGGATTGATCAAGGCCCCAGAGTCACTATGAACTTTCTCATTTCACTTTAGGCAGATTCCTGATGCCTTTTACAATCAGTGGGGAAATAAAGTCAACGAATAAAAGCTTCCAGTACCTGCTTTACTTATGTGTGTTTGTATCAAAGTCAGTGGTAGAAAATGTTTTTTCCTCCTCTCTCTGAGGCAGAGTTTAAATAAAGTGTAAACTCTGTGTTTATTTCTGAGATGTTTTTTTAGTGTCTGCTATGTGTATCTGCATTTGTATTATCACAAACAAACTGTGTATTTTCTCCAGGAAAAGGGAGGCTTCTTCTCTGGCATCCTTAAAAAATCCAGTAAAACAACTGATGAGACACCTGAACAGGTGAGTGATGAAAAACAGCTTATTCCTTATTGAAATACAGCAAAAAAAAGTTGAAAGTTAATGTTCATATTTTATATATGTTGTCTTTTTTGTCTGTTTTTTTTCACTTTTCTGTAATATCACATTTGTGTTTCAGGACAATCTGAGCGCTCACAGTGAGCTGTCCGCCAGCAGCGACAGTCTGTCTGAAAAAAGCAGCAACAAGGTGAGCAGCTTTGTGCTAACACCAATAAAGTTATCTGTAATTACAGTGTAAACACAGACTAGAAGATTGTCCTGCAAAAGGGCCCCTCATTGACCTGACCATGACCAAAATAAATATTTCATATCTGAGCATGTGCACAATACTCTTGTGTCTGTTTCAGGAAAAAGGAGGAATATTCAGCGGGATGTTTAAGAAGGCACCGAAACCAACAGAAGCTGATCAAACGGACGAGGTGATGAGGCAGAAAAAACTAAATTTATAATCCAACTAATTTAAACAATGCCAAAAAGGTAATAGAAAAATCCAGTGGCCTGATGATAATTTTGAATTTGTTCATTTTGTGTTTCAGGACCAGCGGTCTCTACATGATGATCTGTCAGGCAGTAATGATAATCTGTCGGAAAACTCAAAGGTTAGCTAAGAAATATTGAATCTGTGAAGTGAATGGATTTTAACTGCAGCCTTGTTATCGTTATGTAAAAGTCCCTGAGGATGTAAATTAA
Source organism: Centropristis striata (assembly GCF_030273125.1). Lineage (NCBI taxonomy): Eukaryota > Metazoa > Chordata > Actinopteri > Perciformes > Serranidae > Centropristis > Centropristis striata. The sequence continues at coordinate 31,419,775 of NC_081527.1, forward strand.
TGTATCTGATGTCAACAGGAAAAAGGAGGATTTTTCGGTGTGATCCTCCGAAAGTCTCCAAAGGTTCCTGGAGAGGGAACACCAGGGCAGGATAAACAGCTGCTACAGACAGAGCCAGCAGACAGTAATGAGACTGCGTCTGAGAACAACCCCACTAAAGTAAGAGGCTGTATGAAAGCTATGGGTGAAGTGGGGGCTTTTAATCTGAATATTGTAGCATTAGACATTTCTCCTCTGTTTTGCAAACCAAACTCTCAGTGAAACAAATAAAGAGAATTTCACAAGGAAAGCAATAATTCAAACAAAGACAAAGGCTTTGACAGGTAATTTCTTCTTTTTCCTCAGGAGAAAGGAAACGTTTTCAGTGGAATGTTCAAGAAATCTCCAAAACTGTCAGAGGCCCCCCGACTGGAGGAGGTAAAACATTTACAAACTTAACATTCACTTCTGAAGTCTTGGGTCTAATGAACTGTTGGACATGGAGGTTCTGCTCGATTTTTCTTGCCCCTGATCGAAGTAGTCGTTATATTGATATCTGAAAGTTCGGATCCTATTTCCCAAGATATAACATCTGGACTGTTCACACTTCATTTATATTTAATTAATCCAATGTAATTTGCTTGACAACTGAATGCCTTTTCATTAGGATAAAAAATGCCAATATCTAAGTGGAACAATAACGGAGTATTACATTTTTTTTTTTAAATGTGTAATGTCTATGGCGTGGTCGCTGTCTCGGGGCAATTTCTCTCTCTTTTTTAAAGTGGTCTCCTGTGTTTGTTGCTTTGGTGCAGCCTTTGTTTCTATTCTGTTGTTTGTGCTGACTAAATTAACCCATTGGCCATCAGAGTTTTCTTTGTGATGTTGTTAGAAATCTCCCAAATAGCAAAGGTTTTGATATCAAATCACAGCATAGATTTTACTGTGGGTGTTCCTCAAGATCTTGGTGTCTAAATGTGGTATTTCTGAGGGGAGGATTTTGACCATTTTTATCAGTTCTAGAAGTAAAAAGCAACCCAACGATGACAGTAATGTACGAGACATAATTGAACATGGGAATGAAGAAGAAGATTACCTTATTAATCCCACAATGGGGAAATTCAACCTCTACACACAATTGAACACACCACGCAAGGAGCAGTGGGCAGCACATTACTGCGCCCGGGGAGCTGTGCAGGGGGATTAGGTGCCTTGCTCAAGGACACTTCAGTCCTTGACCTGTCAGTACCGATTCGAACCGGCGACTCTCCAGTTACAAGCCCGATTCCTAACCTCTAGGCCACAGACTGCCCAATGAATGGTCTTCATATATACATGCCATAATGTTCTAAACCCTTATACACTTGCATCATTTTTAATAAATTAATACATTGATTAATTAATGAAGATTTATGACAAATTTTAGACAAGAGCAACTTGGCATCTACTGTTGGCCTGCTTTCTCCCCCTAAAAATCCAGGATTCATTATGTATAACTTTTGTGATTTGTGATTTATTCAAAATTTGATGCACTTGAATTAAAAAAAAAAAAATATATATATATATATATATATATATATATATATATATGGCATGTGTCCAGGGGAGAAATTGTGAATTGTGACCATCTTCTTGTAAAGCAGCACATGTAAACATGTTTCTGTGATGTCCTACTTTAACCTGTTTTTGCTCCAGTAACCGGTTTCATTGTTCACACAGGTTGAGTAACATTTTTGTTGTGTTTAGGGTGCAGAGACGCTGAACAGCGAGCTTTCCGCCAGCACTGACAGCCTGTCGGAGAACAAGGTGAGTCTTCATCATCAAACCGACAGATCCTCCACACGCGCCCACATGAGTCACCATTTAGTCACCAAGTGTTAACTAAAATATCCACAAACGGAAGATAAAGAGGTTCATCATTCTGAAAGCAAATAAAATAAGCAGTTATTTTGCTTTAATGTGTTTTCTGCTTCTCTGTAGGAGAGGGGTGGTTTGTTCAGTGGACTCCTCAGAAAGACTCCCAAAACACCTGGAGAGGTACAGCTTCATGTAGGATCACTGTAAATACTGTTCTTATTCTGAAAAGGAAAACAGAACAGCTGCGTCATTGTGATTGTGATTAACTCGACCATGTTGCAAATGAATTTTAATGCCATGTCATAATACCCAACAGGCTTTAATGTTTTATGTGATGTGTTACTGGGAATAAGGGAGATGGTTACATTGAGTTAATAAATGTTGTATGTTAATTTATGTGAATGTATTGAGTGTGGCTTAAAGTTGTGGTATTCAGGGTTTTTTTGGTGTTGTTTTTTACTCAATTTCCTGCTGAGCTGATCTTTCTTTCTAACAGTTTTAAAATTCTTGTTTCAGGAAAATCTGTCGGCACAGAAAGAGCTTTCTGCCAGCAATGATAGTCTGTCTGAGGCTGCAAACACAAAGGTCAGTTTGGTTGTAAGAACATTCTCAGGTATAAGTGGAAATCTGTCTGTTATTCACCTTTGATTCCAGGAAACAACTGAGTAATAATACTTTTAGACTGAATGTTTTTTTTTTCATCAGGAGAAAGGTGGAGGATTGTTCAGTGGACTCCTCAAAAAGACTCCCAAAGCATCTGGAGAAACAGCAGAGCCACCGGTGAGTGAGTGTGTCCAGTGAGTTTCTGAGTCTTCAACACAATTTCATGATTTTCATAAAACATCAATTCATGCGTTTCAGGAACGGGAAGCTCAGAAAGAGCTGTCGGGCAGCAATGACGACCTGTCTGAGAAGAACACTACTAAGGTGAGCAGAGCAGACTACAGAACAGGGCTGTCATGAAATCAAATTTGTGCTTATTCACAATTACAATATTATTGTGTCATTTATAGAAATTTGAAAATAATGCTATCATCAAGTTATTGCTTAAGATCTTTCACTACAATGTATATCTGGACTTTTATTTTGCTTCTTTACATATCACTTTAAGTATTTATTGAATTTCTTTCCCATTTATTGTGTTTTTCCATGTTGTTGTAATGCATTTCCCTATGTAAATCCCCATTGTTATTTATAATAATACCTTACTTTCTTGGAGGTTAATATATTGTACTTTATTCCTTTTTATTCTTTCTTTTTCTGTCTTTGTCATTGTAGTCATAATGCAATGTATTTTCATTTTATAATTGATCCGTACGTCATGTAAATATTAAGTGTGTAAACAAAGCAAATACAAAGTATAAAATCTGTTTCAGGAGAAAGGAGGTGTGTTCAGTGGAAAATTCAAGAAGTCGTCAAGACTTGCAGACAGTCCGCCCACAGAGGAAGTAAGAAGTCTCTTTTTTGGCCCCATTCAGTCATTCCTTTGATATTACTAATTTAATATCACTGTTATTGATGAAATATAAAAGGTTCTGATTTTTGATTGTTTTTCTCAGGAAACACAAGACGAGCTCTCAGGCAGCAGAGAAGCCCTCAACACCAAGGTGAGGTTTTTTTTCTTCAATTTAATGTCAAATGGAAACCATCCTGAATAACATTAAGAAAGATTACTCATTGTCTGAATGTGTATGTTTTAGGAAAAAGGAGGAATATTTAGTGGAATATTTAAGAAAACTCCCAAACCTGCAGAAGCTGCCACATCTGAGGAGGTAAACGTGTAATTTATCAGTGACCTCTTTCAACTCGCATGTTGTATCTTTTTTCTTTTCTTTTTTTTTCAATTGAGGGATGCTTAATGTTTGCTTAATTTAAATTAAAGTTATTATGCCTCATTACTTGATTGGTTAGCAGGATATCTGAAACTTGTTGACAGATTTCCAATCAAAGTTGTAGTGCTGCCACTTTCTTTTTAATGTATTTTGTTTTTAGATTTTTTTCATTTAGTCACTTTTTATTTTGAAGTGTGTTCTTCTTTAGCTTTTTTTTTTTTTTTTTTGCCATTTTTTGTTTATTTGGAGAAAAAGCACAGTAATTAACACGTTTTATTGTCGTTTGAAACTTTAAAAAAATATCCTTTTTTTAGGATGAGTCTCCTGACAGCGATTTCTCTGCCAGCACAGAGAATTTATCTGAGAAAAAACAGGTCAGTGAGTTAAAATCAAAGATGATTCATGATATTTTTTCTTCCTTTTTTATGTGTGAATATTTCAACTTCTTTCCCCCTTGTGTTTCATCAGGAGAGAGGTGGAGGCTTGTTCAGTGGACTCCTCAAAAAGACTCCCAAAGCGCCTGGAGAAAGGACAGAGTCACCGGTGAGTGAGTCCTGGATATGCAACAAGTCCATGAGCCTGCAACACAATTTCAGCAGTCTAATAAAACATTGATGTTTGTGTTTCAGGAAAGAGAAGTTGAGAAAGAGCTGTCGGCCAGCAATGACGACCTGTCTGAGAAGAACACCACTAAGGTGAGCAGGTTTTTTTTTTTAAAGCTTGTAGATGAAATACCTTCTGAGGAAGCGTTCACTGACAATGAACTTTTATTTTAGGAGAAAAATATTTTCAGCAACATGTTTAAGAAGCCACAGAAACCCGCAGAGGGCGCTGCAGCAGACAAGGTACTGTGATTTGATTTATCAAGGTGTTAAATTTCCTGTTGTGGAGGCTGTGGATATTTATATTATTTATATTTTCTGGTTTAATTCAGGAGCTGGAGGTGCCAACAGAAAAACAGTTATCTGGGAGCTGTGATAATCTGTCCGTCCCAAAGGTATTTCAGAAGTTTTTTTTTTAAATAACCCCTTTTCTGTCTCCCTGTTTCTGCTCTAGTCGTGTCCATGTGAAAGGAAACCTGATCACAGATATCAGATAATTTGAGATGATATTGTGTTTGTCTCATCATTGTTCCTGTCGTGCTTTGAATTCAGTTCTGGTTAAATGTGCATGTAATGAACCTTTGTTTGCAGTGTTGTTAGTTAAGTGCTTCACACGAGACAACTTAATAGTAACCAAAAACAATAAAGAAAATGGATACAAAATATAAATAAGACATTCAACTAAATTGAAATGTTTCCATGATCCTTCCATCAAATTTCAGGTCATAAATACATTTCGTACAGATTCATTTAACACCTCATTTTAAATTCTGATTTTTGACTTCTGATTTGCTTTAATTTTCTTTTGTTTCTGAATGTTTTCATTTGAGAGAAATAACAAAAAAAAATTGTTCCAGGAGAAAAAAGGCCTGGCCGGCATCTTCAGATCAGCCAGCATCGACAACCTGTTTGACGAGGTCAGTGTCCACCCTGCAAACACTCACAGCAGCGCCCTAACAGACTAAGGCAACACTGAGGAGACATTGTAGTTGCACATGACAATATTGTTACTTTAAAGATAAGGTTGCAAAGTTATAGTTACATATAGTATCATGTTTTGGGTCATTTTCCATTAGGAGGTCTTTTGATGAGATAAGCACAGTTTAAATTAAGTAAGAGTTTTTGCAGGACTTTTAATTTTGTAATAGTATGTAATGTAGTATTAATAATAGTATTTTTATACTGTGATTACAACTTTGATTACAAAAAGATTTGGATGCTGTGTAAAATGTAAATAAAAACAGTAGGCACCAAATTCAGAGTGTTTGTATTAGTTTGAACATAAGATATACTGTCTTTGTACAGTTTTCAAATACATAAGCAAATAATCACATTCTGGTTTATTTACATGTTAGGCAATGTCCTGAGTAAATACTTATAATACTACTGCTGAAAGGTAGACAATAAATCGACTGCATGCTCTGAAACATGGATGGCTTCCATGCAGAGCGAAATTTGACGTACCTGGCTAAAACATAAACACCCACCTTTCTTTTATGTCGTTTAAGTCTCCTTTGGCACTGACTCTTTACAAGAGAAGATTATCTGCCAATATGTCCCAAATTAAATTGTCCTGTCCAGTAAAAATCATTTATTTTATCTTGGTCTTAAACATTACACTCATTTGCCCTTTCACTCATCAGGAGAAAGGCGGGCTGTTCAGTGGACTTATCAAGAAAACACCGAAAGCGGCTGGAGACGAAGCAGCCGCAGAGGTGAGTGTGTGTGAGACTAGTGAACATCGCTGTCTGTCATGACTGTTATTCTGCATATTTACAATGGTCCATTTCTCTTTTTTCTAGGACAAAGATGACCTGCTGACAGAAAGTAATGACAGTTTGTTTGAAGAGAGCAACACCAAGGTAATGTGATGAGAAATTTTGGTTACTGAACCAAAAAAATGTGGTATGTCCGCACTACAAAATAAATGTTGATTTTAATTCGCTGAAACAAACCAGTCCTTGTGTACATTTTAAAAATAGAATATTTTAAGTTTTATTTTTGATTCAGCCAACACTGAAGGGATCCGTTCCATTCTGAAGAGTCAGCTTTTTCAAAACCAACCTGGCTCAGTTCAAAATTTTGTTTAAAAAAAGCTTGTCATCTCTTCTCTGACATGATTTTGACATCAGATGATTTGCTATTATGATGTTTTATTTTAATGTTCCTCCTGGCATATTTTTATGCAATTTATAAAAATTGATTCTGTTTTTAATGTCTGTTATCAGGAGAAAAGTATTTTCAGTGGCATGTTTAAGAAGTCTCATAAACCAGCGGAGGGGAATGCAACAGATGAGGTACAATAATGAGCCTTTTGCATAAAGTTTTCAGTATATCACACAATTTGGCTTTATATTTCTGTTTTTTTTTTTTTTTTTATGTTTTATTTTCTGTTTGTTGCTTTCAGGAATTAAATGATGATAGGAAGTTCGGCAGTTCTGAGAATCTGTTGGAAGCGAACACATCAAAGGTAGAAAATGTGTGACCATCACAGTCCCAGTATGTTCTTCTGCAGTTGATTATGTTAATATTAACATTTAAATGTTTCATATGTTTCAGGAGAAGTCTGGAGGACTTGCAGGAATCTTCAAAAAGTCTCCCAAACCATCTCCACGCTCAATCGCTACTAAGGTGACCTTTTTTTTTTTGTGATGTGAATGACTAATAGTTGTTTGGTTGTCTGTGAAAGCTCTTATTAACATTTTTAAGATATGTTTTTCCTGTTTGCCCATGATATGTCAAAGTTTTCTGGGTGTTTTCCCAGGATCCTCTCACAAAGGACTTGTCTGCCAGCTGTGACAGCCTCACAGAAAATGCAGAGGTGAGACTTGCTCCAAGTCAGTGTATACTCCTTATGCTGTAGGACACCGTGCCAGAGTTGTTGCCAGAAAACTTTTGAAAACTTATATCAGGGGAAGGCGGTAGAGGGGAAATGATTTTGATCATGCACAGATTTTGCTCTGTTTATAATTTTTATATTATAATAATGGATGGATGGATGGATGGATGGATAGATGGATAGATAGATAGATAGATAGATTAATCCTTTATAGGAATATACAGTGTCACAAACAGCGGACAGACATAACAAACACATTCCCTCATATAGCTAAAATACTTAAAAAAAGATAAAAAACAATAAATACAATAATAAATACTACAAAGTGCAAAGTTATTTTTGTGCATTATAAAACCGTATGGCAGCTGGTAAACATACTAATAAACTATAATAATACCTGGAGATCTTTGACCAAAATGTTGTGTTAGATTATCTTTATGTATTGTTACATATTACAACATAATAATCTTCAGCCTTTGCTGCATCACTTACGTTTTCTTTGTTTTGTTGACAAACTTGTACTTTGTAATGTGCAAACCACAACCCCTTCATGATACCTATATATAAAACCGACAGTAAAAGATTTAAAATAGATTTTAAAGCCATTTATTTACAGTTGTATTTTTACTTTCAAATCTCTCAGCAGGTTTTTGACCCTGTGTCGAACCATTTTGCCTTCTTATGTGAGCCCAACAACAAAAGTTTTGTCAGTAATAACTTGTTTTTTGTTTAATTTTACAGGATAATTTTTCAGCTCTTGGTGAAATGTCGAACAGTACAGATAATCTCATTGAAGCTACAGGCACCACAAAGGTGAGTCTTAATGTAGAGCGCATTATTCTATTTGATTGTATCAGCATGTCTTTGGTTCCTGAAATTAATCTTTTATTGTGTTTAACAGGAGAAGAGGGGAGGGTTTGCTGGAATGTTCAGGAGGACGCCCAAAACAGCTGAACATCAGGTACAATATTATCAGCAACAGGAGGCAGGAAATGTACCATCATGGTAGAAACCTAGAAAGAAGTAATGCTAATCAGAAGATAATTTTTTTTATGTAGAATAGTTTTCCATCGTTACATTTGATGTGATTAGTGAAGGAACTAATGATGCTTTTAATATAGAATGACCGTATTTAATGACTTGAATTGCATGTTATGACATTAATAGTTAGTGTTATATGCTTTTCTGTCTCTTTTCTGTCAATACCTAAGAAAAATCCCAAATGTATAATTCTAACAATATTCCCATAAACTCCTAGAATATGTGTCTGCGAAGCTGTGAAGCAAATGTCTCTGCTACCTACAGTAGTGGAAGAAGTATTAAGATGTTTTACTTAAATAAAATAACTAATACCACATCCAGCAATCAAAACATTAGGTAAAAGTAT